>NC_089837.1:501433656-501735531 GCF_035609145.1 Eleutherodactylus coqui | reverse complement strand
TAGTTGACCCAGCAGTAATAGTGCCCCATTTTGGTGCCCTCTTCACCCGTGAACTTTTGGCTAGGCAGCAACCCTATCATCAAGTGCTTTAACTCACTCTGAAGCTCAGATCGGGACGGGACATACTGTAGCACAGAGAAGATCCTCACTGCTCCCCCCCAGTGTCTGCATTCTTAGGTTGGTTTCACATCTGCGTTGGAACCTTCTACTGCAGGTTCTGTCGCAGATTCGGCACAACATATCGGAAAAAAATAGCAAAAAGCAGCTGAGAGGGAATCAAATGGACCCATTATAGTCAATTGGTGTCAGTTCGGCAATGTTCAGTTCTGTCATAAGACGAAGACGGTCCAACAGGGGATTCCCTTTTCCTGCTCCCCGAACGAAGCAGGAAACAGGAGCCGCCGATACAGAAGTGAAACCACCCTCACTGTACACAGCGTAGGTGACGGGACGAGGAGTAGGGATCTTCTCTGAGGTACAGTGTCACCCAGCCTATACCAGCACCGGCATCTAGAGTAACTCACCAGCCAGGTTGGTGGTTTACTGGCTGCTTGGCAACTCCAGCCCCAAGGTTGTTTTGTTCGACCTTCCCCTAATCTAATGATCTGCACTCGACATTCTGGACCAGCAGCTTCAGCACAGGATGCAGATTGCTGGTCTGGAACATGCCGCCCGCACTGCCGTACTTTGTGGCCCGGTTTTGGACCAGGTTGTCATCCCCGGCCCAATCTGAAACAGGCCAGTCCCTGAAGGACCCTGCAGATATAAAGGTACAGAATGTAACGTACTTGTCTAGATCACTGGACTTGGTTTCGTAACTCTTCATGACTCTGAGCACTTGAACGTCTTGACTCAAGAAACATGGAGGTAGAAGACCGTGGATACCGAGCTGCAGCCTTTCTTCAAGAGTGAAGGCCATTCCCTGAAAATGCAGAAAAACAAAGCTGAACCATGAATGAACATCTATGCAAGATCGGAGTTGTCTTGTGGGAGAACATCAGAACAATGATAATATACACGGATTGCCACTTTATTAGAGACCCTTCTTAGGCCGAATGCCGACGGGCATATTTGCACTGCAGGATCCGGAGTGAGCGTATGCCTCTGCATCCCGCAGCAAACACTGCCCATAGGACATGCTATGGAAAACGGCCGTGTGCATTCGGTCTAAACCTTTCAGAACTGCAGCAATTCATTGTGGCATAGATTCCACTAGGTGATGAAATTGTTTTGCAGGAATATCGGCCCCTGTGGACAGGAAGCTTCTTGTAGTTACCACAGATTAGATGGAGGTGCTGACATGACATGAAGGGGTCAGTGATAGCCACGCTAAAAAATCTCGGCTATCAGAGCGCTAAATCGCAGGAACGAATAACCACGACCAAGTTGCGGCTATTCTCTGCTGGTTTACACGACCAGCTGAGGTGTCTTGCAGTGCACCGATGCCGCAGTCCCCAAGATCCCTCAGCCGCCAGATCAGTGAAGGATGTCTCCGTAGGGAACTAGTAATTTGCTGTTATAGCCCAGCACACTCTACTTCTTGCTTACTAACAGTGCAAATTACAAAAGTACCGTATTAATTAACAAGCAGAACAGTGAGTGCAGCTCAGGAGTATAACACAGGATGTAACCCAGGAT
This sequence comes from Eleutherodactylus coqui, assembly GCF_035609145.1. Classification (NCBI taxonomy): domain Eukaryota; kingdom Metazoa; phylum Chordata; class Amphibia; order Anura; family Eleutherodactylidae; genus Eleutherodactylus; species Eleutherodactylus coqui. The sequence continues at coordinate 501,733,893 of NC_089837.1, read as the reverse complement.
CAGTACAGGATAAGTAATGTATGCACACAGTGACTGCACCAGCAGAATAGTGAGTGCAGCTCTGGAGTATAATACATGATGTAACTCAGGATCAGTACAGGATAAGTAATGTATGTACACAGTGACTCCACCAGCAGAATAGTGAGTGCAGCTCTGGAGTATAATACATGATGTAACTCAGGAGCAGTACAGGATAAGTAATGTATGTACACAGTGACTCCACCAGCAGAATAGTGAGTGCAGCTCTGGGTTATAATACAGGATGTAACTCAGGATCAGTACAGGATAAGTAATGTATGTACACAGTGACTGCACCAGCAGAATAGTGAGTGCAGCTCTGGAGTATAATACATGATGTAACTCAGGAGCAGTACAGGATAAGTAATGTATGTACACAGTGACTCCACCAGCAGAATAGTGAGTGCAGCTCTGGAGTATAATACATGATGTAACTCAGGAGCAGTACAGGATAAGTAATGTATGTACACAGTGACTCCACCAGCAGAATAGTGAGTGCAGCTCTGCAGTATAATACAGAATGTAACTCAGGAGCAGTATGGGATAAGTAATGTATGTACACAGTGACTCCACCAGCAGAGTAGTGAGTGCAGCTCTGGAGTATAATACAGGATGTAACTCAGGATCAGTACAGGATAAGTAATGTATGTACACAGTGACTCCACCAGCAGAATAGTGAGTGCAGCTCTGGGGTATAATACAGGATGTAACTCAGGACTAGTACAGGATAAGTAAGGCATCTACACAGTGACTCCACAAGCAGAATAGGGAGTGCAGCTCTGGAGTATAAAATACAGGATGTAACTCAGGATCAGTACAGGATAAGTAATGTATGTACACAGTGACTCCACCAGCAGAATAGTGAGTGCAGCTCTGGGGTATAATACAGGATGTAACTCAGGACTAGTACAGGATAAGTAAGGCATCTACACAGTGACTCCACAAGCAGAATAGGGAGTGCAGCTCTGGAGTATAAAATACAGGATAAGCCATATATGTACTCTCATGTGCACACTCCCCATCATTACCGCTACCTGTGGTTGATCTTGTATTACTACATGATTAATAAGAATGTAAAAAAATATCGAATTTTACATTTGAAAATTCACTTTGTGCTTTCTGCAAACACAATGAGGATCATTAGGAGTTATGCTGAGTTTGTCTTTCATACATCTAAGTGTTTTATTTTACATGACCGCAGGACATCACGCATTTCCTATACGGCTAACGATGTGTTCTTTTCCTGAGGAAATATAAGGCCAGCGACTTGAACCTTGGGAACTGTCCCAGTTGTGGCTATACCGCATGTCACCACTAGAGGTCAGTGCTGAACATTTCTCCAGATACACAGATGGCTCTAGTTATTCTGTACAGAACCAATCAGATGATAAATATCAGCACTCAGGTTTCATCAGATTAGTAGAGAATAACATCTGACTGGTCGATATAACCTACACTTCCTATATTTTATCTCAATTGGCTTGTTTATGATAAAAATAATTCCCCCTTGAAGGCTTTTATACATGGAGAGATGCCAGGAATATTTACGGATGCTCATAATCCAGGGGGAAAAGAAGCTTGAAGTTCCAAAGCAAAACATGTGACCTATAGTTATTAGAGATGAGCGAGCATACTCGCTAAGGGCAATTACTTGATCGAGCATTATCCTTAGCGAGTACCTGCCTGCTCGGGAGCAATGATTCGGCTGCCGGCGGCGGACAGGGAGCTGCGGGGGAGAGCGGGGAGGAACGGAGGGGAGATCTCTCTCCCCCCCGCTCCTCCCTGCTTACTGCCGCAACTCACCTCTCACCCCCGCCGGCAGCCAAACCTTTTCTCCCGAGCGGGCAGGTACTCGCTAAGGACAATGCTCGATCGAGTAATTGTCCTTAGCGAGTATGCTCGCTCATCTCTAATAGTTATGCCTTGCGGTTCGCTTCTGTACCACGGATATAAAGCAGCCCAAAGCTAAAGGAATTCTGATAGGATACCAATAAAAATGACAGTTGCCAGGCAATGAACAATGAACAAGCCCTCATACAGCGATGTCAGCGGAAAAAGGAAAAAGTTAGGGCTTATGAAAAAAGTAGATGAAAAACGTCCAAAAAATCATTACGCACCAAACTAGGCTGCGCCCGTATGGCGATAAACTGAGAGTTATGCACTTGTGTGGCTGCCAGTCTCAGACTACATGTGGCCTCTGCTTCGGTTTGCAAACCAGGGGTCAGCGGACTCCATTCTTCCTAAAGGTGCAGGATTCCCATCTGCTTGACATTTTATAAGACGGGATTACCCCTTTAATACTATGTTGACAACGATCTGTGTCTTAAGTACAAATGTAATGAAGTCAGAAATCCCGGCCTTTATTTTCCCAATACATGATAGAAAGTGGAGAGGATAGGGTCAGTCAGTAAGTTGGCTCCTCTCCAGACCCCTCTAGCTGGTTGTAACACAATAAACATCTCGTCAAGAGTAAAGTCAAAATCCCTCTTATTGGCCGAGTGTCCTTGGAGACGAATGTGCTGATTGAATGGAATTTATAGAAGAGTTTACCGGCCCCATCACAACATGTATTAGCGGGCGAGCCTCTTGTCCTCACACCTCGCTCTCTACTCATTACCGCCCCACGGCAATAAACCTCTGGAGCTCGACACAATTACCTAGATCATCGCTAGTGCTGATAAAGAATGTCCATCGCCTTGGCCTCAGAGAATGAAGACCCAAGAATTCACCTTACATGACCAGCAAGTCAGCTGAACGGCGGATATTCCCATTTTCATCATTACGCCTCTCACTGCAGCCCCTTCTGATTCATTGTCTCTCTAGCGCCTGTGGCGAGAAATGCGCTTCTATGGGTTCTATTTCTTTTTGCACCATAGTGACTTCTTTTTGCACCATAGTGACTTCTTTTTTTGCTAATTGTTCAAAGGTAACATATTGTAAGCGTGTAGACGGACATGGCTTCATGGTCCCGGGAGGACAGGACCAACCACACATGCTGGTTCGGGACCACTCACCGGTCTCCAGACTCACTGAAGGCATACTGGTTGTGGGGGGTCAAACTCAGACCGTTGAGCTGATGCTGTCTGCTTCCAAATTGGTCTTTAGATATGAGTACCCATAGACGCCGCCGAATAGACAGTCACATGCATCATGGATTGTCATATAGCGAAGTGAAGGTTTATTCAAAAAATTACAGAAGATATAGAAAAGGTTTGCTGACGTATTGATTTGATTACTGCGCATGCCCCAGGCATGCCCAAGGCTACATAACATCTGCAGATTTTAATTATCAATACATATCTTTCAAAGACGTCTCCTACATGAATGTCCGGTGACAACTGTATCAAAACAAAATGTTCTCGGACGCTTCTTACTAGAAGGGAGTGAGCTTTCTCAAGGAAAGGAGTCATGAGGAGAAAGAAAGCTGATAAGACATATGTGAACATATTCAAGGTCATTATAATTGGGATCTAACATCTTTCTAGGTAAAAGTTGAAATGAATACAGATACATGTATTAAAGCAAACAAGCAAAGAGATACAAAATGGAGTCGTTGTAGTCTATTATTAAAGCGTCGGCCCTTACACGTATAAGCTTAAACCTTTAGCAGAAGACGCAAATTATAAACACATAAGTATTCTGTGAAATACACTTATCAATTTAAAGGCATAAACCTGAATTAACCCCTCACATGGTCACCGATGATGATACATAAGGTGGTTCGGCAGTGAAGCCTATCTATAGGCCCACATCGTGATGCTTCCAAATGAACTTTACTTGAAGAACTTCAGAACAATGGTAAAAACAGCAAGCAGTCTCTTGAGCTAGTAGCTCAGTACAGGTGGTCTTTGTTGGCGGCAGCGGCATGTGCCAAATGGCACGATATTCTTTCTCTTCATCTGCTTGGCTCTAATAGAGAGCATTGCACGCTATAAGGTTGGCACTACAATGCTGGCTGCATCTCTCGCGGGAACTTAGGTACTTAAAGGTATAATCATGGTCAATGCTGAACAATTGTTAAAAACAGCATACAACATACCGTTTACCCCCCTACAGTAGGAAGCTTCATAGCAGCAAACTTATGGGTGCGCACGATGGACTCAGCTTAGTTGATGGTGACAGGTTCCCTTTAAGTGCTAAATAATAGAGAAAAAAAACCATCTAAAAAGCCGTAAAACATTTTCCATGTAAACGTGTACAGACTTCAGAGTATCAGATGCATGTTTTCGGGTACCACTCAAGTATATTGGGAACTGCTATATGTATACCAGTAAGTTCACCAAGGAGAGTCGATGATTTACTATCTGATGGTGATGCGTCCGCTTTAAGGAAACGTCCATTTCTCCTGTTTTGCATGCATGAAATAATTGGATACGGTTGAGCGTCACGAACAGGTGTTACGGTTTTCCTTCAGATCAGGCAGCGGCTGGAGACGGTCCGATTTCTTGCTTGTGAATCACTGAACTGGAAACTTTTCTTGTAATAAAGCCATCAGCGATGTTCAGATGAGCAGAGAGATATTACAGTACAGTCTGGAAGACGGCCCAGGGATCACTGGTCCAGGGTATGTTGGACCGGTCTCCATCTTTCCTGTTCCTCTAGTGTACCTTGTAATGGGTGTAGAACAACCACAGGCACTAAAGGAGTTGATAAGTGCCCCAGTTTTGGGGTCTCCAAGAATTCCACAAGAGATGTCACCTGCCTGTTTAACCCTTCCATTGCTAAAGATGAATGTAATGCATCATGACATTAAATGATTGCCGCAGGTCAGTTTTCTATCGATGCCAAGAGCAAAGCTCTAGCTGCAGTATTTAGGGAGCCGCATGGGTGGCAGGAGTTGGACCCAGCGGGTCCTACAGAACATTCACAGCAACGCGTGTCCTGTCTCGACTGTCTATGTGCCATTCTTGGACATAGAAGGTGTTGTATGTCTGAGAAACCCTGTTCCTCCCTCTCTTCTAAGCCTAGAGCTTAGCCTGATGTCAGCTGGTGTCCTATTGGCTGATAGCTTCAAAGTCACTGGTGTAGAGTCCAAGGGCGGGAAGACAGCAACACAAGTCCCTATGCAGAGTGGGAGGAGTTGAGAAAGTGCGGGAAGCAGAAGAGGAGGAGTCAGTGAGCAGCCAGGAAGGAGAGAGGAGAGGTTGTAGTCAGGTTGTGTCGGAGAGGAGGAGGTACTCGTACAGAAGAAAGCAAGCAGTATCAGCACGTTCTTCCCAGGGTTCAGCGAGGTCTCATTCCGCTCCCTTGGTGATCCACAGCAGAGAGGAGGGTAACCTTTCCAATGTCGGTCTTCTACAAAATAGAGAGTCTAAAACTATAGCTGTATATCTCTGCACCACTAGCAAATACTGTATTGGAGATTTTACACTGTTCAGCTGTTTCAAACTTCCGCTTAGTAAGTCTGTGTACTCTCAGATTACTACCACAAGCTACTGGACTCGTCTCCTTTATTTCATCGGCATTCCATCCCGAGGGTCCCAGTTAGAGTACTGGCGTCACAAGTGACAAAACAGGCCTTCCTGTTAAGTGTACCACGGTACGTTCTCTAGGTCACTGCACAACCCCCAAGCAGAGCACTTTTGGTGCTACTGTCGGGAGGGACCACAGAGCCACCTGTGACAACCCTTTTGCAAACCTCGTGGTCTCCTTCACTTTGGTGCGCTAGGCTTGGCTGTTGCATAATATCTTTCTTCCTGATGTATAGATCTCAGCCGGGACTTCATTGTAGATGACACATAGAAATAAAGCGCTTCATGCATAAAGCCTCCCTTGTAATCAGATGTAATCAGACTGCTGGCATTGAACAGCTGTGATTCATGCAGCACTGTAGACGCTTTGCATCCACTCTCCACAGCTCCCGCCTTGATCCACTGATGCCGCCGGCTTGACAGCGCTAGGCAAATCAGAGCTGCCAAATTTAGCTGTAGGGATATGGAGCCAAGTTGGGGGCAATACACAGAACGTTAAGACAGGCATAGCTTGAAAAGAGGGTGTACCCATATAAATAGTGCCAGCAGAGAGCCGACATATACAATGCCAGTGTCAAACATAAACAATGGCAACAGAGTGACTTCCATAAATAGTGCCAACAGAGTGCCTCCATAATCAGTTTCAGCAGAGTCTACCCAATAAACAATGCCAGTGGAGTGCCAGTATAAATAATGCCACAGTGCCCCACATAATCAGTGCCAGCAGAAAGCACCTCAAACAATGCTAACAGAATGCCCCCATAAACAAAGCCAACAGAGTGCCCACATAAACAATGCCAGCAAAGTGCTCTGTCACCGGCTCCATACAGAATCGCCAAGTCTCGCAACAGAATCTTTGCTCCTCATCCTTCAGACCACCCGTTCCGGGGGCAGAGATTGGTTTTAGCATGAAAGCATTTGCTTGTGCGAATAAACGTTCACACTAGCGTGATAAATATTTGCAAATGCGCTTGCATTTTCGAGGGTCCTTCTTACAAGAAGGGTGTTCATTCTTTTCAGAAGAATGCCATATGGCATCCAAACTCCTTGAGCTCGGAATAACCTCAAAAGACCCTCTTTTGGTCGCTGCATTAAAACTTAGATTCAAACAACATTTGACCTTAAATCAGAGGAAAAAGTAGAAAAATGTAAAAAATGCAAGCAAATATTACCATCTCTCAGAAGAGTTTCCATCATGCTTCACAACTCATTAACTTTTAAAGCGACCGCAAACTTCCTGCCTGGAATTAACTTGTCAGCGGTGTAACAACTGATAAACAGCCAAGAAATTAATCTGCCACCTTAAATGGCTTTTCTCTTCCGCCATCAAACACATAGAAGGTAGCATACAAGAATAATTGGTCTCCACTGTGCTTCGGGGACGACGCGTGGCACCTCTCCATTGTTTACAGGGCTGTATGATAGCAGCGTAATCTCTCTATGATTTGTGTTCTGATCTATTAATTTCTTCAATGGATTGTGGTACAAAGTTGTTTGTCTTTCATGGTTCTTCATACGAATCCAAGATACCCACTGAGCCAAGACGGGGAGTAGAATTAATGGTTTGCTTTGGGTGGGGGAGATGGAAAGTCGGAGCTTATAGTTGTACGTCAAGTGATTGTCCATCCATCCATAGATAATGATCTGGCTGGTTGTATTCGTTACCGTATGTGTTACAATTTATGTTTAATTTTTCAGTCATTGGCTGCGCAGTGTCCTACAGGTTTGTGATACTCATACTGTTGGTCAAACATGCTGCTGGATGATTAGTCATTTGGTGGCTAGTTTCCGTCTCCTTTCTATGGTCATCATACAATGAATGGCCACTTTACTAGAGATACCGGCCCTTTCACCATTGGAGCTCTTCTGCATGGAAATTAGAGCCATGACCACGGGGCATAAAATCAATTGAGTAGTTTTCCGTGGATCACTTTTGTGACAAGTTGGGGTCAGCTTGCCATGGGATCGCCATCCACACGGTCAGGAAGTGACGCACCTCACACAAAAACACGCTCCAGCAACAGAAGTTTCTTTAGATCTGGCTCCTGCCAGCCTTTATTAACAGCGTGTCAAACAAATCATACACAGTCCACATAAGCTTGGGGTTCACAACCCACAGGGTTCTGTCACTAAGCCCTCCTGGGGCGTCGGGAGGGCATCTTCCTCCGTCCGACCAGGTGACAAACCCAACTGGTCAACACTGGACCTCAGCTTGCAGCCTGTCCTGCACTGCCAAGCTGTAACTTCCCCCTTTGCTTCTGGCAGGAACTGGCTTAAATGCAACCATTTCCTGCTACACCCATCAGGTGTTTACCCTTTACTTTCCAGGTATCAGACTGTCTGACTAGCACAGTCTGCAGGTCATTCTGATACTGCACCACTACGGTATCTATGTGAATCAATATCACAATGGGAAAAACAGCGATTTGAGCGACTTCCAACAAGGGCTGGTCAGGTGCATTACAACCCTCAGAAGTGCTTATTTTGCACCATGGCTCACTTGCTCGTCTCTTCGTCTGCGCAGCAGTCACTACGCAGAACTACGAAAAGGGAGACTCTCGCTGCAGGGTCTTTGCACTCAATGGTCCAGTCATTTCTAGACTCTCAGGGCTGTTCCTTCTCTGTCCGCTCCCCAGCGTGTGGACATGGTCTCTGCCACTTTGACTGCTTGGCTGCTCCGGCGGCGTCAACGACTCTTTGTAGCTACATCCCACAAACTGAACTATGGCATGGTTATTTTGCACCTACTTAACACTGAGAACGTTCCTGCTAGTGGAACCTAGCCTCTGTATTCATTTGCCTACAAGAGTGCGGTGATGCACCAGCTCAGAGTGAGTGTCTCTGTATTCTCCTCTCCCTGGTTACTAGCAGGGAGCCTGACGTAGCGCGGCCAATGGAGCCTCGTCAGAGTGGCTCAGCCGCTCAGTCAAGGTATGGAGGGGTGCATGGAATGCTTCCTCTAGCCCATTACATCCATATGGCCCAATATTCCTGCAGAATGAATTCAGCATCTAGTAGATGAATCACTGCAGTTCCGATGGCCAAAGGAGGTCCAACGCGGTACTAAATGGGGGGTCTTTAATAAAGTGGGCATTCTTTATAAATCATCCAGATTTAGTAACCTAAATGTATAGTTCGAGTCATCTTTTCATCATACATTGAGCTCTTGCATGCTTTCCGGCCACCCACTGAGCTTCTCTGTATACTTTTGCACCTTTAGAAATTCTGAACTGGATAATTCCAAGACGATGGATCTTTAAGACTTCTTTGTGAGTGACGGTAGACCATGAGGTGCCGGATTGTAAGGAATTTCACTAGATGAAGAGGGAGTATAATGATTACTATCATCAGTTGTTACTTTCTCTACCTGCTGGGTTGGCATTATTGGCATGATCTTACAAGCGCTACTTACATGATTTTCATTATTCTAAGAACTATGCCAATCTCGAATCTTTTTATCACTCCACAAAGGAAATTTTGCAGAAGTATGCAGAGGCAATCTTTTTCTCTGCAGGGCCCAAGTGATTGAAGTACAATGCCAGGCATCAGTATGGGGTCGTTTTAGAAATAAAAAAGGATAGATTAGATTTATTATAGTAAAATCTTCTTTGAAAGTAACTGAAGGAAAATTTGGATGGGTAATAGCTGACCTAAGACTGGGTTCATGCATGGTGGTGGCGCACTACTACAAACACTACGGCAGAGAGAGTTGGGTCCATCATTTACAATCATCTAGACATGAGGAAGATGTCCGGCTAATAGGTGTCGAAACGTTTGTCAGCAGATCCAAAGTGTGCAGAGTGCAAGCCACCCCGGGAATTCGGCAGCGTTTTCATCAGGATGTTGACGCTTTCCTGTCTCGATTGGTGATGATGGATGAGACGTGGATCTTTATGTATGATCCCGAGTCAAAAGAACAGTCTTGAGAGTGGAGACACAGTGGTTCCCCGCCTCCAAAGAGATTCAGAGTGCAGAAGTTGTCATCCAAGGTGATGGCTTCGGTCTTCCAGGATAAGGAACACTGCTTGTGGATTACCTTCCAAAGGTGTCTACTATTACACCCATGTATTACACACACACACTTCTGGATAAATTGAAGGAGGCATTGAAGTCGAAATGGTACAGGAAGTTGAACCAAAGTATTGTGTTCCTGCACAACAATAATTCATCCCATACAGTAGCCACAGCCAAGAGCAAATCGTCTGACCTGGGTTTAAGATGTTGCATCATCCTCCTTATTCACTTGATCTGGCACCCTCAGATTATCATCTGTTCTAATTTAAAGAAAGACATCAAGGTAACCAAATTGTCCTCCTGGAATTCGACAGTCTGTGTAGATCCCTAGTAACATACACCAGGTACCGTTTTCAATGGTGACTTTTGGGACACTGTCTCTGTTCTGGTGCTTAATTCACGCCGATTCTGGCTACCGTTGAAGCCACCGATATCAGTCCAGCTTACTATTTGCAGTAGTGCTTTGAGCTGTAGCTGCCTCCTTCTGTGCCATACTAGTTTGGGCACTGGCAATCACTTTGCTGGACAGCACAAGGTGGCCGAATCACACCATTGTTCTCTGTAGACCCTGGGTTTCTCTCCTTCTCTGCGCATACTTCTTTCTTCCAGGAACGCACCTCTCATCCACTTCCTGTCTGGACAGAACCCCCTTTTCCAAAATCAGCTTCTGCAATTACAGTGCCTTCTTTTGTAAGCCACAGGTGGACAGGCCTCCGTGTCTCTTTCTTGGTAACTGTAGGTTATAACTACAAGGGAAAGGAGGACCACTTCAACGACGTGACTACTGGGAGAAGGGAGTAAAGGTACTGCTAGGACTACACGAGAAAGGTGTGGCACTGCTACGACTATTGGGGAAAGAGGGAAGAACCTTGCGGTGAAGGAGTTGCAGTGATTACTGATGCAAGGACGCAATAGCGATAGCTTTTTGAGGGCACTGACATTAGTACTGGCAGAGAATGCTATTCAACTGAATGAAGAAGGCAGATAGCACTGTCATTACTGTTTGGGAGGTATAGATGCACCTACACTAAAGGGTAGCAAATCGGAAGGGGGTAATATTTGCAAGTATTATATAAGGAGAGGTTCCTATTTTCTTGAACGAAGAGGTATAGCATTCTATGCTAAAAGGCTCTTGACGAGGGCATTTGGTCTTTTCTTCAACTGCAGTAACTGCCTGGCCAAGTAAATGACAGAAGTGACTGACTGCCCAGTTTTTGTCAATTCCATTTTGATGGGGCCCATGAATAGAATGAGTTTATTTTGACACACACTAAATATAATTAACAAAAATCCCCCATGAACAACCACAAATCATGATAATTAGTATCCGATTATAAAGCCCATCAGCAGGACTCTGGTGTGCTAATAGCATATGCTTTAATTGTCACCAGTTTGAGATTTCACGAGCCGTCATTGCCTCTTGTCATTAACAAGATCTGTTTCTAAATTAATATTCAGAATTTCAGGAGCATTACATTATATAAAAGAGTCATGGTGCTTTGATGGGATGGGGTCGAGTCTGGTACGACCAGAGAGAATCATCGGATGAGAATTACTGGAACCAAACATGAAGTCTAAGCAAGGGGCCAGTGTTCCGAGGTTTATTTGGACTAAATAAGAGTACTTTCTTGAGATGTAGCAAGGATCTAAAAAAATTAGTAAGCCAGTATACCAGAACCACCCGAACCCGACCAGTCCCTCAAGCAGAACACCCACCTCAAAAAGGAGGATCTCAATGGGAACCAATCCAAAATGCTTTGGCGACACCTGATACTAAACACCAACTACAAAGATTAAAGAAACTAAGCCTAAAAATCACTATACCTAGACTACTGAACACAGCATTTCAGAAACCGTGGCACAGCGCGATAGCCAGTATACTGAACGCATAACCGGCACCCCTTATAGCAAGAGGCCATTTTAAAGTACCTTAACATAGAAGCTGATAGGCTGACTGGGCTGAAAGGCAAACCAACCCATCAGCTCTGACACCAGAGGGAGTTGTTACTCCTTCGGTGTCCAGCAAATAATCTCCGCTATCTGTGAAGTCACAGCGCCATTGCTGATGATGGCTAAAAGATGGGTTAGCTAGTTGAGTCATGGAGGCCACTGATTGGACGCGATGGGCTGTCCTGACCACTAATGGAGACACCTCACCCAACCACTGATGGAGCCTGTGTGAACTAGATAGCCCAGAAGTGTTGTGTTGGAGAGTTGGCCAAGTCAATGACAGAGCTCTGGCTCAGATCATGCAGTAATCCGGAGTGATGCCCGTCCAGCAGGTGATGTGCTCAACGCATTATGGCAGAATTGGAACTGTAAAATCAGCGGCTGCTACTGCCAAATAATCCCTTCTGCACTGCCCATATTATGATTACTGCTTTTTGCAGACTTTTCTAGGAGGCATTGATTATCTCCCCCTAGACTCCATTCTTTACGGACCCCGCATGCACATTTTGTAGGTTTTGTGCAGTTTTCTATTCTCCATGGTTATGGCTTATAAGGATTTAATACGATTCCTACAGGCACACATAAATTATTATTACGGTTGGCCTAATTACAGGTCATTTGTTGTTTTTACATGTAGCACTTATGTTCCTTCTTCTACATAGACCTTATTACCTGCTGTGGAATTGATCATATTGTGTTCTGTGGCATTCATGGCTCAGGTTTACATGCCAATAAAGACGAAAAGTCCCACAACCAAGGGTATTTGTATAGTGAGAAAGGGCCGACAAAAGAGAGCATTTATAGGCGTTCAATAGCTGTAGGAACGTGCCTCCATCCCATTGTAAGGATATGAATTATGTTTGTGGGCAGCGATGACAATAGATAAAGCTGAACACGATGTTGAGTCTATGAAGCCGGACATGGATTTTTAGAGCGATTTCTCCTTTTACGGGAACATTTCTTGTAATTCAGAGTCCTAAGATGTAAGAATCCAATAGTCTGGCGTTTAAGTGATCTGGCTGACATTAACAATGTGTTAATATCACCAATATTCTAAGATTCAAATAAAGGAAAAAACAAATACACAAGGCAGATTTACAATGGAAAATGCACCAATTTTCTGTCTTACATGATTTGCACTATGTTTATGATGTGTTTTCGATACTTTTTTGCCAAGTCTGTAAAGAGGCATAGCTTCATGAGAAGGGAGTGGCTTTGCCAAAAAGGGGTGTGGCCCAAGTCCAAATTTTAGTGTTCTACAATGATAGTACAGTTACTGGACCTTAAAGGGGCTATCTGGTTTGAACAACTTCGAAGGGAATTCGGACCAAAATAGAGGGGTTAAAAGAGCCTCTCTTGCACTGGAGGACCTGTCCTATTCTGCATAACACAGACTTGTGTGATTGAACACTGTGTAATACTTAATTTCTCCTGCGGTGGCGCTGCAGAAAAATTCAACACTAAATACTGCCAGGTTTTGGCCTAGATTATAACTGATCGCCAGGTCAGCAGGGAGACACTGTAGGATCAGTTGACTGACAAGAGACCCTCTTAATAAGTTGGGATCGTCCAAAACAGAGAATGACATATATAGTAATGCAGGACTGAACAAGTTAAAGGATCCAGGAAGCCAACATGCCTAAAACTTTGCTACTGGTATCCAGTTTTTGGACTTTCGGTACAGTAACAGAGTTCTTACAAGCTGGTTCCTAAAGCTTACAGTCAGTTGTTCACCACTGATAAATCACCTGAGAGATGTAATGGAAAGGGAGACCTTAAAAAAAAAAAAAAACCCTGTGGCTTCCATATCTGAAGTACCTGTGTGAGGATGTCATGTCCGTATGGACTAGAATGTAAGAAAGGATTTGATGCCATGAAGAATCCAGGCTGTTCTGAGGGCGGGTAGAGGGTCTTCCTGGTACTAGAAAAGTAGAGTAATGTATGCTATGTGCGCTGTGCCCATGGAATACTGCGCACAGTTCTGGTCACCGATGCTAAGGAAAGATGTTACAGTGCTGGAGGGGGTTTAAAGAAGGGCAACTAAACTAATACATGGAATGACGGGACTGGAATACCCAGAGAGGCATACGGTTAAGGGGTGATCAAATAACTATGTATAAATACATGAGGGGACAATACAAGGATCTCTCCCATGATCTGTTTATACTCAGGACTGCGACGGTAATGAGAGGGCATTCGCTACGTCTAGAGGAACGCAGGTTTCATCACCAACATAGAAAAGGGTTCTTTACTGTAAGAGCAGTTAGACTGTGGAACTCTCTGCCTGAGGAAGTGGTGATGGCAAAATCCATAAAGGAGTTTAAGAGGGGACTAGATGTCTTTCTAGAGCGGAAGGATATTATAGGTTATAAATCTTAGGTCAATTATTAATCCGGGTTACAGGTAGGTAGGAACTATTAGGGATTGATCCAGGGAACAGTCTGATTGCCATTAGGGAGTCGGGAAGGAATTTTTTCCCCAAAAGGGCTAATTGGCTTCTGGCCTTGGGTTTTTTTGCCTTCATCTGAATCAACACAGGAGGATAGAAGGCTGGACTAGATGGACATTGTCTTCATTCGGCCTTACGAACTATGTTACTAGGTTACAAGTTTCTTCCTACACTCCAAAGCCATAAAATTAAATTTGTGAGATAATGGAGCAGAGACACTTGTGAAAACACAGTGTTAACTATTTTTCGCCTTACCATAAGGTGAGGAACCGCAGGCTGCTAGAACGTTTTATCTCTGCAAGCATTAAAACCCGCGGAGGTTTTGTCCTGATTAGTAGAAATTGCCGGTAAATTAGGGGCCATTTGTCGCCGCCCGGTATTCAAGGATTGTGATTAAAACTGTGCATTGTCTATTAAAAAATTCTCTGCAGCACAATGGCGCCAGCTGCGGATAAAAGCGGCCATTGTGCTCCACAAAACCATTCAATATTACATTTGGGCAGAGCGGAACATTAGCTTTTTGGTGCAAATTATTCATCATTTGACTGAAGTTATTTTAGCTTACATAGCAATCTAGAATGGGCCGGCGGACGGCATTAACGAAAACTGAATATCACATCGATCAATGTGGCTACAAAACCTGCGCTCATACACAGCCCAGCAGGCATTGCTGTTAACGGAACGGAAGAACAAAATGGCTATTTAAGACTCGGGATTTTAGCAACCCGCTTTATTGTGTGGCGATCAAGCACTTAATAAATTGTTTACCTTTCACCACCTCCGCCATGCAACTGCTATGGAGGTCTAGATATTGACCAACCGTACAGATGAATCGCGCTCACCTACGTAGACACTAAGGAAATTACATGTTTGTTTGGAGCGGTCATTTCTACTGTTCACAAGAAAAAAGTTGTGGAAATGTAAAATGTCAAGAGTATTCTAAGGGATGTGCATGTATGGCACGCAGCACAGTGTCCGGGCCTGGCACAACTTTACCCAGTCCAAGTTGGGGCGCAAATGCTCAGCATAGTTACCCTGTCCAACTCTAACACACAGACAAACTGTCCTAGCTCAAAAGGCAGGAAAACTGCCCAAGCCCACCAAGCAGGCAAACTGTTAGAGCTTGGCATGTAGGCAAACTGGGCAAGCATGACGTGGGCAAACTGGCGGACCCGAGTATGCAGGCTCCTTTTCCAAGCCAGGCACACAGGCTCCCTGTCCAAGTTGGGTTAGAAGGCTCCCTGTATACTTGCCCCAGCCTGGCACACAGGACTGCCTGTCCAAGTTGGGTTAGAAGGCTCCCTATATCCTTGCCTCAGCCTGGCACAGACCCCCTGTCCAAGTCTGGCACACAGGCTCCCCTGTTCCCTCTATATTTAACAGTGGTGCCCAATTTGGAGGCGTTGTCCTACCCTTATATTACACAGTTGCCCAGTTATTTGCCCGACCGCTGTGTGGGAAATGTATGTTTATAGTTTCAGTTAAGTAAACCATTCCTGGCAAGAACAAGTGATTCCTAGGATTTCATAGGATCCCCTCTCAATATGTAATCGAAATCCCAACATGCAGACCCCCTGCCCACCAACAGCAGACTGCCAACAAAATGCAAACATGTTCTTCCTACTTTGTGTGTGTTGAGAATTAAAGTTTTTCCCTAGGTTCCATACACCCAGACCCTTGGGTTTTGACTATGATATATTCGACCACTGCAAAGGACATGTAGTATGACTTGGTGGCCATACAGGTAAATGGCTGCCCATGTAATACAAGAAGGCTCACTTGTACAAAATAGCTTTCCATTTTGGGAAATGAGCAGGGGACGCCCCTCTACGATGTCCACATGGCCTATGGTGTCCATATGAGACATTCCCTTTAAGACTGGAGAGGATTTGGCATTAATAGAATAGTTCTCCTACTAGAAAATTCCTGCTTGATTTTTCCTCCCTGCATTATATATTGCATTCAGCAGTTTATTCAGGGCCAAGTTCTTGTTACAAGATTTTCCTCGCTCCTTGGTCTTTAAAATTTTACGGCATATTTCTCTCCGATTCTAAATATTTTACCCTTACAATCTAAATAAGCAAACGTGGAATGTTCTTTCTCCCTCGACCAACATGACTTTTCGTATAGCAAGGTTGTTGAGCCTATTCTGATCTAATTACTGATGCAAGGAGAAGGTGAGGCTGATGAGACATGAAGGTTATCGGAGCAGCGGTCATGTAGAGTCATGGGGTCCCTCAGGACCGAGGATCCATGGTGTTACTGGCAGACACTTCCTTACTAGGTTTCATTTTACATAAATATTTATAAATTCATGTGGAAAAAAATCATTTGTACAAAAATAATTTATGTATTTACATTCCGCGAGTTCAGAAGAGTTCAGCGCTGGCTACAACAGGCACGCTCTCAGCTGTAATAGGAGACAAGTACGCTTTAACCCCGCGGAGACAAGGCCAATTTTTGTTTTTTCGTCCTCATTTTTCCATCCCCAATTCCCCAAACCATAACTGTATTATTGGTGCATCAGCCTACAAGGGGCTTGGCTTTTGCAAGAGGAGTTCATATTTTCCAGCGGTACCATTTAATGTACTTTATGATGTACCGAAAAAACTTTTACCGAATTTCTACGTGGGGTGAAATGGGTGAAAAAAGGGAACTGCAACATTTTCGGGTGGAGTTTCAGTTTTACGGCATTTACGGACCAGTAAAACGACTTAACTTTAGTTTATGAGTCATTATGATTATTGTGATACCAAACTAAGGGCTCGTTCACATCCAAGTTAGTGGATTCTGTTTTCCTGCTCAGGAAGAAGAAAAAAGGCCAAATGATTCCATCTTATGACAGAAGCGACCGGCTCCGGACTATAATGGCGGTCCATTTCCATCCAGCAGTCCGATGTTTTGCCGGAATGTACAGGATGAAGCAGTGCTATTTTGTCCTGTATTCTAGGGGAAGTCAGTGATGGAAGTTCCGAATAACCCGTTATACAGTTTTTATTATGTTTTGCTACATTTTCCTTTTTTCTATTTAAGGGCTTATTTACACGAGTGTATATCAGTCGGCCATGAAAACAGCCAGCCGATATACGCTACTGTGTGATGTACAGGGCAGTGTATACGCCGTCGGGTGGGGGGGAGATAGCCCTTCCCTCTGCCCGCTCTCTGCAAGGGGAGGAGGCTGGACGGGGCAGGAGCAAGTGTGCTGAGCTCCTGCCCCTCTCCGCCCCTTGCCGCTGTTTGTAATGGCAGGGGTGGGACAGGGGTGGGCATTGCTCCACTCCCACCCCTCCCATCCCATTGCAAACAGCAGCAATACTAATTGTGCTTATTTTTTATTGTTTAGATTTTTTCTGTAAAAACTGGGAAAGGAGGGCGTTTGAAATTTTTTTTTTCTTATTGTTGCTAAAATTATTATACTGGCTTTTTCCTTTCATTTAACCCCATAGGGAACTAGAACTAGTGATTGCCTGATCGCTTTTACAATATACAGAGGTGACACAAAAATACTGGTTTTTGTGTCTGAATTACTCATGTGGATTTTGCCCATTGACAGGGCACATTCCAAGTGCGGATCTGTGCCAAACACCCTGGCAGAATGCCAATGGATTTTGATGCAGTTATCAGGCAGAAATTGCAATGAAAGTCCGCGCCGTGTGAACATACCCTGAAGTTATTTTACAGTTTCATTTCTAGGGCTACTGTTCCTTTAAGGACCATTACAATGTATCGCTGTATTGAATAATTGAAGCGGATTTTCTGGTTTGTCTGCCACATACGTATGTTACGTTAAACAATGCTGTTGATGTGCTACGCCCTTAATAACAAGCCACGCCCCTATAAACCCTCAATCGCCTTGAATCATGACACGCCGGCACCCTAAGGGCACGTTCACACAACAGTAGTCACCGTCGAATTTTCTCTCATTCATGCCATTTTTGGCCGCGATGCGAGCGACCGAACATCGCAACGCCAGTGTGAAAGGGGCCTCTGCAGGTAGAAGTCTGCAGCAATGGCAAGCAGGGCAATAGCTTAAGGCCCTTTAACACGGGTCAACGATTGGGTATGAACGTTGGCTTAATGTTCACTTTACTGATCATTGGCCTGGTTAAAATACAGAAAAATCAGCCGACGAACGAGCAAATGTTCATTGCCGGGAATCATTTAGTGTAAAGGGCCCTTATTTTTCTGGAAGCCCGGGAGAGGTTCACGTCTCCATCACAGAGTGGGCAACACTGACTACACCAAAAGTGGGCAACCTATAAAAGTGGAGTTGTATTATAAGAGGAGCGACTGCTTTTGTGGGGTCCTAACACTTACGTGACATACAGTAGCGATCATGGGGACATGTAAGTCTTCCCATTGAAGAACACTACAGGTAGCCCTTATGTAGCCTGGCTGATAACAGGGAATAACAAACTGCATGCATTCAAGAGTGCAGCAAATTGAGAACACTTTTAGTTGGTGTCCCTTTAAAAGTAGTCCATCTTCAAACTTTTGCATTTCTAGCAAGTTTAATTTACAAGACATGTAAAGAGGTCAACTTCCAACCAGTACCAGACCAGAACCACTCATGAATGCCAATAGACCCGTACCAATAAATGCCCCCATGTGACCCCAGCCTCGTAATCTGCAGAGCAGACCAGAAATGTCATCTTTGTCCTTTCTAAACACAAGTGTCCTTATATAACAGATAATGAAGTGCTGATGCTGGTAATTACACGGCGGCGTCTCCAGCTTCTCACGGGTCTCAATATGCTCTTTTATGGCATTTATCATAGAGAATAATTAACTAATTGAGCTGTCTGCACTAATATGAGGAAAGAGAGATAATATATTACTATAAGGATCTATGAGCCGACATCAAGGCCATCACGGAAGATTTAGGACTTTGGATTGCATTACTGGAAGAATGAACAGTATTCGGTCCTGGAGGAGTTTAAAGAAGGGGGTGCCAAGTTCATGATTGCCTCTAGTATTCAGAGGAAAAGCCCCCCAATGGTTCCCCATTCATATAAATAGGCATTGTGCACTACCACATTTGTCCTGCAGTGGCCACTGCAGGACAAATGTGGTAGTGCACAATGCCTATTTATTTATGTGCATCCAATCTGATCTGCTGCAATCAACTGATCACCAGCAGGCTCCCGTTTACAGAAGGGGTTGCACAGATGAGACAAGCCCTTTAAAGTATTGGTTCCCCATTGATGAATAGAATTTATATACTAAGAAACTGCATCCACCTAAATGCTTGAATACTGTATATTTCTATGACCCGTGTCGCCCCATTAAGAGCTGAAGCCATCGTGTGGGAAAGAATGGGAACAGTAGGGACACTGACTTCCATCATCTTTCTCGTCAGTGGACTGTATAAGCTTGATTTCCGGTTTCCAAGTTGTATTATTGTACTATCGCCGTTCACAAAGGAAGGAACAGATACTTATAAGGTAATCGCATATACACTGAAGGGCCCGTTTATTAGAGCCCCCGTTCCTCTCTTGATTGGGGCTTCCCTGTATGGAAGCTATCCCCGTGACCCCGGAGTGCAGCCTAAAATACCGTGATAAGTTGTCCCTGGATCAGTTTCAGGGTAGTCTCACACCGGCGGTCACGATATCGCTGCGAGAAAATCACGACAAAATCATGTCTTAATTCCCACGATTATAGCGCAAGTGCTGCTTTTTCTCACCAAAACATCGCAACCGCTTGCAATTTTCTCACGTGATTCTGCGCGTTTTTTTAGTGCGAAAGTATGTTTCACGGCCCGATATCGCCCTCGCAATCCATGTGAAACCCCTGGATGTGAGACATATCCACGTGGAAACAGCCTGGCATTCCTGTGGGGCTGAAGGATTATCCCACCATGGCATTTCCTGTCACAGCCGCGGCAAAGGATCGTGGAGTTCTCCCATTGTTTTCAAGGGGGTCGGCGCTGCTGCTGACGGCCCTATTAAGAACAATGTCCGATCTTTCGGCAATATCGCCATGCTGCAATTTTTTTCCCCCTCTGCATAGCATCGCAGCAGCGCCATGCAGGAAAACATTCCTATAGTGAATGCCCGCGTTCAAAAGAATGGGTTTCATATCTGTGTGTGAGATTTGTGTACCTCGCAACTCATCTCGCCAGTAAGAAGCCACATTAGATGGGAAAATCCAGCAATCTGAGTGACAGCCAGTGCGATACGTTTTTTCACGCTCCCATAGAAACAAAACAACATTTTGTTCTTTAACAAAATTTACCCCAAAATAGACATACAGCGGCTATCGATCCGAGAGAAGAATCATTGTGTGAATCAGCCCATTCGGATGAACGTGTTATTTTCCTGTGAGAAATCTCGGAATTGGAGAGAACTGGGATGGGAAAACCGCCTGTATGAATACCCCCTCAGAGAAACAGAAAGACGAGACGCTAGAGGGCAAAAGAAAGCTAAATTATATCGCTGAGCGGAAAAACCACTAGATCAGAAGAATCCAGAGGTCTCACGAATTCTGGGAGGTCAGAGTTTGGCGCAAGCAGCATGAATCAATGACCCATTCCTGTCCGGCGGGTGGAGGTGGAGTAAAGGGGTGGGGAAGGCTTTCTTGGCACACCCTGGGTCCTCTAATACCTTTGGATGGACGCCATGATGAATTGCTTGAGTTCTGAAGACCAACGGAGGTCCGACGCACTACTGGGGGCCATTCAGTGTATAGTAATACCATGATACAGGTGGGCAGAGTCACATGTGGGGACATCAGTAGTGATCATACGTGGGGACAGGGAACAACCGCTGTGATGAAAACAATGGCCAGTATACATTAGGCCACATCTTACACTAGATTGGGGTTTAACGAAGAGGGATTCAGACTGGAATGCATTTTTGTTCAATGCGATACGCATAAAACTTGCGCAAATATGAAATCCATTCTTTTGAATGGGTTCATTCACACGAGCGATGCCGGAAGGAAAAAGAAAAGTCGCAGCATGTTCTATCTTGGGGGTTCCTTTGGAACGTCTCATCCATTGTATCCAATGGGACCTTACAAGCCATTGCATGGCGCTCGCATGTTGTACGATGTGTATGTGAGTGCGATGTAAGGTTTCCCATTGAAGTCAATGGGAAACACTTGCGATCCTTTCATGCGTGTTAGAATCACAATTGCACAGAAGGGATGTGATGCGGTTTTTAAGCAAAAATGCTTTGCATCGCCATGAAAAACGCACGTTGGCAAGCAAGATATCGGCCTGATACTGCGCTCACCTGTGGGAAGGTAGCCTAATGTAGAAAAAGTGAAAGGCTCTACTACAGCCCCTTTACTCTAGGAGTCAGTCGGAGTCACAGGAGATGGACCCCTGACCTCACCAGTGACAACTTCTGACTTATACCTGGGGGTGTCGGGGGTCATGGATGTATTGGGGGTCACATATTGATATTGAGGGATTTTGTAAACAAGATAATGAGTTTCCGGACGCAAAGTGAACTTTCACATTAGAGAACCCAATTATATGCAAAGTCATCAGATATCAGTGAGAATCACTTTTTGCCAGCTCAGCATGAATCGTTGGTGTCAGAAGTGCTGAAATAATCGTATTTATAAAGAAAAGGGAACAATCTAGTCCTGACAGCGCAGAAAACAGAAACACCCTGCAGGCTCAGCACAAAGCTGCGGCCTTGTGGAACTGCATTGTAACGGTACCACCGAGAAGAGCCGAAATCTCAGACGCCTGCTAGCAGAACTTTAAGGGGTTTGTCCAAAATTAGAAAAATTGGGTCTGCTACTGCAATTTTGTTTTCTCCAGAAACAGCACCACTCTCGTTCATAGGCTGTGTCTGGTATTACAGGTTAGTCCATTCATGGAAAGCTCATAGACAAGAATGGGGCTATTTCTTGAAGAAAATTCCCAAAATAACATTATACAAGGTGGACCACAGAAGCTTTCATAAGAGTGCGGTGTCGGCCTACTTCTCCATGGCCCACCCATATTAGGGAATTGCTACTTATGCAGTTGTCTAATGTAATATTTAATGGGGCTCCGGACCTTAAGTTCTAGGGAGATCTTTCTCCAGTACAATCCTGGCATTGTGACAGTAACGGCTCACACTCCAGGGTGTAATCTAAGGAACAGCTCCTCACAAGGACATTGCAGAATAACCTGGAACTACACAACGGACCTGGAGTGATTAACCCCTTAAGGACACGGCCTTTTTTTAACCATTTTTGTTTTTTCCTCCCCACTTTCAAAAAATTCACAACTTTTTTATTTATCCATCAACATTGCTGTCTGAGGGTTGTATTTTGCAGGACGAGGTGTACAGGTGCTCCCCGACTTGCGAACAGGTTCCGTTCCGGGAGCCCGTTCGCAAGTCCGTTTTGTTCGCAAGTCGAACAAATGGTAGTATGGAGCGGGATCGCGGGTGGATGCCGCTCCATACAACGTCGGGTGCCGGCTGTTCTTGCAGCGGGCACCCGGCGGCAGCAGTTCCGACGAGCCACGCCGCTTGTCGGAACTGTTAACACTTTAAATACCGCTCTGACAGCGGTATTTAAAGTGTTAACAGTTCCGCCGAGCGGCGCGGCTCGTCGGAACTGCTGCCGCCGGGTGCGCGCTGTAATAAACAGCCTGCACCCGACATTCAGGGGGCCCGTACAGCGTCCCACGATGAGATCGCGGGACGCTGTGTGGTTGCTAGGCAGCCGGGGACCTCCTGAAAGGCCCCAGGGCTGCCTATGCAGAGTGCCTATCAAGCGCACGGCTTGATAGGCGCTCTGCATAGACAGCCCTAGGGCCTTTCAGAAGGCCCCCGGCTGCCCAGCAACCGCGATGTGACCGGACAGGCTTCTATCTGGCTTGATAGAAGCCTGTCCGGTCCCTGCACAGCATGATGTAATGCCATAGCATTACATCATACTGTGCAGGACAGATAGTTCGTATCTAGCGAAATTCGTAACTCGAATGTTCGCAAGTCGGGGACTATCTGTATTTTTAATGGTACTATTTAATGTACCATATTCGAGCTAATGTGCTAAAAAAACTTAAAAAGTGACAAACTTTATTCTATGGGTTAGTATGATTGCTTAGATACCAAACTTATATCGTTTTTTTTTTTTGCTGTATTACGTTTAAAAAATAAAATATCTTTGGAAAAACTAAAATTATTTTCTGCCGCCATCTTCTGACAGCCATAACGATTTAATGGTTACGACAATATAATTGTGCGGGGGCTCGTTTTTGGTGGGACGTCCTGTAGTTTCTACTGTTGATTCACTTTTTTCAACTCCCCTCTTTGATCGTACATAGAACATACTGTATATACCCGAGTATTAGCCGACCCGAGTATAAGCCGAGTCAATAAGTTTTACCACAAAAAAAAATTGTTAAAAAACTTATTGACTCGAGTATAAGCCGAGCTATACTCCAATATATCTCCCTGCTGTCATCTCCCTGGCTTGGTTTTGAAATACCCGCCATCAGCGCTGTGATTGGATCGAGCGCTGGCCAATCACAGCCGGCGCTCGATAAACGAATCACAGCTATTCAGAATGACATCACTGAGTGGCTGTGATTGGTTTATCGATCGCCGGCTGTGATTGGCCGGCGCTCGATCCAATCACAGTGCTGACAGTGGGGATTTCAAAACCAAGACAGGGAGATGACAGAGGGGAGAAGACTAAAACAGCTTGACGCACTGCGAGGAGAGCATCGCGCCGGGGACACAGATGCCGGCGGGGAGGGGAGTATTGAGATTTTTTTTTTTTACCTCACTCGAGTATGAGCTGAGGGGGGCTTTTTTTAGCACTTTTTTTTGTGTATATTGCATTATACCTTGTTCTGAAAGGCATTGCCTGTGGCATGGTATTCAGTCATGGCAGCCCTAGGGGCTTTTAGAAGGCCCCAAGTTGCCATGTCAATCAACGGTACCTCATGATGTCATCGCAGGGGGGGTCTTTTGGAACCCCTGAACACCAACTGGGGCATTTAAATGCCGATCGTGGCTGTTGCGGACATGTGTCAACTGTCAAAAACAGCGGCACCTGCCATGTATGGAGAGGGATCAACTGGGATGTGTAGGGACTAAAGGGATTTTCCCATCATTTAATGGGGTTTTTCAGCACTACACTATTGACAACCTATTTGCAGGATAGGCCATCGATAGTTGATTGGTGAGGGTCAGCTGCTCAGGATCCCACAGAACGAAGTGACAGCGGTGCTCATTTGAATGGGACTGAGTTGTTCTCATGCCATATAATCAATGTGCGTAAAATCACATGAGAAGTGGCTGAGGCACTTACCCAACTTTTATAGCCTCTTCAATCAGCTGGTTGGGGAGGATTTTGAACGGCGAACCCCCACCAATCGACTGCTGATAAAATATCCAGAGAATAGGTCATCAATAGTATAGTCCCGGAAAATCCCTTTAATAATAAGGCAAATCAGTAGGGTCCAAGCTCTGCCCATCCAGAGAAAAAAGAGATAGAGGTCTAATTGGCATTTTTCTTGCGCAGCTGTGACCCAACACTAAACCAGCGCCGTGGCCTCTTCGTTCTAAGGATGAGTAGAGGTTCCAGCAGTCGGACCCCCAGAGATTAGCAAGTGATACCAGATCAGAGCTGCAGCACTTACTAATAGGAAAACCGCCATGTACAATGAGGTCAGACTGGGAGGCTGCAGAACAGGTGTAGCACCCCAAATCACTACAATACACACCTTGCTGTACAGGTATTGCATGTGCACCACATGCGCATGGGCTTGACGTCAGCGAACCCGATGCACACAGCAGGCCAAGTCACTGTGCACATCCCTGTGAGCTGGAGACGCCAATTAATTGACAATGGGTGTAAGGGGGGGGACCAGGAGTCAACAGCCCATTAAACAGTTTGGTCCTAATTTGCATATGGACTTAAAAAAAAGGCGATTTTTGAGCCACGGACCTGCTGATAATAAAACCAGAGGTATGGATAGAATTTATAGACAGGAGAAAGTGGCTTTATTTAAAGTGGTTTTCCAGCCAAATACTATTGATGACCTATCCTTAGGATCCATAGTATTTGCCTGGAAAATTCTTTTAAGACCTCTGCTTACTGTCGCTGAATAAATATATTGTCAATTATATAAAAAAGCTGAAAACAGCCTCTGACCTCGTCCTGCTCACCATAAACCCTGAGAGAGACACCATGGTGGCACCAATGTATCAATGTAGATAAGTGTGAGAGATCACCACAATATACCGGAGAGCGTACCCATAGGCACTGACCTACCTTATTGAGCTGGGGGTTTCTGGTGATGTCATAGCCCCTCTTTTTGATGGTCGGGGTCTTGGTCGGATGTACAGCGGCAGGTCCCGAGTGGCACACTCTCACCAACTCCCATGTAGCTCTGTGAGGGTTTTTGACAAGAGGAAGCCATGATCCCATTCGCAGGGCGCACCTGGAGACTTGGCTTCCGATGGACATTGTGTGTTTAATGATGAAGCTGTTCATTTTTTATCTAAAACAGAAAGAAAATATCATTTAATCAATAATCATATTGGAGACACCATGAAATCTATGAACTAAACCTGCAACAACATCATCAATGATATGGTACCAACCACTAGGATATGGATGTAGCGGAGCTGAGATGATGCAAAATCACAATGTGATAAGACTGCTGGTAAATCTGTTGCATTACTAGATTTTTCACTACATGTAGAAAATCCCTCCCTTAATATTTTTTAATCTTATTTTGTATCATATTGCAATATTTACCCCATTCTAGTCACAAACTTCAGATCCAAATAGTCTGAAAGGCAACTGGCCACAGCAGAAGCTCTGCCCCACTGCTCTCCCTGCAAAAGGAAACCAGACGAACTGAGGGTGCTATCACACAATAGAGTTTCTACCCGCAAAATGCAGATTGAGCAGTTATGGCCTGCTCAGTAGTAGCACCCCAAGACATACCCCTTAATGAAGCCCTGCCCCTCATTCATCTATCAAATGAAAATGGGATCAAGAGGAAATTGACCCCTATGGCATCTGGAAGATTTCTAAAGACTGGTTACCTTAGAAGCATGTGGCCTACAGACTGACTGACACTGTAGGAAAGTAACCTTTCTGTTGCAGAATTCAAGAGCGCCCCCTGCAGCAGTTTTGGGACCCCAGACTGGATCTGCCTCTATGATGCAAAAGGCAATACAATTTGCCAAAAGCAAGGCTTCATGGTTGCATGTTTCAGGAGGGTTACGGTTTCACCTTGTGGAGATCACCAAGAAGGTGCAAAGATACTTTTATGCCATGCAATGCTTCTCTGGGAAATTTGGTATGCAAATAAGAGATGGATTAATGCCTCTACAGTGCCACCGATAGGAAGGCGACTTCCTTATAAGGCCGGCTACACAAGGGCTAGAAAATCACGTGTTGCGAGAGTGAGTGGAAACGCAGAATTATGAAACCAATGATTTTCAACAATTTAATTCCCATCTGTCATATTTTCACTCATGCGATGTTGTGTAAAAATAAAATTCTGATCTATCTTTTTGCGATATCACCCATTGTTTTCAATGGGGCCGGTGACAGCAGTGCTGGCCTCATTGCAAGCAAGGTGAGAACTCTGCGATCGTTTACCGCTGCTGCAGGGGATTCCTTTATCCTCACAGGGAATCTCTTCAGATGCAGCGGGAAGTTCCTTTAGACATGGCGGGGAAATCCCGTGAGACGCAGCGGAGAAATTCCTTCAGCTGCGGCGGGAGTGAAGGGATTCCTCACAGTGATGAAGGGATTCCCCGCAGTGATGATGAGAGGCTGTTTTCACATAAAAACGCCTTGCATCCAGGTCTTTCACACGGATTGCGAGGGTTATATCGGGCTGTGAATCGCGGTCCGATATCGCCCTCGGCAGTGTGAAGCAGTTCTTCGTTAATATCTGACCGTCTAACAGGCCTTGTAGCATGACTATAGATATAAGCCAAAGCAGAATCTACTCTGCCCAAGCACAGGCAGCTGTTTCATGGTTCTTGCACCTCATTAGTACACAGTAGGGTTCTGGTTGGTTGGATGACAGGCCTGTGATGTGTCTCTTTGTGTTTTCGGATTGAGTTCTAGATATCTGCAAGGACCATGCTAGCTGGGACATGACAAGTACTGGAGGCTCATGGACGTCTGGACTAGATAAGAGCCTTCTGAAAATAATCTCATACTTCACCACTCCTATGAAGCGCTTTGATGAAAGTGCGGGCATTGGAATTACTGATTTCTGCACCTAATGGTAACTACAGAGATTGTACTCTGGTGTAGCAATCTACACTTTCTACAAATGTATCAACATTCAGAACATTGAATTTAGGACATTCATGAAGGTCGATTGAACTTGCCAATTCCAGCGGACCCATTGACCATCTAATGTACAAGCACATTTCTCAACTCTCCATGAACAGCAGATATCAGATATGTTGAATTTTGACATTTGTGATCCTGTTGTGCCCAGGGTAGATAAACCCCAGAGGTCACTGACCATGGCATACTGTGGGAGGGATGCCTACTATTACAGTTCCGGGTCCAACCCCAATGGTTGAAGGATCAACTGATGATCAATAGTAGATAACTTGTAATTATTAGGAAATTAATAGTACCACTGTTTCTGGTGGTGCAATGTGCTACACAGCTCTGCTACACGA
Organism: Eleutherodactylus coqui; assembly: GCF_035609145.1. Classification (NCBI taxonomy): domain Eukaryota; kingdom Metazoa; phylum Chordata; class Amphibia; order Anura; family Eleutherodactylidae; genus Eleutherodactylus; species Eleutherodactylus coqui. The sequence goes on along the minus strand of NC_089837.1, from coordinate 501,706,363 downwards.
TACATCCATTATTATCCCCACACATCACACACACACACACACAGCTCTTCTACATCCATCACACACTCTGCTGTGGTACATCCATGCTGATTTCCAGACATCATCAGCTCAGCAGACTCCTGTGACCACACAGGTGCAGGCGGCCCGCAGGTTTCTCTCTATCCCTGGGCAGCTGCAGCCTCCAGACGTCTGATGTCCTATATCTGTGTCAGATGGGCGATACCTGACACTGCTCCCTATGTTGGCACGGTGGCTGACTGTATTTCACTGGTGTGAGGACACTTGGACTGGCTATGGTTTACTGTCTGTATGCATGTGAGCCCTGGGTGGGGTTCTTATTATATATTGTATGCATAACTATGTGTGTTGGTGTGAACAGCGACGTGTTTGATATGTCTGTGCAGGTGGCCAGACATGTGCTCTATGTGTGAACAGTGTCGTGTCCTACGTGTGTTTTGTGCACTTCTCCAGGTTCCTGATCAGGGATATCCAGATCCCAGCTGAAGACAGTGGAGCCGACCTTATCGGGACAATCACCCCGCTTTTAGGCAGGGGTTCCCCACTTTCCCTGGTTAGTAAGGGACACGGGTCCTTCCATCTTCCTGGAGAGGTGCAGTATGTCTGTGCAAATGCTGTATGAGTGTTTGCTGGTTTAAAAAAAAGACACAATCTCGCGCCCGTACAGGGGTGTGGTGCTTTAGTGCGTCCAGCGGACGTGACATAATGACCAGCCTTACCGTTTGCTGCAGACCCCTGTGCGGTATGTACCTCTATTAGTATTCCCTTCTCTTGCTGACTGTCTGACGTCCACACTAGGCCCATACGGATAAGTCCTGTGCACGCTATGTCAGTAGGGAGGGTTGTCATCTTTTCCTTCTGGACTAGTGCACTCATTTTGCAGGCTACTGTGACTGAGGTCGGTTGTGTAAGGCGCAGTGGTCCTGCTTTTAGGTGCACTATTTGATACTCCATCCCATTTTGCCATCTTTGCTGTGGTGTCGGGGCCTTTATAGATAAATCCTGTACACATGCACGGTTTGGAGGAGTTGCATAATTTTTTTTAGGCTCTTTTTGAAAGGGGAGGTACTGTTAAGGCTGTGCAGCTGGGACCTATAGTTCTACAGGCTTCCTTGTACACACCTTCACAGGTAGGGGTTAATTGAGCTGGCTTAGTGTGGTATTGTTCACCAGCCAATCCCCCTGGTCTGTGGCAGATAAATACCAGCAAACTTTTGGGAGAGATTGCTGGTCATTTTAGTTCTTCACTGTTAATCCCACTCAGAGCCTTGCATGCTTGTCTGTAGTGTCCCTCTCTCCTCCCCTGAAGACGGTCTGGACACCTGCTGTCCCTCCCCTCCTTGCATTCTGGGTGTGTGCATTGTGTAGTGTATGGTACGATGACCACACAGGTGCAGGAGGCTTGCAGGTTTCTCCCTATCCCTGGGCAGGTGCGGCCTCCAGACATCTGATGCCTTGTGTGTGTGACAGATGGGTGACACTGTTCCCTATGTCAGCATGGTGGCAGACTCTCTATTTCCCTGGTGTGAGGACACTTGGACTGGCTAAGGTTGACCATCTATATGCATGTGAGCTCTCAGTGGGGTTCCTATTCTATGTGGTATTTGTTAGCTAGGTCCCAGATGAAGACAGTGGGGCCGACCTTATCAGGACGATGACCCCGCTTTTAGGCAGGGGTGCCCCACTTTCCCTGGTTAGTTAGGGTCAGGGGTCCTTGCAACTTGGCCTGGAGAAGTGCAGTTGCTCTGTGCTACACATGATGAGGGCGATTGTGGTTTAATTGGGACATATTTGCGTACGTTCTGAGGAGTGATGCATTAATGCACCAGGTGGACGTAACACCATTGATGTTAATGGGTCGTTTCACACAAACAATATTTTTGCGGTTGCGCACAAAATAAAAAATGCGCAGGCAGGCGCGCAAATCAGTTTTGTTCACTGCACAAATACGTTGCACTGAGGGGGGTATTTACGTATATGCTCGTCTGAAGAAGCCCTTAATTTGGCAATTGATAGTCCAGAAATGGTGCAGGTATTTCTGGCACAGAATAATCCAGTAATCTGGAATGACTCCGGCCTCTTTTACACAGCCGGCTTCGTGGCCAAAAAACACATGAATGAGAGGTAAATCTCACGTGTCTCAGCTTCTCTACAAGGGCTCCCCGGCGACATATCCTACACAGCTGGGCACTGTCTTAGTTACCTGTAGCAACCAATCACAGTGCAGCTTTTATTTTTTATACTGCTGAGGTAAATTGAAAGCTGTGCTGTGATTGGTTGCTGTAGGTTCTTATACTGCTGAGGTAAAATGAAAGCTGTGCTGTGATTGGTTGATATGAATTGTCACAGTGCTGAGGTAAAATGAAAGCTGGCCTGTGATTGGTTGCTGCGGTAAAATGAAAGCTGTGCTTGGTTGCTATGGGCAACAAAGACATTTTCTATTAGACAGTTTTCCTAGTAGTGTGGAGCCGGCCTGCTTCACCCTGCAGACTTGAGCATGACCGGAGGTATAAATTGCAAGGAATTACATAAAAATCCAGGCCTGGTTCTGCTTCTCTGTGACTGCCTGATAATTCAGAATCTTTCACGCCCCCGCTCCTGCTCATCCCGGTTTACAGGAATTTCCCCATATCAGAATCTGCCGCCTTGCTATCAGCAGCGCTCTTCTGACCCCGCGGTGTGAAATGTCCGTGAATTTGGTCTTTAGCCTTGTAGAGTAAACAGGATTATCTGAGTAGTAATCCAGCAATAGAGTCGGTGAGGTTACCATGGCAACCAGAGACGCTCCCGGCCGCACTGCAGAACGACGGACCATAATACAGACCCTTATGCGTAGATTTATCTTAGTCTACGGAGATGTGCGCAGACATTGTCGCTACCGCCGCAACCCCGCGCCAACGCAGCACGCCACATCTCATTTAGGAAATTAATTATAATTGGCCAAAGACTACAAAGATGGAGGATATTTAGGGCGATTCTCCTTACTAATGGAGAACCCCTTTAAGGGACCTTTCATACTGGATGGAATATTCCGCACCGCAAGCCGCGGTAAATTCTGCACCAAAATGCGCAGGATTTCAATCTGCCTGCAATTACGCATCAAAATCCACAGTTATTCCTGTATCACTCGGGCATATTAGGGCAATGAGTTGATTCACATGCGCGATTTTGTGCGCGCATTTCATTCACGCAAAAAAATACGCGTGAAAATAGCACATATTGAACTAATTAACTTAATTGCCAATTTAATAAGTGGGAGTGTGATTGTGGGTTTTTTTTTGTGTGCGAGTAAATCCGCACGATCGTCACGTGCCAAAAGTACAGTAAAACACGCACGTGCACAAATACGCAACACCCATGGCACAAAAGTGCCCGTCAATGCGCTTACGCTTACGTGACACCTGCAGACTATGGTGTGGAGTTGCGCAGCTGAGGCTTTGGCAGGTCCTGTGTGAGAGGAGACAGTCTGAGGCTACCTGCTCACGCGCGAACGAGATATCGGGCCTGGAAACGCGGCGTTCACCAACGTGCGTCTTTAGACGGATGTAAAAACGCCTCCCTTCACTTCGGTAAGGTTGCGATCCTCCGGCGCAGCTTTAAGGCACGTTACAGGATGGACAAGTAATTCCCATTGGGAAACATCGTACGTAAAATACGCCGCGTTTTACCGTCTCATCGAAAACAATGGGTGATGCGTTCCGAGGAACACGAAAAGACGGGGCATACCGCTATCTTATCGCTCGTTTATTTGAATGGAGTTCAACTATTGAGCGCTCTAACGGGCGCTTTTTACACGTGCAGATATCACGCATTTACGCTCATTTTTTACATTATTAGTTCTGCCTTGAGGGTTAAACAGACGGACGGACATTTGTCCCGCTATGCGATCTTGATAATGACGACCGCATAACGGGAGAAAACAAAACAATGGTTTCGTTTTTGCTAGCGGAATCCTCGCCTGTTAATAGTAGGAGTGAGAAAAGATAAGACCTGCCCTATCTGCCCGCACGTAGTTAATACCAGGGCAGGACCTACCCGTCCTGTAAGTTCGTCTCGTTTGAACGATCTATAAGGGCGCGTTCAGGCGGTCATATTTTTGCGCCATGTGCCGTCCATATATTGCGCACATCCCTGCAATAGTCAATGAGGATATTCAGACGGACAGTTTTTCCCGCAGAGCGATGGTCTGCACGCTTGTCCGTTTTTAGGGTGCAACGTGCAGGTGGGACAGCACACGGTCGGGTCTCTATGTGCTGTGCAATGCGAGTTGCGCCAAAGTTGGTTAGGCACCTCATGCATACGACTGTGTGAATTCAACCCTATTCGGCCATATATCTGTTTATGGGAAATCTACGGATATGGCCCCCAGCACAGGAGGCGGCACCCAGCTTTCCCAGAGTCCTGTATGACATAGTTAGGCACCCACTCACACGGAGCTTTATTCGCATGGATTCCTTGCCCTTATTTGCATTACAATCTGCGCCATTTTACGACTCCGCTGACTTCAATGGACATCAGCGCAATAGTTCATTTGGTACTGATTTCCCACAAACGGATTTGGGAAAAATAACAATGGACCCACGATGCACGCAGATTGCCCACACCGAACAGCGCCAATCCTGCTGCAGACCCGCGCCACACTGAAGTGGAAATCCACATTAAAATATCTACGGTAATTGTACATTTCTGAGGCAGATTTTCGTTGAAATCCGCAGTGGATTTTTCCGGCATGCATTTCTCATCCATGCGAATGAGACAATGCTAAAGGAAGCAGCCGGTCGATCACTACATAACCGGGCCGAACTGATATTCAGGGCTCTAGAAAAGCTGGGTGACGGCGCAGTCACATGGTGCAAAAAACTGACCATTTTCCGTGCAATTTTCATGCGTTTGGGATATGATTTTTATGCCCAATTTGCATCCGTTTTACACGCACGTTTTTTTTCTGCTTTGAGCTTCCTGTTCTTTCATGCGGTCGCCATAGTAACACGCGATAAAAAGAAAAATTGCACTTGCATGCAAATCACCTTCCACGCGATAGCGATGCATTTTTTTTTTCCACACTTGTGCCCATCTCAGATTCGAACAGAATACGTGCGGGAAAAAAAAATAATAAAAAAATCGCCTGTGTGAATACAACTTGTGTAGGTGATATAATGGCGGCCATATTGTTTGCGTCCCCCTTTCCTTCCCAAAAACAAATATAACCACGACAAAGTGAAAATATGACTTGACAGAGAGGACGGCGCAAGGATCAATATTTACCGGCCATCTCATCACCGACAATCCCTTTAAGAATAGAGGTGCCGGGCGACGGGGCGTCGTGACGAGACAATCCCTTTAAGTGGAAGGTTTAAAGCGTAATTCTTAAATCTAATGAAATTTCAAGACAAAATCAATGTTTCGTTTTGCGACGCGATTCAAGGTTATGTAGGAGCAGAACGAGATCCAACCGGGCAGATCTTAAGAAACATCTTAATGCTCCCAAGATGTAAACAAGACGTCTCGGTCAGGGCAGGTTAAGCCGGCGCTTCTGCAAATAACATACACATATATCATTGCGTAAGTCTACATACCCCGAGGCCTGCGCTAAATATAGCTCCATTTAATTTATGCTGCTCTGCATTGCAAGGGTTAAACATGGAGGTCGCCGCTCGGTTCCGTAATTCGCCATCATCTGATGTAAACAGAATATTCCCACCTAAAAGCCATCCCCGCATCTACCGGCACCGAGCAGACTCATTATATGGTTATAATGTACAACGCAAGCAACCGTCTACGGCTAGGGAATGCGCAAAGTGCAAGGAAAGAAGACGTAAGACAAAGGCCGGCTGCAGACATGTCCGCCTCCTCGTATCATTTACCTCCAGGCTCCTTGCAGGGACCATCAGCAGCTGCACTCAGCACGGCAGGAGTTAAGTGCGCTGCTCTGTGTTAGGGAACAGACAAGGCGGCCTTTTTTTTTTTTTTTCTTTTTTTTTCTTTCACAGCAACTTTATTGAGTAGAACAGAGCGTGAACACTATTCAAAAAGGGTGAAAAGGTTTTATGACCTTTTATGATCAGGGGACTTTTGTAGATACTTTCTGGCAGCGTTTTTTTTCTCTTCTCCAGTTTGATGTGTGACAAATGTATCAAATGTCGCACAGTGTTGATACATGTGTTGCATCTGTAAATGTGTCTGGGGATGTGGAGATACTTTGTACATCGTCCAGCTGCTGGGGCGAGATTGCAACAAATTTGGGTACTTTTAAAAAAGTTACAATTCTTAAATCTATTTAGTAAATCTACGGGCGATGCAGCAGAATTCTGGTGGAAGCTGCGATTTTTGTAGTGCACATCAATTTAGACAGATTTACTATTGATTTGTGCCTAAAACAACACACGTTCCGCCTCTCACAGTCTGCTAGGGCAGTGTTCTCCATCTCCAGTCCTCAGGGACCGCCAACGGGTCATGTTTTCAGGATTTCCTCAGTATTGCACAGGTAATGTAATTATTGTTGGTGCCTCAGACATTGCCACAGGTGTCCTTACCATAGGATATCCTGAAAACATGACCTGTTGGTGGTCCCTGAGGACTGCAGTTGGGGACCTCTGTGCCATGGTGTCTAGAAAAAGAGGGAGGGGTTTGAGTAGAGGGAGGTTTTTACGTAATTTCAGAACTGTAACTTTTTTAAAAGTCAGAAAATTGTCACAGTATGGTCGCCTGCAGACGGCCGGGTCGGATCCCGCTGTGAGAATTCTCACCGCGGGATGCGGACCCGTGCCCCTGCAGAGGCCTGAAGCTCACCCACTTCTGGTGTCTTGCATCTCTGCTATGCGCTGTCCGTGCATGTGCAGAGTGGGGACGGCCCGTCACCAGTGACATTTCTGTGCGGACCTCTGCGAGACCAGCACAGCAATAGAACATGTCGCGACTTGTTTTCCACGTGTGTTGTCACGTGGACAAGTCGCAGCAATCCTGTGCAGGCGGGCACGGGTGAAAGTTCTGTAGGACATCGCGCTGCAGAATTTCCATCTGTGCGCACAAATAGCTGCACAAAAAGATCACAGCTTGCGTGTGGAAAAATTGTGTGAAAGAAGCTAAAGGAGCGATCCACATTCCCGCATAATTTGCTTGTTCCCACAATCCCTGGTGCCAGCCTTCTGTGTATGCGCGCCAGGCAGCATTACGTCAGCCGCATGAACAGAAGGCCCGGAGCCGTAGGAAATTTCAAATCTCCTGGCTCCCGGCACCTGTAGGTAGCCGGGAGGCAGGAGATATCAGCGGGGACCACGGTGAGCGGTCCCTGGTACCGCGATCGCTGTTATCCAGTGGATAATGGCGATCGCGGAAAAGTGAAGAAAAGTTTTAAAAAGGTAAAAGTTTCACCTCCCCTCATGGATCAGATCCACGAGGGGAGGTGAAAATACTCACCCCCCTTCCTCCATGTCCTCCCACCGCTCTCGGCACCCACCGCTGGCTTCTGCGCATGCGCCGATGTGGCGCATGCGCAGAAGGCCGGTGAGCCCGGCGAATTCAAAATCTCCCTGCATCCAGTTGCTCCTGGATACCAAAGGAAGCCAAGAGCCTGGAGATGTCACGGGAGCCGCAGTGTGTAGTTACTGGTCACGTGATCGCCCCATGCATAATGGCGACTACGTAAAAGTTCTTTAAAAAGTGGAAGTTTCCTCTCTCCTCACCGATGTGATCTTTTCGGAGGCTTCCGCATTTGAATCCAGATGTGGTTATCCTCCATGTACCCTTCCAGCTTTTGCGCCTGCGCCTGCCGGCGAAACACCGCACATATTCGCAGGAGGCGGGGAGCCCAGGAAATTTTAAATCTCCTTGCTCTCGGCGACCAATGGTCACAGAGTGCTTGGAGCAGTGACTGGTGGCCTCGTTGAGCGGTTGAGCGTTCCCCGGTCACGTGATTAAATAGCGATATAACATTAGGCCGGTCTCACATGACCAGATAGGAATTACAGGTTCTGCATGCGCTTGATCAGCGCTAATCCATGAATCAATCGCATGCATTGGATTACACAATCCCCCCCTCAATTAACGGGTCGGAATTACGTAATCCACTTGCAGAAAACAGAACACATGTTATATTTTACCGCGGATATCCACGACCTAGAGCCCATTGTGCTCTATGACCATGGATATACTCACAGCCCATATGCAAATACATTGTGTATGGGCTGCGGGTACCCGGGTTATCTCTAAGTGACGGCGCAGGAAATACAAACAAAAAACGGTGTACTGCGTATGACCGCCTGCAGTTACGCGCAGTACATTACGCGGCTGTATGCAGCGCCATGGCCGGGCTCACAGCTGGGATCTGCCGCGGGCCTCCGCAAGCGGATTCCACATGCGGCTGTGTGAGCCCGGCGTTATTCAGACCGCTACCTGTAATATGTAATTTACAAGAAGTTCCCAGGAACGCTCGCCTTCCTACAGTTCCCAGAGCAGCTTGTTGAGCGTCTTCTGTGTGAGACCGCCGCACCTCAGCAAGCGTATGAAGCCTCACAGAGCGCCACTTTTTACACCCCAACCCCGCCGCTGAGGTCACGAAATACCCCCAAAAAAGCATGGGAGGAGGAGGGATACCCGGTTTTCTTGCTCCATGTGCCCATTCCAACCAGCCTCTGTAATTACCCCCATCTTCGGACATAAAGCGCTGTTTACATTATTACTTTTATCTAATATTTAGGGAATGCCAAAAAATGGGGATTGCGGGGGGTGGGTGGGGTTAGGGGGGGATTATTTTTAGGAAGTCAATTTTTTCCGTACAAGTGGGCAATGGGGCCTGGAATTTATTCAGTTGTGCCCTGAAATCCAACGGGTTTTTCCTCTATTATGGGCCTAGTATGTGTCCTGTAAGCAGAATGGGGCCATAATGGGTATGTTTCTGAACACAAGACAAACGGGGGTATTCATTTTGGGGTGTAAGTTTTCATTTATGTGTGTACTGTACAAAAAAAACCTGTTTTTAAATTGACACAATTGTCAAAAAAATGAAAATTGTATTTATTTTCCTCTGCTTTGCATAGATTTATTCAAAAACTGTGGGATCAAAATACACAGTACACCCCTAGAAGAATTCGTTAAGGGGTCTAGTTTTTAAAATGGGGTCATATCATTTTGGCCGCTCAAGGGCTCTACAAGTGGGCAATGAGGCCTAAATCAGCTTCAAGCAAAATGTCTGTTCTGAAAGCCACCATTGCTCCTTTCAGTTTGGGCCCCGATGTGCATCCAAACAGAAGTTTAGGGCCACAATATGTATGTTTCTGAACACAGGACAAACAGGGGGATCCATTTTGCGGTGAAAGTCTTCATTGATATGTGTGCTGTACAAAAAAAACTGTTTTTAAAATGACACAATTGCCAAAAAAATGAAAATCGTAACTTTTTCCTTCTTCTTTGCTTAGATTCATTCAAAAACTGTGAAGTCAAAATAAGCAGTACACCCCTAGATGAATTCGTTAAGGGGTCTAGTTTTCAAAATGGGGTAATTTGTGGGAGTTCTCTATGGTTTTGGCCGCTCAGGATCTCTACAAGTGGGCAATGGGGCCTATTTCGCCTTCAATCAAAATGTCTGTTCTGAAAGCCATTGGCTGTTCCTTTATATTTTGGGCCCCGTTGTGCATACGGACATAATATTAAGGCAACAATAGGTATATTTCTGAACAAAGGACAAACAGGGGTATCTATTTTGGGGTGCAAATACTCATTTTCATGTGCACTCTAGGAAAAAAAATGCCTTTAAAATGACATATATGCAGAAATCTGAAATTTTATTTTTCTCCCTTAAATTGCATTAACTTCTGAAAAAAATCTGTGGAGTCAAAATACTCCTGACCCCTGTGAATACATTAAGGGGTGTCGTTTTTAAAATGGGGTCATTTGTGGGGGTATCTATTATTCTGGCGTCTATGAGCCTTTGCAATGTTGGCTTGGTGTAGGAAAACAAAGTGTTCCTCAAAATGTTGATAATCAATGTTAAATTTGTACGTCTCCTAAATGGTTAAAAAAAAAGTAAACCGTAAAAGTAAACAGATGGAAATATATGTCTTATCAAAAATTTGTATAGTATGTTTGCACATATTTGATATATTACAATTGAAAATGAAAAAAATGACAATTTTAAAAAATGTTTCCCAATTTTGGCGCTTTTAATAAATATACACAAATTCTATCGGACTATTTTTACCACCTAAATGAAGTACAACATGTGGCGAAAAAACATTGTCAGAATCACTTGGATATGCAAAACCTTTACGGAGATATTCTATGTTGAAGTGACACGTGTCAGATTTGCAGAATTTGGTCTGGTCATTAAGGCGCAAACAGGCTTGGTCACTAAGGGGTTAATCCAGCTCCCATAGGAGTCAATAGGAACTCAAGCACAAAACGCAGGTCCTATCTTTGCTCGCAGCATGCACCTTAGATGTGGCAATTGTAGCCACGCATATCTATCTTTTGAAGGTGCGAGTGTTTCGCGCGTCTAAAAATTTCCTATGGGTTCCTTTGCGATGTTTTATAGCATATGCCCGCGACTCATGAGGTTTTGTAGTCCATGTTTCCCTATGGAGTCTTCCTCTCTGTTGCATCGCATCGCACGAAAAAAGATTTTTTTATTCGCATCGCACGAAAAATGGAAATCCTACTGTCAAAGACCTAAACTAAGCCCTGGCTGCAGATAAAAAAAAAAAAAAAAGGATACATCACCTATAAGCACTGTCCGGCTCTGTTGCATCTTCTTCACGGGTCCCCGCCACTGTTCTTCATCATCTCTTCTGGCCGGGGATTGAAAAATTCTCGCCTCCTGGAAGGGCTGCCTCTGATTAGCTGAGTGCTGTGATGCTTAACCAATCAGGGACAGCGCTCGATGAATCATTGAATGGCAGTTCATTGGTTCGATTATTCAATGCTAAATGCAAAAGTAAGTGCACCCCTATGTAATGTATCTAATCTTATTCTCTAACTTCCTGATGTCTTACAAATGTGAAATTTGGCAGGAGCATTCTTTAGCTCCTAAATAGGAAAAGTGAAGGGGTCACAACGTGATTATTCAAAGCTAAGTGCAAAAGTAAGTGCACCACTATGCTATGTAACTTCCTGGTGTCGTACAAACTTGAAATTTGGCACAACCAATCTTTAGGTCCTAAATAGGAATAGTAAAGGAATCACAACTTGCTTATTTAATGCTAAGTGCAAAAGTAAGTGCACCCCTATGTTATGTAACTTCCCGGTGTCATATAAATTTGAAATTTGGCATGACCATTCTTTACACCCTAATAGGAAAAGTAAAGGGGTTGCAGCTTGAATATTCAATTCTAATCATGAAAAACTGAAAATCTGTGATGCATAACGTAGTTCTTTCTCTCAGAAACTCTAAAGCCTAGGGAAATGATTTGTACACTAAGAGAATTTACCTCACCCCTGTGTGTATATACTGAGGAGAATCTACCTCCCCTCTATGTGTATATACTGAGGAGAATCTACCTCACCTCTATGTGTATATACTGAGGAGAATCTACCTCACCTCTAGGTGTATATACTGAGGAGAATCTACCTCACCCCTGTGTGTATATACTGAGGAGAATCTACCTCCCCTCTATGTGTATATACTGAGGAGAATCTACCTCACCTCTGTGTGTGTATATACTGAGAAGAATCTACCTCACCTCTGTGTGTGTATATACTGAGGAGAATCTACCTCACCTCTATGTGTATATACTGAGGAGAATCTACCTCGCCTCTATGTGTATATACTGAGGAGAATCTACCTCACCTCTATGTGTATATACTGAGGAGAATCTACCTCACCTCTGTGTGTATATACTGAGGAGAATCTACCTCATCTCTATGTGTATATACTGAGGAGAATCTACCTCACCGTTATAAATGTTTTTACTGAGGAGACTCTAACGCTACTCTGTGTATGTAATAAGGAGAATATAACTGACCTCTATGTGCATATACTGAGAATATACTGTAAGGTTGTAAAGTACATAAGGAAGTGACCTTGGACTGCAGGGAAGGATCATGCCCTTAAGGCTAAGAAGGGGCTGCAACCTCCAGTCTGGGGGTAAATTTGAATAAAAAGGGGTGTAACCCTTAAAGGTAAAAAATGAGGGTAGTGGAAGGGGTGGCACATTCTCCAGAAGGACATCGATGCATGCAGTCTGAGGAAAATCTAACACTCCTCTATGTGTATACATATTTTATTCCATGGTTCCTCTGAAGAAACCATGACTCCATAAAATTTTCAATGCGAACAACTGATAAACAACGCTACCAAATTAACTTGGGCGAAGCTGGGGTATATTAATCAATATATATATATATATATATATATATTACACACAACCCTATTTCAAAAAAGTTGGGAAGTTGTGTAAAATGTAAATAAATATAAAGAAAAAAGATTGCAAGGTTTGGAAATGTCATATAACCATATATTATTCCCAATAGAACATAGCAGAAGGGGAAAGTGAGATATTTTGCCATTTAATTTAAAAAAATTAACTAATTTAGAAATTGATGGCAGCAACACATCTTACAAAGGTTGGGCCAGGGCCGTGTCTTTTTACAGAAGTCTGTAAATGTCTGGGATTGAGGAGACCAATTGCTGGGGTTTTGGGAGAGGAATGTTTTCCCAATCTTGTCTGATGTAGGATCCCAGCTGCTCCACACTCCTGGGTCGTCTTTGCTGGATTTTTTACTTTATAATTCGCCAGATATTTTCCATTGGTCAAAGTTCAGCCCCCAGACTCCTCTTCTGTGAAGCCATGCTGGTGTGATGGGTGCAGTATGTGGTTTAGCACTGTGCGCTGATAACAAGCTGGATGGTTGCTCTCTTCGTGAGTCCGCAGAACATGGCAATTTTAAATTGTGATGCATCTGACCACCGAACAGTTTTCTATTTTTCCTCAGTCTATTATAAACAAGCTTTAGCCCAGAGAAGACGTCAGCGTTTTTGGAGTGTGTTGATATATGGCTTCTTCTTTGCATGATACAGCTTTAACTTGTATTTGTGGATTGCACGGCTAAATGTGTTCACAGGCAGTGATTTCTGGAAGTATGCCTGAGCCCACGCAGTGACTTACATTACAGAATCATGCCTGCTCTTAATGCAGTGACACATGAGCGCCCATAGACCTCGGGTATCCAATTTTGACTGTTGGCTTTCTCCCTTGTGCACATGAATTTTTCCAGATTCTTTTAATATTTTGATGATATTAAGTACCTCAGATGGTGGGATATTCAAAGTCTTCACAATTTTACATTGAGGAATATATTTCAGAAAATTTTCAACAATTTTTAAACGTAGTTTTTCAGGGATTGGTGAACCTCTGACCATCTTTGCTTCTGAGAGACTCTGCCTCTCTAACATGCTCTTTGTTTACAGAGTCACATGACTTACTATAAAGTCGTCCATCCAGCTGTTTTTCTTTAGTACCATTTTCCCAGCCTTTTATTACCCTTGTCCCAACTTTTGTGAGATGTGTTGCTGCCATCAATTTCTAAATTTTAAATTGAAATGGGAAAAATGTCTCCCTTTCCCCCTCTGATGTGTTCTGTGTTTTATTGTGAAAAAATTATGGTTATGTGAGGTTACCAAATCACTGCGTTGTTTTCTTTACATTTCTTTACATTTTACACAGTGTCCCAACTTTTATGAAATTGGGGTTGTATATTTCATCTGAAAAATGCTTTTAAAAATCTCACGAGGTTCATGGCACATATTGCTGGCCTCAATGAACCCCCTGTGTGACACCACCCTTGAGGACACCGCTTATTTAGGGCCTTCAATACCAAGAATTTTCTTTTTTCAGCTTTTTCCCATCCCCACATTTCGAGATCCATAAAATCTCAGTTTTCGCCGCCGCCGTATGAGGGATGGCTTTGTGCAGAATGAGTTGGATTCTTTAATAGAACCATTCTGGAGTATGTATTACTTGTATTGATTTCATTGGGTAGTGGTGATAAAAAAGCAATTCTGCTATTGTACTTTGGAAATTTTTCTTACACTATTCCCGGTGTGACATAAATGACATTACCGTGATGCCTTCAGCGATACCAACTATATATTATTTTTATGTTTTCGTACTTCATGCACAATAAAACCATTTTATATTCCATTAGTGTAGCTTTATGAAGCTCTTTTTTTTGTAGGATTAGTTGTAGCATTTATTGGTACTATTTCGGCGGCAGCATTCTGCATTGCAGACACTATATAACGGTCCCAGGACACCGAGCTCCGTCCCAGCTGATGCAAGCTGTCATACATGTCTCCTTCCAAACAGCCTTCACAGCTGCTGAGCTATCTAGAAGTTACCAGTAAGAAGCCATTGATTCGTAACTCACTTAACTGGGTGATTATAGGGGCACTATGCTAGTATTAATACTGTTAGGAGGTCATTGTCATAGAAGCATAGAATGGTAGAGTTGGCAGGGGCCTCCAGAGTCATCAGATCCAACCCCCTGCTCAGTGCAGGATTCACTAAATCATCCCAGACAGATATTTGTCCAGCGTTTGTTTGAACACTTCCATTGAAGGAGAACTCGCCACCTCCTGTGGTAACCTGTTCCACTCATTGATCCCCCTCACTGTCTAATATCTAATCTGTGTCTCCTCCCTTTCAGTTTCATCCCATTGCTTCTAGTCTTTCCTTGTGCAAATGAGAATAGGGCTGATCCCTCTGCACTGTGACAGCCCTTCAGATATTTGTAGACCGCTATTAAGCCTCCTCTCAGCTTTCTTTTTTGTAAGCTAAACATTCCCAGATCCTTTAACCGTTCCTCATAGGACATGATTTGCAGACCGCTCACCATCTTGGTAACTCTTCTCTGAACTTGCTTCAGTTTGTCTATGTTTTATTTAAAGTGGGGTGCCCAAAACTGGACACAGTTGTACCTAGCTCTGCTATGCATGTGAATGAAGCTGCAGTGCGCACGTTTGGCCACCACTCCAATCAATTCTTTGGGACATCAATGCACTCGCCCATCTCCCTCTGTCCTATCAAAGTGAATGGAGTGGTGGTCGAGCATGCACATTGCTGCTCCTTTTGCTTGGTACCACTGGGGTTTCTAGGGGTCACAGAGGTTGAACTCCTCTGATCAGACATATATTCCCTGCCCTGACGATAGGGGTAAAAGTCTTTAATGAGAAAACCCCTTTAAAGAAATTCATAATTTCAAATACAGTAGGTGCTAGTGGAACATTTCCCATAAGTAACCGGGATAGCCCTAATACATTTCAGCCATCATCCCCGTGTCGGTGACCACACATGTCAGCCACAGAACTCCCATAACTGTAAGTTACAATCTCCATGTGTGTTATCCATAGAACCCGAGAAGTATTAGCCATAATGCCCCATGGAGCAGTTTCCTAGGTGGAACTTTCGCCAGTTCCGGACGTTTTCAGGAGACACTAGAAGAGATCGGATGTGAGTTCTGTGGCTCCTGCTTACAGCTCTGTGGACATTTCATCCTCTGTTCTGCCCGCCAGTAACGCCAGTCTCACGGGTTTACAACCCTACCTAAAATAGTTCTTGTCTTATTGGCCGTGTCCCACCCGATACCCCTGGAGACTTTGAAGGCCTTTCAGAGGAAAGAGCAGACTCACCACGCTGAACCGCCGTTACAAGCCTCAAGTTGTCACCGCTGCTCTGTTCTCGCTGTGCTGTTGTATCGCTGAGTTGAAACAACTTACTTGTTGTGTCACAGCGTCGTATACCCTAGATCCTCGTGCAAGTGGCGCCAATTGGCAAGAGAAGGGACTGTTGTTTTCCTATTGCACCAGCAAACCATTATATGCCATAAAGAAGGATTTATTATACGAATCGTGTCATGATGTGGCCCCAAGCAATCACCTGTCCTCTTCACGTGCCATACCTGGTGGGACCAGGAGGTGATTTCACCCACACACCAGATTACCTACCGTCCACGGGTGTGGTTAGATTCATTTGGCCTTGGGACGTCGTCACCAGTAGCCAGGGGAGAAAGTGAAAGCACCGGTTTTACTCCCATTGAAATCAATGAAAGAGCCACACTTCTGTTACACTTTCTGCTCCTCCTATGATCAAGGTCGGATATCTGGTTCTAACCATAATGAGAACAGGAAGTGCTGGTGTAAGGTGTATATATAGGAATACTTACCTACCAATGTACTAATACTACACCAAACAGAACATCACGCATGCATACATACAGTGAACAGGACATAGTTTAAGCATCCACACCTACAGACATCGCCCATCTGGAACCACACCTGACAGAAAGGTAAGAGAGCAGAAGCCCGCAAATCATGCAAACAAGGGGAATTGGGGATCCAGACCATCTTTAATGGTAGACATGGCCCTGCCAACAATTTCTGAATGAGTTACGTTTTTTCAATGAAATGGAAAAATATATCCCGTCCCCTTTTGATGTGTTCTATGGCCTTTTGTGAATAATATATGTTGACATATGTGAGATTTCCAAATCATTGCATTCTTTTTTTATATACATTTATTTAGATTTTATACAGCATCCCAACTCTTTGGAATTCTGGTTGCGTACGGAATATATATATATATACGTTCATTGTCAAAAAATCAAACACCTAGAAGGAGTTGTCAGAATTGAATTGCCTCTAGCTTGGATACAAGATGTGATACTGATGGGCATGCAGGCTCTAGTACCCTGTTGGGTCACCTCTAGCTTGGATACAGGATGTGATAAAGGTGGGCATGGAAGCTCTAGTACCCTGTTGTACCACCTCTAGCTTGGCAGTCATGGAGGCATACAGGTATCCTGCGGGATATCGCTCCACATTTGCTGTAACTTAGCCTCTAGATCATGCAAACTCACAGGCTGTTGTAGTTGGTGTCCCAGTTGGTCCCATACATGTTCTATTGGTGATAAATCTGGTGACTGGGTGGCCTTGGAAGTGCAACAGTGTTGTGGGGGCTCCTGTGACCCCCTTGTGTGTGCGGCCGAGCATTATCCTGCTGGAAGCCACCTTGGAGGAACACATGTGGCTGCAGGATGTCCTGAACATATCGCTGAGCTGTCATTGTCCCTCGTACCACTGCTATGGGTGACCGACTGTTGTATGTGATGACACCCAGACCATCATACCAGCAGGGGGCAGTGTGCTGCTCCACAGCAACACCAGAGAAACATGGGAAATATTTTCCTACTGAAAGAGTAATAAATGATTGGAACAAACCTTCAGCAGATGTGGTTAGAAAATCAACAATAAATGAATTCAAGCTGCCCGGGATAAGCATAAATCTATCCTAAAAGAGAAATGATGTAAGGGCAGACTAGATGGACCATGTGGTCTTTTTCTGCAGTCACTTTTCTGTTTCTAATTATTTACTTACTGTGATAATTCTTTATTTCCTGCACAACAGGACCAAGCACAGCAAATACACGTTGCTTGATCCTGGGCTTTAATCCCCACCGACAGCTGAGGTACAGCGTGGGATTAAAGCCTCTGCTCCTGCAATCAAGCAGGAGCAGGTCGGGTCCTTAGCTGTCAGACAGCAGAGGACCCAAAAGAGAAGTGAGAAGCGTTTTTTTACCGCTTCTGCCTTCTCCCTTCCCGGCTACAATGCACTCAATGAGTGCTACATACTCTAAAGTGAAAGTGAAAGTATTACTTCCACTGTATGACCCAGCGATCATGTGACCGCCGGGAGCCCCCTGTCACAGCAGAGCTGCAGGGTCCTAGCACACCCAGATCAGCTCTGCCAGTGACAATTGTTACTACTGGGGGATTTTTTTCCCTGTAACTGTAGCTCCTATGATGCCCCGCTTACAGTGGGAAAGTGTGAAATAAAGAAAAAAAGGGAAAATGTGAATGAACCCCAGAGGACTTATATGATGTCATAGGGGACATAGATGGTAAAAAAAAATAGTTACAAAAATAAGTAAAATTATAAGATTAAAATAAAAATATATGCATAGAAAAAGAAAATGACCCGCCAACGGTGCCAACCAAAACTGTCGCCATATGTGCCCTGTAAAATGGGGCAGTAAAACCACCACATGGGTAAAACCCCTAAAAGTTGTCTGGTCCTTTAGGGGTTAAGTACACCCTATTAGTAGAGTACAGACCAAGTAGTACCATTAATTGAAAGCTAGTAAACTGTTTGCATTGTATACCTATGATACCATTGTAGATTATTGCCATCTTATTCTTTATCGTACAGCATTGTTTGTTACACTGAACTGATGTGAAGCCTCCCCATCACCGGCCTTATATTCTGCCCCTGGTACACCAAGCATTGGGGATGCAGGGCCTGGGTAACTGCCCAATTTGCACCCTGACGCCGGGCCCTGTATACAACCATACTAGTACGGTTCCGGGGCGCTTGGTCAACCCCTTGTATACGGAGTGGCCATATATAATAGTACACAGGGTTTTACTTTCAAAGCAAAGCATTATTTTAGTAGTTTGCGGTGAGGCGCTGCCGGAGCTGCTTTAGAGGAATTCTTCTATGAAGCCGCTGATTAATCAGCTCACATTGTGGAGCGAATGACCTCAATTACTTCCAGCAATTATGACAGCGATGTTGTCACTTCTCCAGCCACAATAATGACTCCCGCTGACCTCTGGCACCTGCCGTTGGCTGCAGACATTGATCTTGCTGAAAGCTTCTGCCAACATGTTCCTACAAACAGCAATCCCCTTTGTGAAAAGCAAATAGAATTCAGACAAAGCAAAAACTATGTTTTCAGCAGAACTTTGTAGAAGACAGAAATTATCCTCAATTTCATCATTACTATTAAAGTCGTGATGGATTACCGCCCACGCTGCCCTAGATGCTAACACTGACTGCCCCTAATAAAGGCAGCTTTACAGATGCCAATATTTTGCTAATTTTTGGGTAATGGTGATGTATAATAAAATGATTGGTTTCAGTCAGCCTTTCGGGAATCGTGAAGCTGTAAAAATAATCGTTATTGGAGACACGATCAGAAGTAACTGAATAATACACACATATGGCAACTAAATACCGCCATACCATGACTAACACCGCCATACAACCAGGGGGTGAGACTGCCCAGGGCGTCAGCTGCTTTGGTGGTGGTAGGGGTGCTACAGCGCTTCCAGAATTTGTCATTGCTGTGCCACTGCTCGTCCTTGAGTGGAAGCGAGCGGGTGCGCAGCTGCACAGCAGGGACAAGTCGAGTGAGCCTGCGCACAAAAGAGAAAACGGTAGTATTTGCAAATGGTAAGAGATGCATTCAAAAAATAAGCTTATTAAGTATAAATGGTTTTATTGCACAGCATACACAAAGAACAGGCGAAAGGGAAAATTATTTTAAAAGTGTCAAGGTGCATTGTATAATTACTCTTATGGCTACTCTTTAGCATCATGTGCCTCCGCACCGGGTCCAATGTCAGGATGTAGTGTACGCAAAAGATGGATCCCAGAGCTGAAGACATGCCAGGAGTATACTCGTTGTCACAAAAAAATACATCTTCTGGAAGGGGTTGTCAAAATCGAATGAAACTTTCTCTATGTGATTGTAATGTTGTTATAAGTAAGTGATATCAGGGCAAAAGGAACATTTAATGTGGAGAAATGACCCCTTGCATAGAGGCTCTAGTACCCTGTTGTACCTCCTCTAGCTTGGATGCAAAATGTGATACGGCTGTCAAGGAAACTTTAGTAACCTGTTGTACCACCTCTAGCTTGGATACTGGTGGGCTTGGAGGCTCTAGTACCCTGTTGTACGGCCTCTAGCTTGGATACAAGATATGATTCGGGCAGATATGGAGGTTATAGTACCCGGTTGTATCACCTCTAGCTTGGATACAAGTAGTGATAGGGGTGGGCATGTACACTCTAGTACCCTGTTGAGCCACCTCTAGCTTGGACACAAGATGTGATATGGGCAGGCATGGAGGCTTTATTGCCCTGTTGTACCACCTCTAGTTTGGATACAAGAAGTGATACGGGTGGGCATGGAGGCTTTAGTAGCCTGTTGGGCCATCTCTAGCTTGGATACATGATGTGATACAGGTGGGCATAGAGGCTCTGGTACCCTGTTGCACCACCTCTAGCTTGTATACAAGAAGTGATACAGGTGGGCATGGAGGCGCTAGTACTCTGCTGTACCACCTCTAGTTTGGATACAAGATGTGATACGAGTGGATATGGAGGCTTTAGTACCCTGTTGTACTTCCTCTAGTTTAGATGTAAGATGTGATACGGGCGGGCATGGAGGCTCTAGTACCCTGTTGTACCCCCTCTAGCTTGGATACAAGATGTGGTACATAGAGGCTCTAGTACCCTGTTTTACCGCCTCTCGCTTGGATGTAAGATGTGATACGGATGGGCATGGAGGCATAACGGGTGCTTTTAAATTGCGTTCCCCGCGGCGATAATCTGCTATGGAAAGGGCAGCCCCCCTGTCCATGAGCGGAGAACCATAGTTGGTCCCAACACTTCCTAACAGTCTGGTCAGACACTCCTCTCTACTGGTGGTCTGTAGGGGGCATCCTGAGCCTGGTCACCTTGTGTGCCCTCACATATCCACTGGTCCCAACACCTCCTAACAGTCTGGTCAGATGCTCCTCTCTACTGGTGGCCTGTAGGGGGCGCCCTGAGCCCAGTCACCTTGTGTGCCCTCACACATCCACTGGTCCTAACAACTCCTAACAGTCAGGTCAGACGCTCCTCTCTACTGGTGGTCTGTAGGGGGCGTCCTGAGCCCAGTCACCTTGTGTGTCCTCACACATTCACTGGTCCCAGCATCTTTTAACAGTCTAGTCTGACGCTCCTCTCTTCTGGTGGCCTGTCGGGGGCCCTGAGTTTGGTCACCTTGTGTGCCCCAACCACTGGTCCCAACACCCCCTAACAGTCTGGTCAGATGCTCCTCTCTACTGGTGGTCTGTAGGGCGTCCTGAGCCCGGTCACTTTGTGTGCCCTCACACATCCACTGGTCCCAACACCTCCCAACAGTCTGGTCAGATGCTCCTTTCTACTGGTGGTCTGTAGGGGGTGCTCCGAGTCCGTTCACCTTGTGTGTCCTCACACATTCACTGGTCCCAACACCTCCTAACAGTCTGGTCAGAATGGCCCGGTAGCGGACAATTCGTAGATATGACCATCCAGCTTCTTACATCCGAATAATGCGGCCATCTCAGACTCTGGTAACGGAGGTGAAATCTCTTCTCTGCATCGTAGAGGCATCTAGTGGTCAACAAACTCTTCACAAGCGGAAGAAGAGGTCACCACACACAAGGAGCCTCTGAGAGCCTCTTATAGGCCAAGGGGGAAACCACTTTTAGGGTCTTAGGTGTTAAGACTGTTCATCTAATCATCCACAACCCTCATCATTTACAGATCTGCCTGAAATGGAACTGCAGGACGAGTTTTGCAAAACAACAACTCCTTCTAGGGGCCGGATTTTTTTTACAAAGAGTATATATGCAGGGGTCTAATCTGGGGTCTGATAATTAAAGATGTTTTCTGGACAAATATTATTGATCACCTATCATCAGAGTCTGCTACTTGGGACCCAGACTAATCAGCTGTTCCAGCACCTGTTGTCACCGGCCAAATGCATAGGGTAAGGAGTGGAAGCCGATGCTCCAACCCCTGTCTAGAGGCTAACGCTGGTAATTGCAGGCACAGCACCCATTAAAATCAGTGACAGCTGCACCTGCGGTTACCAGCTTTGGCCACTTACAGGGGTTGAAGCAGCAGCTTTCACTCTATACCCTGTGTGTTGTCGCACTGACAGCGGATACCTAGGCAGCTGATTGGCCGGGGTCCCGAGCATCAGGCCACAGCCAATTAATAGTATTTGCCCAAAAAAACCCTTTAGTCTGCGGCCTGATTAATACTGGGGTCTGATTTGGGGTCTGAGTTATTCTACGGAATCTGATCTGAGCTCTGAATTTAACTATTATTTTCTTCTGTCTCTGAATTTATACAGGGGCCTGTTCTAGAGTCTGAATTACTGCAAGGGTCTGTTCTAAGGTCTGATTAATTTAGAGATCTGCTCCACAGTATGAATTAATTTAGTGGTCAGATCTAGGGTCTGATTTTGTGTTGATATAGATGTTGACTATGGCTGCAGAAGTGAGGGGCCAAAAAAGACTGGGGTGCAAACTCTGCAGTGGTCAGGACAAGTCATCATAACGGTCTGGGTCAGATGGAGAAGAAAAGGAAACAATTGTAATAAGTGAAGACCTCACCTGTGAGTCACTAAGTTAAAGGCCTCATGTCCACTTGTAAATTATTATTTCAAATCCGCGGCGTTTTTTCTGCATGCGGATCCGCGCCCCATAGGGATGCATTAGGCCTCATGTCCACGGGGAAAATCAGGCCCGCTACGGATTCTCCATGGATAATCCGTAGCGGGTCCCTCCTGCCTCGCGGACAAGAGGGATGAAAATAGCAATTACTCACCTCTCCGCACGCTCCGGATCTTCCCTTCTTCGCGGCTTGATCTTCTCTCCGTCGTGGCCGGATCTTCTTTCTTCGGCCCGGCGGATGTGCACGGCACATCAGTTGCGTGCCGCGCGCATGCGCCAGCCCGAAGAAAAAAGATCCGGCCGCGACGGAGAGAAGATCAAGCTGCGAAGAAGGGAAGATCCAGAGCAGGTGAGTATATTCTGATTTTAGGTCTCCCGTGGATCCGGACGGCTTCCATAGGCTTCAATAGAAGCCTGCGGGAGCTGACCCCGTGGGAGAGCCGCACCTAAATGGAGCATGGTCCGGATTTTTTCATGCTCCATTTTTAAAAAAATCACTTTTATTGACCATCCGCGGGTGGTCAATGCATCCCTATGGGATGCGGATCCACGTGCAGGAGAAGAGTTAAAATCCGCTGCGGATTTTAATTCTTCTTTTGCCCGTGGACATGAGGCCTATGGGGTGCGGATCCGCATGCGGGTGATCCGCTGTGGATTTTAAATAATCTTTTGCCCGTGGACATGAGGCCTTTGACACCTGCAGGTAGTTAAATACCTGCGGATGTCATTTTTCCCTGCAGACGCGGATCAGCGTGCAGGAAAAAATCCGGACCATGCTCCATTTGGTGCGGGTCTCCTGTGGGGACGGCTCCCGCAGGCTTCTATTTGAGCCTATGGAAGCCGTCCGGAATTAGGGAAGACACGCACAGCCCGCAGCAGGTGAGTATATTCTGATTTTAGGTCTCCCGCGGATCCGGACGGCTTCCATAGGCTGCAATAGAAGCCTGCGGGAGCCGTCCGCGCGGGAGACCTAAAATCAGAATTTACTCACCTGCCCCGGGCTGTGCGTGTCTTCCCTTCTTCCTGAACGGATCTTCTTTCTTCAGCCCGGCAGATATGCCCGGCGCATGCGCTCGGTACGCAGCACATCCGCCGGGCCGAAGAAAGAAGGTCCGGCCGGGAAGAAGGGAGGACACGCACAGCCCGCAGCAGGTGAGTATTTTCTATTTTCAGCCCTCCTGTCCGCGGGGCAGGAGGGACCAGCTATGGATTCTACATGGAGAATCCGTAGCGGGCCTGATTTTCCCCGTAGACATGAGGCCTAATAGTTATGTACTGTACTCTGTGACTATGTCAGCTCAATTCTGTACTATCGTGTAAAGTCTGCATTCACCTTGTCACCACTGGCCACTATATGTTAACTGTATGATAGTATTACTACCATATTTCGTCAGAAATAAGACGTACCCAGAAAATAAGCCCTAGCATGATTTTTGGGGGTATTTTCGGGGAGGCTTGAAAAATAAGCCATACCCCGAAAACAAGCCCAAGTTACAGTTTATTTAAAAAGTCAATAGGAATTAGAGATGAGTGAGCATACTTGTTAAGGGCAGACACTCGAGCGAGTATCGTCCTTTTCAAGTACCTGCCTGCTCGTCAGAAAAGATTTGGGTGCCGGTGGGGGTAAGCGGTGGGCTGCAGGAGTGAGCAGGGGGTAGCCCCCGTTCCCCCCCCGCTCTCCCCTGAATCTTTATTATGATCTTCACGCTGTCAGTAAATTATGTCGTATCACGATAAAGTAATAGAATAACACCAGTGTTTCCAGGTTCATAGCTACAGGCTCACGGGCCTGTGTGCAAAAGTTTAGTGTCAGTGTTCATACTGCTTGACTGGACGGGGGTGTGGTGGGGGAGGGGGGGGGGCAGGTTCATCAATGTTAATAGCGAGGAGAACTCTGAGCCCCCTTACTTTAGGGGCCTGGTCGCAACTGCAACCTTTATTACTATGCCAATAACTATACTGTGACTAGGTAATGCCATCATACTGATATTGAATAAACAGCAGTATGCACAGACTAATATTACTGTACCGCGGAGGCAGGCAGTCTGCAGACTAACATGATGCCCAGTGTCTGAGCTGGTGCTGATGCCCAGTGTCTGAGCTGGTGCTGATGCCCAGTGTATGAGCTGGTGCTGATGCCCAGTGTCTGAGCTGGTGCTGATGCCCATTGTATGAACTGGTGCTGATGCCCAGTGTATGAGCTGGTGCTGATGCCCAGTGTATGAGCTGGTGCTGATGCCCAGTGTCTGAGCTGGTGCTGATGCCCAGTGTCTGAGCTGGTGCTGATGCCCAGTGTATGAACTGGTGCTGATGCCCAGTGTATGAGCTGGTGTTGATGCCCAGTGTATGAGCTGGTGCTGATGCCCAGTGTATGAGCTGGTGTTGATGCCCAGTGTATGAGCTGGTGCTGATGCCCAGTGTATGAGCTGGTGCTGATGCCCAGTGTCTGAGCTGGTGCTGATGCCCAGTGTATGAGCTGGTGCTGATGCCCAGTGTCTGAGCTGGTGCTGATGCCCAGTGTCTGAGCTGGTGCTGATGCCCAGTGTATGAGCTGGTTCTGATGCCCAGTGTATGAGCTGGTTCTGATGCCCAGTGTCTGAGCTGGTGCTGATGCCCAGTGTATGAGCTGGTGCTGATGCCCAGTGTATGAGCTGGTGCTGATGCCCAGTGTATGAGCTGGTGCTGATGCCCAGTGTCTGAGCTGGTGCTGATGCCCAGTGTATGAGCTGGTGCTGATGCCCAGTGTCTGAGCTGGTGCTGATGCCCAGTGTATGAGCTGGTGCTGATGCTGGTCCTCCATACCAGCACATGTTTTCTTAGGGCAGGATACTCACACCACCCACCAAAACCTGTTAGACTGGTTCTGTTTTTTTACAAGCCAGTAAGGGTCAATTAATATTCTTTAATTAATTTAGGTTAATTTAGGATCAATTAATATTCTCCTTTGCCTATCCCCAAGACCCCAATAGCCCCGCAGCTGTTGCAAAACTCCAACTCCCAGCCGCAGGACGCCGGAGCACGCTAAGAGTTGTGGTTTTGCAAGAGCCGGAGAATCCTTGCTGCAGACGATGCTGAGTTAGCAAAATGAGTGCAAAAATCCATTACACAACAAGGGAAGTATTGAAAGGAGATTAACATACAGCACACAACTTCAGCAAGAAGTAGCGGAAACCTGCAGTGGTGATTTATCTCTGCTGCCCCCTACTGGTGAATGCTGCATATAACTAGAGAAGAGCAGCCAATTAACATATAATACTATTGACTCCTTTAACCTTGGGCATATATAAGTAGTATAGACGAGGTTAGCTGGCATAGAAGCTAGTATATATAGGAGATAGTTAGTGGTAGGTCGAAGCAACCTAGCTGACATTCTGGACTAGATTTACTATACATTTCATGCCAGTTTTTGGCATAAACTGCACCAAAAAAAAGTTGTAAATGACAATAAGCGACCACTTTCTTTTAAAACGTGTAACTTGGGGAGTTGGTTAAAGGGCCACTCCAGCAAAAACACATTTTTCAATACCTGCTGCCCTGCTGCCTGTCACACTCTGGAGGTATCCTCTGTGTATTGCAGTCCCTTCCCTGCAGTGCAGCCCCCTGTCTGATGCTTATCAAGCACCATCTTGATGGTGAGACTTTTTACGTTCAGTTTTAAATCTATCCCATCATGCATCAGCATAAAATTAACTGAGGCTATACCATTTTGCCTGCTGAAGGGACAGTTTAATTTTCATTACCCTCTATATTCACCTGAATAAGCTACAGCCCATAAGTATACAGTCCGTAGGATGAGCTGTGATCTCCTCTATTATACCCCTGTGACAGGAGCTGTGTGATCATCATCAATAACTATGACAGGACCTGCCCTGCATTATACAGCAATGCATTGAAGTGAATGGACACGGTGGTAGTTCTTCATTCCACCTGTGGTGGCGCTGCAGGGAAATTTAATACTTTGTAGGGGTTGTCCAAAGTAGAGAACCCTTTTAAAGGAGTTGTACCAGAATAGACCTTTATCATCTATCTATAGGGTAGGTGACAAAAGTTTGATCGTAGAAGGTATCACAGCGGAGACCCCCACTGATCCAAAGAACGCGGGTCCCGAGTCCCCCTCTCCTTCTTATTGCGGTCTTACTGCACCCCCTGCAGTGACGAGACCGAGTACAGCAGGAGTTGCACATTTGGGGCGCTACTCCATTCAACTTCAATAGGACTGCTGAGGGTAGCCAAGAGATTGTATGCAGTATTTCCGTCAGCCCCATTGAAATGAATGGGACTCCATTTAATCTGATGTCATTGTAGGTGGGTGCAGTGAGCCTACTGTGACACGAAGAAGAGGATGTGGGACCCCCGTTCTCAGGATCAGCAGGGAACTCAGCAGTGAGACCCCTACTGATCAGACTTTTATCATCTATCCCACGGATAGGTGATAAAGGTCCATTCTGGTAAACCCCTTTAAGTGGTGTGCGTCTTTAACTGAACATAGCATAAACCACTCCAGCTATTACTTAGACTGATGTGACATATGACAATTGGTGTAAATGTGGGACTCTCTGCCTATGACAGAGACTCCCACAACCTCCTATATGTAACTTGGCTCCCTCATTTGGCATTTGGCTGCCTGCATGCTGAGGTGATGCACATAGTTGCCCTCCTGTATCAGTAAGTATATGGCCATTTTCAGTGATTATTTGTTTTTATATTTCCCTTTCTGTGATACATTTATATTAGTGTAGGGTCTCACAAAACGCGAGGAGCCTTGACGATTGGCTTGTGAGCTCAAGTATTTTGGCCAAAATCCAACTAATCCCTCACATTTATTATGTATTATTCACATGCAGTGAGGCTTTAAATGCCCAGGAAGCCCAGGGTGGCAGTACCAATGTGGTTCACTTTTTAAGGTGCAGGGCAGTCCGCCGAACTATTATGGCGTCATTAATAGGTTGCTTGTTTGCATGATGAACTACATGTATCAGAATGGTCTGCCACTTTGTATCCACTCTGTGCAAGAGTATGGACCAAGCAGCCACCCCCCTCTATATAGGAGGTCATGTGAGTGGCTGTCTTATCAGTGTCCTCCACAGGTGTAATTGGCTCCCTCATTTGGCATATGGCTGCCTGCATGCTGCGTTAGTGCAAATGTTTGCCCTCCTCTATCAGTAAGCATATGGCCGTTGTCATTGTGGAAAGGTCGTGGATTCCGCGTTATCGCTAGGTGACGACGTGGGAAAAGCAGGAGTTTAGAGAAAAATCTGTACTGCGTATGCTGTGGCAAATCCACTTGCGGACGCTAATCCTGGGTTTGGCCAAGCCGTGTGGACGAGATTTGCCAAAAATCTCGGTCACACGGGGCGAATAATCCGTCGCACCAAAGCTGGCATTAGCTGGCACTGCGGCGCAGGTTCCCATGACGCAACTGGTCCTTTATTTTTTTTTTCCATTGCGGCCTCGCTCCCCTATATAGGGGAGCCGGCCGCAATGGAAAAGCATCGGGTGAAGCCGCTACAAAACCCGTGGGTAAGTGCCGCAGAGTTTGAAGCTGCACTTATCCCGCGGAAATCTCGTGGTTTTTCATTGCAGCAAAACCGTAAGATTTCCATGGTGAAAGGATCCCGTGGGAACCCAGCATTAGGGTCCTTTTAGACAAGCTGATTGAATGAGTGACGTCACCGCTAGCTCGTTTGCATGCTTGCAGCCTGCTTAGACAGGCAGATACATCGTTGGCTCGTTCAAACGAGAATCGTTCAGTCTCTCACATTCGCTGTATATGGGCTTATTCACACAAGCGTATTTCAGCCGCCATTTTCACGGCTGGTCAATATCTTTTACCATCTGATGCATGGGATTGCAATGCATCACATCACATGGGCGTATTCCTGTGGTGTAAAAGCGCCTGGCCGGCAAATATAGCGCCAGGCACTTTTACACCGGGCAGGAAAGATAGTCCTGGAATTATCTTTCCAGTCGAAATACATCAGGCGTTGCATAGGCTCCTATAGGAGCCTATGACAGATGCCGGAGAAGGGAGGAGGGAGGGAGTTTAGCAGCGTGACTGCTAAACTCCCTCCCTCCTTCTCCTCTCTCCTCCCACCTGGCTATTTCCAATGGCAGGGGCAGGAGGAGTGTAGAGCTAAGCTCCTCCTTATCCTGCTGTGGACAAGGGCCGGGAGCTTAGCTCCCCCCTGCCCCTTCCCATTGCAAACACCCGGTGGGGAAGAGAGAGGCAGAGAGCCCGCGAGGGGGGAGGTAAGGCATTGTGGCCTTGCTGTATATGCGCCGGTCCCGGACTATCTGAACGGGTGTGCAAACTTTAAATTTGTGTGCACGTACACGCATACTTGTGGCGGGCGCACGTAAAACGCCTATGGCCATGTGAATCCAGCCTAAGTGACTGAGAGGGATGGAACAAGCGTTGTTGAAACTGAATAAGCAAAGGAGCCAACAATGATTTTTATTCTTGCATGAAATGAACGACGAACGAAAAGCCAATGATTCTTGTTCGTCACCCCGTTGTCGGCTCGCACTTAGACCGGGCCATTGTTGTTGACTTATTGTTTAACAATAATCATTGCATCTTAAAGCACCTTTAGGCTGCCCGTCCACGGGCGTTGTGGTATCCCGCGGCGGATCTCCGCCACGGGAGCCGCCACGCGGGAGCAGGCGCCGGCAGACGGATCTCCGCTGTCAGCCTTATCTAATAGATAGGCTGACAGCGCAGAATCGCGGCAAATCACAGCATGCTGTGATCTGCCGACCGCAAGTGGAGAATCGCAATGATTCTCCGCTCGTGGACAGGGGGGAAGCGCTCTCCATAGCAACACGAGTTTGAATTGGGTTCCCCGTGGCCGGATTATTGCCGCAATTCAAACTCGCCCGTGGACAGGCAGCCTTACTGCCGCTGCATCCTCCTCCTCGTCTGCTGTGTCTTCTATTATGGCTTTAAGCTAGATACATTTTTGGGGGACCAAGGAGGTTTTTGAACATTTACAAAGATTCTGCAGGCCAGAAAAGGGGAATTATAGGTGGCTTGAAGATGAGGAAGATGCTACTTCAGGTGGCGTCACATGAGCATATTTTTTTTATTTTAGTGAGCTCGTTTCCATTTTTTTTTTTTTGCACACGTGGTTCTTGTGGGAACCAGAAAACAGATCCTGCACATGTGTACACGCAGGTATGAGCACAACGCTGTGCAAACCCTTGTCCATTGATAGTCATAAGGCCCTGATAATCACATCCGCTTAACGGGACAAAACCAAACCACTGATTTCAATTGATTTCAGTGATTTCATTTTCACTATTGGGATTCTCGCTCGTTAATTGTACAGGCAAGAAAAGATAGGACCTGCCCTAGCATTAACTACGTGCAGGAAAGACAGGGCAGGATCTTCCCAGTATTTATTTCAAACTCCTGTGCTATGGCATGGAGTTTGAACGGCCGACAGAAAAAAAAACTGGTTCATGCACAACTGTGCTCCGTATCGGCGAGCGTAGTTGTGCCTACGGGCATCTGAAACCGCCCTAAGGCCCATGGATGGATTATCGCTGTAGAATTCGCAGCAAGATGCCCGCCACGAATTTTGCAGTAATGTCCGTCCATAGACATGCCATGTTAAAAGAGTCTTCCAATCAACTGTGACTTTCCGCTCGTAGGAAAGAATCACAGCATGCTCTATTTTCAAAATTGCACGGACAGCTTACATTGCATTCAATGGAAACCATCAGTCCCGCGGTGAGTCGCCACGAATCCACGTCATCGCTGCGTTTCTTGCCTTGCAATGCGCATGCGTGCCAGCTCGCCGGCTGAAACACTCACGGCCGATCTGGACAGGTGGGTATGGGTCTCTGGGGGTCACTAATGGGGCACCGGGTTTGATTCCGCTGCGAGATTTCACATTCAGAATCCGACCTGGCCATGGGCATGTGCACTGGCGTAACTATAGGAAATGCAGGATGCGGTTGGACCCAGTCCCAGGAGCCTTAGGGGACCCATAAGGCCTCTCTTCTCCATATAGGGAGCCCAGTACAATGAATAAACCATTATAGTTGCGGACCCTGTTACAGGTTTTGCATTGGGGCCCATGAGCCTTTAGCTACGCCCCTGGGCATGAGGCATGTGGAAGCGTTGTGTGTGTAAAGCCCCATTTAGACACAATGATTATTGCTCAAAATTCACTTAAAATCCGTCTTTTGAGCGATAATCATTGTGTGTAATTGTGCCCATCTTTCACTGTTCAGTCGACCATGGTTTCAGTTCTGCTTGAAAACCATTGTTTGGCAGAACAGCTGATAAGCAGGACCGCATGCTGTGCTCTGCCTGGGGAGAGCTGATTACAGCTGATAACTTTGTATCAGCTGTTCTCAGTTCTCAGCCCGGCCAGCAGAAAAGCTGATAAGCAGGACCGCACACTGTGTCTGCTGTCCATGGTGCTGAATTCTCCTCGTGAACGTGCAATTTACCTGCAGATGCAAGATGGTTTTCAGGCAAAAACATCTCGCATCGCATCTGTGAAATTCCGATCCTCTCATGCAACTTTCACATGCAATAGAGGATCGGAAGTGTTTCCCATTGATTTCAGTGGGAAACCTCAGATCGCACTTGCATGCACATCGCACAGCCATGCAATGCTTTAAAGCTCCCATTGAAATCAATAGGCGAAGCGTTCTGAGGAACACGAAGAAATAGGACATGTTGCGATTTTTGAAGGCACTGCATCCTTTGTGTGTACGACTCCATTCAAAAGAATGGGGTTCATATTCGTGTGAGAGTTGTGCGTCTTGCAACGTACAAATCTCGCACGAGTTTCACGGCCATGTGAAGCAGCCTTAGTGAATGGGGTTTGTTAAAACCTCATACAGTAACAATGTACTGGACTTAGTTGCAAAATTTTGTTGCAGATTCCTCAACCTAAGGGCTTATTCCGACGTGCGTATATCGTCCGGGTTTTTACGCCTGGCCGATATACGCTGTCTCTCTCTGCAGGGGGAGGAGGCGGGTCGGGAGCAGTGCACTGAGCTCCCACCCCCTCTCCGCCCCTCGCTGCTGTTTGCAATGGGAGGGACACTTGCAAATATAAGCATATTCTTAGTACCGTATCTATGCAGAATGCTCATTTCTGGTACCGTATCTATGCAGTAAGTTCTCATATCTATGTAGCAAGCTTGGTTCTCATGCTGTATCTATATAGTAAGTCTGCTTTTCATGCCTATCTATGTTGTAAGTATGGTTTTGATATGGTATCTGTGTTGTAAACTTGGTTCTCATAACTTATCTGGGCAGTATGCTAGGTTCTGGCATCGTATCCATGTAGTAAGCTTGGTTCTGATACTATATCTAAGTAGTAAGCTCAGTTTTGGTACCGTACCTAAGCAGTAAATTTGGTTCTGTTCTTATAACTATGTAATAAGCTTGGTTCTCATACCGTATCTATGTAGTACGCTATGTATTGATATTGTATCTATGTAGTAAATGTAGTAAGCTCAGTTTTGGTATCGTATTTATTAAGTAGTTTGGATTCTGTTGTCCTGTCCCAACAAAAAAAAACATGTGTTATGGGCATATTCTTCCAATACCTCCTTGTTGAAATGTACCCATTTAGCATCTACTTCATGCCCAACCTAATATTATTCTTCCATGTCCCAAGTGGGGCCACATTTAGATTTTTTTTATACAGGGCCACTTTAAGTTCTCAATCCACCCTTGTTCATATGGTCGCATGCACTGATGTATGTCGAAAAAGTTATCCTGATATGTATGCCTCAAAGGTGTGTTCAGCTCTGAAAAATTAATGACTCATCCTCAAGATAGGTGATTAGTAGCTGATTGGCTGGGGTCTGATGCGTTGTTCACCAGGCTACTGTTATGTTGTATCAAGTAGGAAGCAAATAGCTCCATACATTTTGCAGTGGCCAGTCCTGGTATTGCAAGGACATCTCCTGTTCATATCAATTTGACAGTGGAAGCTGTGCCTACAATACCATAACAGTGGCATGGCAAACAGCAGCAGACCCCCCACTGATTATCCATCCAGGGATAGGTCTGCAGTCTTCTCTTTTGCATTTTCTATATTATACTGAATTCAATGAACGCCTTATTTGTTGTCATTGCGGTTTTTATATAATTTATGCAGTGTTTGGCATTTGTTTAGAAGGTATACATTATACAATACGCTCTGCCTGCGGAGATAACACTATTGTACTCCAGTGTATTCTTCTTTGTACAAAAAAGAGTTGGCACAGGAAGATCTCGGGATTCAATACAAACTTTGCAAAAGTTGCAAAAAACTTTGAAGCGTGTGGGCTAACGGGAGGATTGCTGCAATGTGCATTGTTCTCTCCCTAATTAGAGTTTGGTGATAACATAGCAAAAGAGACATAACAAAGACCAAACTCCTGACACCCGCTCAGTGATTTTATGGACTGCCCAGCGGAGGACAAGAATGACAATCTTCCCGGCTGGATTCAGCAGCTGGCAGGTGAATATGAATCTATTTGACAGGCAAAATAAACACATGGAATTTGAGTAGTTCGTGAGAACTTCTGTGGTACCTCCAAATTCTCAATAGGTCCCGAGTCTGCAGGAGCGCCAATGTGATTGACAGACGCGCTCCCAAGACTATTGTTGTTAGCCGTTTAGACTCCTTCCCTCCATGTTTTTCTGTTTTGCACGGCTTCCTTCAGTTGTGTGATATCCATGCCAGTATCAGCTCTGACAGTATCGGCCATCGTGTTCTTTGGCGGCCAGGTCTTCTTTTGCCGCTGATCTGTCCAAGCACTATAGATTTTTCTAGCGACTCTGCTCGCATTAAATGACCAAAATACGTGAGTCTGAGTCCAGTCATCTTGTCCTCCATGAGGCTGAGTCTTGTCATCTTTTAAGACTACAGCTAGTAAAGGAGAAAGCTCTGACCCTGACCAACTAACCCTTAAATGGTCAGCACACTTTGAGACAACTTGTGCCTATAGGATAGCCAATGTAATAACTAGCAAAAGTGCAAATCATTTTGTTTGGCTAGAGTGATGTTTTTTGGCTAAAAAATCCCTCTATAGTGCTGGCCACGAGGGTCTCACTTCCTACTAATTTGCTTTCTACTTTCTACTTCTTCTTCTTAGAATGTTTCATATCTGAATTCGAACTCCCGGCTGGAGGTTCAACCGCAGATCCGGCTCAAAATACCAGAAGAGAAAGCTCTGCATGCAATGATTTTTCTTCTGTCTAAATGTCGGGCAGCTGAGCAGAAACCAAACAAGCCCCATAGTCAAAAGGGACGATTCTGCTGTTACCATTCGGCTGCAAGGATTCCCCTTTCCTGCTCCCCAAACGGAACCCCATTGCAGGTGTGAAACCCCCCTTACCACTTTCTCGTAACAGAAATAACAACATGAAGAACAGGAAGTGTAGTAAGGTAATGACTCATGCTGCCCACACAAGTCTATGAAGAGCAGAGGAAGAGGGATGAGGGAGACTCACTATAGAAAAGTACAGTTACAGCCTGCAGGGGTGATAAATGCAGGATAAAACTCATATAATGGTTGGATCTAGTGTTATTCCTCATGTACACACAGCGGCTTTTTCTGAAGAGTCATATAAAAGTGCAGGAATGCTTTAAGATGGGGTGTGGCAAGAAGGTTCACTCGCCTTTGGATCGCCGACCTCTCAGACTGGAAATTGGCCGCCACACATGTAGAAAGGAGACTCAGGAGACTTGATTTCACTTCAAATCTGGCATTTATTGGTACAGCACAGCAAAATGTATGGGCAGAGCATGCAACACACATTCCATAATTTAGGGTTCACAACTAGAGATGAGCGAGCACCAAAATGCTCGGGTGCTCGTTACTCAGGACGAAATTTTCGCGATGCTCGAGGGTTCGTTTCGAATAATGAACCCCATTGAAGTCAATGGGCGACCCGAGCATTTTTGTATATCGCCGATGCTCGCTAAGGTTTCCATTTGTGAAAATCTGGGGAATTCAAGAAAGTGATGGGAACGACACAGAAATGGATAGGGCAGGCGAGGGGCTACATGTTGAGCTTCATCTCAAGTTCACAGGTCCCACTATTAAGCCACAATAGCGGCAAGAGTGCCCCCCCCCCTCCCAACAATTTTTACTTCTGAAAAGCTCTCATTAGCAAGGCATACCTTAGCTAAGCACCACACTACCTCCAACAAAGCACAATCACTGCCTGCATGACACTCCGCTGCCACTTCTCCTGGGTTACATGCTGCCCAACCCCCCCTGCACGACCCAGTGTCCACAGCGCACACCAAATTGTCCCTGCGCAGCCTTCAGCTGCCCTCATGCCACACCACCCTCATGTCTATTTATAAGTGCGTCTGCCATGAGGAGGAACCGCAGGCACACACTGCAGATGGTTGGCATGGCTAGGCAGCGAGCCTCTTTAAAAGGGGCGGGGCGATAGCCCACAATGCTATACAGAAGCAATGAGAAATCCAATCATGTGCCACCTCCACCTGGAGCTGCACACGTGGGCATAGCAATGGGGAACCTATGTGCCACACACTATTCATTCTGTCAAGGTGTCTGCATGCCCCAGTCAGACTGCGGTTTTTTATAAATAGTCACAGGCAGGTACAACTCCGCAATGGGAATTCCGTGTGCACCCACAGCATGGGTGGCTCCCTGGAACCCACCGTCGGTACATAAATATATCCCACTGCATTGCCCATCACAGCTGAGGTAATGTCATGTTAAATGCAGGTGGGCTTCGGCCCACACTGCATGCCCCAGTCAGACTGGGGTTCTTTAGAAGTAGACACATGTAGTTACAACTCTCTGTGTACGCTTATCCATGATGATTCCCCCAGCCGCACTAAACACCCTCTCTGACAAGACGCTAGCCGCAGGACAAGCAAGCACCCCAGGGCATAGAGTGCAAGTTCAGGCCACGTGTCCAGCTTCGACACCCAGTAGTTGTAGGGGGCAGAGGCGTCACGGAGGACGGTCGTGCGATCGGCTACGCACTCCCTCACCATCCTTTTACAGTGCTCCCGCCGACTCACCCTTGACTGGGGAGCGGTGACACAGTCTTGCTGGGGAGCCAGAAAGCTGTCAAAGGCCTTAGAGAGTGTTCCCCTGCCTGTGCTGTACATGCTGCATGATCTCCGCGCCTCCCCTTCTACCTGGCCCTCGGAACTGCGCCTTCTGCCACTAGCGCTGTCGGATGGGAATTTTACCATCAGCTTGTCCGCCAGGGTCCTGTGGTATAGCATCACTCTCGAACCCCTTTCCTCTTCGGGTATGAGAGTGGAAAGGTTCTCCTTATACCGTTGGTCGAGCAGTGTGTACACCCAGTAATCCGTAGTGGCCAGAATGCGTGTAACGCGAGGGTCACGAGAAAGGCATCCTAACATGAAGTCAGCCATGTGTGCCAGGGTACCTGTACGCAACACATGGCTGTCCTCACTAGGAAGATCACTTTCAGGATCCTCCTCCTCCTCCTCCTCAGACCATACACGCTGAAAGGATGACAGGCAAGCAGCATGGGTACTCTCAGCAGTGGGCCAAGCTGTCTCTTCCCCCTCCTCCTCATGCTCCTCCACCTCCTCCTCCTCCTCCTCAACGCGCTGAGATATAGACAGGAGGGTGCTCTGACTATCCAGCGACATACTGTCTTCCCCCGCCTCCATTTCCGAGCGCAAAGCGTCTGCCTTTATGCTTTGCAGGGAACTTCTCAAGAGGCATAGCAGAGGAATGGTGACGCTAATGATTGCAGCATCGCCGCTCACCATCTGGGTAGACTCCTCAAACTTTCCAAGGACCTGGCAGATGTCTGCCAACCAGGCTTACTCTTCTGTAAAGAATTGAGGAGGCTGACTCCCACTGCGCTGCCCATGTTGGAGTTGGTATTCCACTATAGCTCTACGCTGCTCATAGAGCCTGGCAAACATGTGGAGCGTAGAGTTCCACCGTGTGGGCACGTCGCACAGCAGTCGGTGCACTGGCAGATTAAACCGATGTTGCAGGGTGTGCAGGGTGGCAACGTCCGTGTGGGACTTGCGGAAATGTGCGCAGAGCCGGCGCACCTTTCCGAGCAGGTCTGACAAGCGTGGGTAGCTTTTATAGAAAGCGCTGAACCACCAAATTAAAGACGTGGGCCAGGCATGGCACGTGCGTGAGGCTGCCGAGCTGCAGAGCCACCACCAGGTTACGGCCGTTGTCACACACGACCATGCCCGGTTGGAGGCTCAGCGGCGCAAGCCAGCGGTCGGTCTGCTCTGTCAGACCCTGCAGCAGTTCGTGGGCCGTGTGCCTCTTCTCTCCTAAGCTGAGTAGTTTCAGCACGGCCTGCTGACGCTTGCCCACCGCTGTGCTGCCACGCCGCGCGACACCGACTGCTGGCGACGTGCTGCTGCTAACACATCTTGATTGCGAGACAGAGGTTGCGTAGGAGGAGGAGGAGGGTGGTTTAGTGGAGGAAGCATACACCGCCGCAGATACCACCACCGAGCTGGGGCCCGCAATTCTGGGGGTGGGTAGGACGTGAGCGGTCCCAGGCTCTGACTCTGTCCCAGCCTCCACTAAATTCACCCAATGTGCCGTCAGGGAGATATAGTGGCCCTGCCCGCCTGTGCTTGTCCACGTGTCCATTGTTAAGTGGACCTTGGCAGTAACCGCGTTGGTGAGGGCGCGTACAATGTTGCGGGAGACGTGGTCGTGCAGGGCTGGGACGGCACATCGGGAAAAGTAGTGGCGACTGGGAACCGAGTAGCGTGGGGCCGCCGCCGCCGCCGCCATCATGCTTTTGAAAGCCTCCGTTTCCACAAGCCTATACGACAGCATCCCAGGCTGATCAATTTGGCTATGTGCACGTTTAACGCTTGAGCGTGCGGGTGAGTGGCGGCGTACTTGCGTGTCCTGAGAGGGGGGTTGGATCTCAGTGGCAGGTTGGGGCACAGGGGGAGAGGCAGCGGTGCAAACCGGAGGCGGTGAACGGCCTTCGTCCCACCTTGTGGGGTGCTTGGCCATCATATGTCTGCGCATGCTGGTGGTGGTGAGGCTGGTGGTGGTGGCTCCCCGACTGATCTTGGCGCGACAAAGGTTGCACACCACTGTTCGTCGGTCGTCTGCACTCTCAGTGAAAAACTGCCAGACCTTTGAGCACCTCGGCCTCTGCAGGGTGGCATGGCGCGAGGGGGCTCTTTGGGAAACAGTTGGTGGATTATTCGGTCTGGCCCTGCCTCTACCCCTGGCCACCGCACTGGCTCTTCCAACCTGCCCTGCTGCTGCACTTGCCTCCCCATCTGAAGACCTGTCCTCAGTAGGCTTAGCAAACCAGGTGGGGTCAGTCACCTCATCGTCCTGCTGCTCTTCCTCCGAATCCTCTGTGCGCTCCTCCCTCAGACTTACTCCAATTACTACTACCTGAGTGATAGACAACTGTGTCTCATCGTCATCGTCCTCCTCACCCACTGAAAGCTCTTGAGACACTTGCCGGAAGTCCCCAGCCTCATCCCCCGGACCCCGGGAACTTTCCAAAGGTTGGGCATCGGTCACGACAAACTCCTCCGGTGGGAGAGGAACCATTGCTGCCCATTCTGGGCAGGGGCACAGTACCTGGGAGTCTGCCTGCTCCTCAGAATGTGTCATTGTAATGGGGTGAGGAGGCTGGGAGGAAGGAGGAGCAGCAGCCAGAGGATTCAGAGTTGCAGCAGTGGACGGCGCAGAATTCTGGGTGGTCGATAGATTGCTGGATGCACTTTCTGCCATCCACGACAGGACCTGCTCACACTGCTCATTTTCTAATAAAGGTCTACCGCGTGGACCCATTAATTGTGAGATGAATGTGGGGACGCCAGAAATGTGCTTTTCTCCTAATCCCGCAGCAGTTGGCTGCGATACACCTGGATCAGGAGCTCGGCCTGTGCCCACACCCTGACTTGGGCCTCCACGTCCTCGCCCGCGTCCACGTCCTCTAGGCCTACCCCTACCCCTCAGCATGGTGTATTACCAGTAGTGCAGAAACAGAACGCTGTAATTAAATGTGCCGCTTATTGGCCTGTGGTGGGAGGCTGACTTCACTTACGGAACGCACAGCAGAGCCAGGAAAGAATTTTGCGCAAGCCCGCTGTAACACTTAGCTGGCTGCGTATTAATTAGGACTACTACCCCCAGCAGAGATGCAGTACACTCAGGACGGTCACAGGCAGCCCAAATATATTTTTTTGTCCCAAATTTTTTTGGAAAAGCCCACTGCCTATATAGACAGTATATGTCTTTCACGTTTTTCACTGTCCCTGCCTCAGCACTACTGGCCCTATACTATGTGAAATTACTGCAGACTGTTTCCCTCTGGACAGGATGACAGCAATGATGTAACGGGCAACGCAGAGCCAGGAAAGAATTTTGCGCAAGCCTGCTGTAACACTTAGCTGGCTGCGTATTAATTACGACTACTACCCCCAGCAGAGACGCAGTACAGTCAGGACGGTCACAGGCAGCCCAAATATATTTTTTTGTCCCAAATTTTTTTGGAAAAGCCCACTGCCTATATAGACAGTATATGTCTTTCACGTTTTTCACTGTCCCTGCCTCAGCACTACTGGCCCTATACTATGCAGGGGGGTGGTATAGGGATGGAACATCACAGGAGGAAGTTGTAATGCCTTCCCTGTCTTTCTATTGGCCAGAAAAGCGCGCTAACGTCTCAGAGATGAAAGTGAAAGTAATTCGAACATCGCGTGGTGCTCGCCTCTAGTAACGAGCATCTCGAACACGCTAATATTCGAACGAGCATCAAGCTCAGACGAGTACGTTCGCTCATCCCTATTCACAACCCCACTGGGTCACCATCACTAACCCCAGGCGGGTGTCTAGAGGGCATCCTCCTCTATCAGACATGTGACAGCCCAGACTGGTTCACACTGGACCTCAAGCTTATGCATATATTTATACTCCACAACACTTTTGCTCAATTCAACCCAAACAACCAATCACTGTGAACCAGCCAACCCAAACAACCAATCACTGTGAACCAGCCAACCCAAACAACCAATCACTGTGAATCAGCCAACTCAAACAACCAATCACTGTGAATCAGCTATCCCAAAAAACCAATCACTGTAAATCAGTCAACCCAAACAACCAATCACTGTGTTACCATGCGGCGGTTGCTGGTCCTCCCGGGGCGGCGGTGTGCGGGGTCTCGCGGTCAGGGGCGTTTCCACCTGGCCTGTTATCCAGCTGCCGGGGGCGCGGGTGCCTGGCAGGTGTGGGCGGCGTGGTGCTGGTCGCGCACGCACCTGTGAGTGCAACTGCCTTGCACGGGCTCCCTTTTATTATGTTCTGTTGGGAATTGGCTGTCTCCCTCTCTTCGCCCCTGGGCGGTGGATTTTGTTTAAAGGTTGGGCAGAGACTGGCAATCACTGCCAGTTATTGGTTTCCCTCAGTGTGCTAGCTAGTCTGCCTCTGTTGGTCTCCTGCTTCTGTCATCTTGTCTGCTATACTTT
This sequence comes from Eleutherodactylus coqui, assembly GCF_035609145.1. NCBI lineage: Eukaryota > Metazoa > Chordata > Amphibia > Anura > Eleutherodactylidae > Eleutherodactylus > Eleutherodactylus coqui. The sequence continues at coordinate 501,666,616 of NC_089837.1, read as the reverse complement.
GCTATTGTCCGCCAGGTTTTTCCATCTGCCTCAGTTCTGCTTAGTATTGTTTATGTTGGTTATTTACATCTGCCTTTTCTGTCAGTATTCTACCCTTCCATCAGGTACGCCAGCGTCCCTTTATCGGTCCCTAGTGAGAGTAGGGACCGTCGCCCAGTTGCCCGCCTGGAGTTAGCCAGGAGTGGAGGCAAGTAGGCAGGGACAGGGGTTGTGGGTGAGATCTAGGGCACCCGGGCTGGCGTATCAAGGGTAGTATACTGTAACATACTGTGAATCAGCCAACCCAAACAACCAATCAGGTTGTGAATCGAGCAGAAGTGTTGTGGAATATAGATATATGCCAGGCTCACAGTCCTGATGCATTGCCTCTCTGGCTGGCAGCCAGCATTCCCCTCAGAATGTGGCAAGACGGACACTTTTAACCTTTTGTTTCTGCCACACCCACAGATGTTAACCCTTTCTATTTCTTTTTTCAGGTATCAGAATGCCTGTCTAGCACCTTCTGCTGGTCATTCTGATACTGCATTCCTACAGAGGTGGAACAGAAGCGCTACAGCTACAGTGTTATATCAACCCAAACCTAAGTGAGAGTGCCAGGCTGACATAACTGTACTGTGTTGTAAGTGGAACTTGGGATTACTGACTTTCGAGTCAGAGACTTTTGTCATTTTGTATTTTATTACTGTTTATCTATCTGAATTTTTGCATACATTACTTTCATCTAATCTATCTGTGAGATCCTAATTTAGAATGTGCCCCATGATTGACAATGCCGTCCAGTGTACATCTTGTGCCATGTATGCACTCCTTGAACAGCCCTCTGAGGCTGCATGCTGCTGTATGATGGGATCATGTTGGAAGCTCAGATCCTGGATCTAAATGAGCGACTGGCAACACTGAGATCCATTGACAACATGGAAAGGAGTTTGATGGTCGTTGGAGTAGATGTGAGGGTGGATGGTAGCTTGGAAGAGCAGGATGAGCAGGCAGCTAGCTGGGTGACAGGAGGAGGTATAGAGGGAAGAGATCCAGGGAGGCTAGTTCTGAACTGGCACACCTGCTCCCTCTCCCCACCCCCCCCTTCCCCGGGGATTATTTTGTTTGCCATATTGGAGTCAGGAAGGAATTTTTTCCCTTAAATCTGTTAAATTGGCTTCCACCTCATTGTTTGTTCTGCCTTCCTCTGGATCAACATTATGGGGGTAATAGGCTGAACTGGATGGACACATAGTAACATAGTTCATTAGGCCGAATGAAGACAATGTCCATCTAGTCCAGCCTGTCTATCCTCCTGTGTTGTTGATCCAGAAGAAGACAAAAAAAAACAAGAACAGAAGCCAAATAGCCTTTTTGGGGAAAAAATTCCTTCCCGACTCCCCAATGGCAATCAGACTAATCCCTGGATCAACCCCTAATAGTCCCTACCTGCCTGTATACCCAGATTAACAAATAACCTAAGATTTATAACCTATAATATCCTTCCTCTCCAGAAAGACATCAAGTCCCCTTTTAAAGTGCTCTATGGATTTTCCCATCACCACTTCCTCAGGCAGAGAGTTCCACAGTCTAACTGCTCTTACAGTAAAGAACCCCTTTCTTGTCTATTTTTTGGCCTTACATAGTATCTTACTATGAGGTGGGACAAGCTCTCCAGATGCCTAAGGCAGGAGGAGATTCATTGCAGCCATGAAGCTCAATCTGATAGCTGTTGGATGGACAGTCATGAATTGTATTTGCCCATCATTTTTTATGTTACAAGCCGCCTGCACCCCACATTTCTCTGATATCCTGGATGGCCAGCCTATTGGAACGGGGTACAGATTCTTGCTTGAATAATGTTATTGTTTTCTACTATGTTATGTCATATGGCAATACTATTGCTATAAGAGGGGGGCAAGAGCAAAGGGACTGCACTGAAGCAGAAGTTGAGAGAGTGGAGCAGCTACGCTGCAGGCGGAGGAGAAGAGGAGTCTCTTTTCAGTGCTATTGCAGCGGTGTAGTACATTTGCCCTATGGGTGCTCAGAGTCAATCTTTCCCTCGTTCCCTCCCTTCCGACCACAGCAGCTTGTGTAAAAGTATTTTTATTCCTGGTAACCGGGTAAGAACTGTAACTGATCCTGATACATGAACAAGCATTCCCAGCAACTGGCTACCACGATTACAAGTTATTCCCAATCCACAAGATAGGAGATATATGGCTGATCAGTGGGAGTCTCACCGCTGAGACCCCAGCTGATCTCTAGAACGGGGGTCCCATGTCCCCTCTGCCTTCTCCCTCCGCAGTGACGTCGGAATTAATGGAGCATGCACAGTTTGCGTTCCATTTATTTCAGTGGGGCTGATGAAAATATCTAAGTGCTAACCCTTCGGCTGTCTCCGCAGTCCCACTGAAACTGAATGCAGCGTCAACGCGCTTATGCGACCAGCTCCATTCAGTCTCCTCCTGACTGTGAGGGGTGTAGTATCCCTGTGGAGAGGAGTACGGGGGACATTGAACCGCTTTTCTCAAGATCGATGAGTGTCTCCGAAATGAGACCCACCAATCAGGATAGGGGATAACTTGTAATCTTGGTACAATCTCTCTAAGGAGACGGGTTGTACTAATAGAGAAGTCGAAGTTGGGAGGAAGGCTGAATGTTCACTTCTCTCAAGGATGGAACTTTCAGATGCCTCATAGAAAAATTGGTGAGTTAGTTCATTTTATTGAAATGTTACTTTAAACGGCAATCGTCTGTGCCTAATAGGAAGCAAATAAGATGTTGACCTGTTTCCAGTATCTGCCACCCGCTACAGTTCTGCCGCTTCACTTAATGTCATGAAAGTGCTGGAAATCACAGTATTTCTTTCAGATTACAGCAAACTCCTGTGGAACGAGCCGACACTCGGGGAGCTGACGACGACTATTCAGACGAACTTGGAAAGGTTGCAGCTGCAATGATTTACTTAAGGAACGTGAAACTGCTGCCGAATACTTGTAATCTATGTGACTCCAGTGATAGGGGATATTCTCTGCCAAATCTCTCCGGGTCTCATGCCAAATGCAGATAGAAAAATACTGTAAATCAGGAGACATTGTACAGACAGCAAGTAAAGTGACACTAAAGACTCCATCCATGATGTATGATATATCGTAAATTCTGTTCAGGCATTAAGGACATTCATAAGCTTGCACTCCCATCATGCTCCAGGGTGGGGCACAGATTTCATGTTCTCTTTAAGGGTGGCTGCCCACTACAATTTTTTTTCACTGCGAAATTCGCAGCGTTTTTTGTTCTGCAGGGGTCTATGGGACTTGTGATGTTAAAATCGCAATCGCGCAAAATCGCAATTTACCGCGATTTACTTGCCCATAGCAAACAGTCAGAGCTCGGCTTTCATTTTTCCTGAGCAGAATACAAAATTAAAGCTGTGCTGTGATTGGTTGTGATGGGCAACTTTTTAAAACAGTTTTGTAAATTCTCCAATTATGGTTCAGTTTTAGCATCGAAGCAGCAATGTTGCAATTCAACTTCTATAGCAATAAAGGGATTTTTCGACATGCCAAGGAAATGTCGGTGAGGATGTGTCATTTTTTTACCTGAAGCTGGCACATGTCAAATATCTGCCAAGTAATCCTGCAGACCACTTAGTTGCCTGCGGCCATTTTTAAACATGCCAGCCCAGCGTCAGTTTCTGGAATTTAATATCTAAAACAATGGTATCTTGTATTCTCCACAACATTGTGGTAAACCCATTCTTTGTATAACCGCAGATCGTAAGAATGATTTCTACCGCAAGGACTGGTGCCAGTTATGTGTACAGTCTCGACATGCCGAGATGATCATTTGGGCTGGATGATATAAGTACAGCACTCAGACTGAGGGAAGATATTAGAAGGGTTTATACAAAGATGAATTATCTCATATACAATAACAACTAGATGCTGCAAAAATAATAGCAACGAAGCACATAGCAACATAGTGAGAAGAAGACAAATGCAAACTAAAGACTCCCAATTAGGTGACAGAAGCAGAAGGTGATGGTATCTGGATGATGAGGATGATGGGTGAACTGACAGTGGAGACTGCAGCACATGGTACGCCGATGAAATAACAAGCAGAGAAATCCTTTCCCTAATGCTAGCTTCTCCTAGGTCTTTCCCTAATCTCTCCCTGACACTAACCCTAACACCAGACAACACTGTTTTTAAGTAGATCCCTACTGGTATTCCTTATGTTAACTACTGTCCCTGAGAACAAGAGGCACTAGGACCCAAAGTAGAAGTCAAAATATCAAGTAGAATAACGAACCAAGGCTAGGCAGATAAAAACAAGACAAAACTACAAGGCTAGGAGAAAACAAGACTGGACTAAACATGGCCACATTAACAAGAATAAACCAGACTAGAAAAAGGTCCTAGAAGTAAACAAGGAATCCTAGATTAAATGCACATTGTTACTGCTATCACCAGCAACAACACTGCAGAAGTCGGGGATACTTAAAGAGATACTAGCCAGTGAGGATCTCCTCCCTAATCGAGTTTGGCTAAGCACTGAATAAACCTCATCCACTGCAATGCACCTGCTTTAGAAACAGTTACAAAATTGTCCCAATTACAGGTTAGAAGGCAGCAGATGGTATCTGCTTTGGATATTCAGTTTTTTGCTAGAAGAGTGGGTCCTTCAGAAACAGACACCCCGCTGGTAAAGGGGTTGTCCCAAAATCTAAAGTTATCCTCTAATCGCAGGACCCACCCACTGATCCTGAGAACAGAGGTCTGGTCAGTCCTGGAGGGAATGAAGCGGAGGTTGTCCACCACTTCATACCCTTTAATGATACTGTTGGAGATTACTGAATTCAAGTGCTTTGGTAAGCTCAGACACTATTGTTGAAATGCATTCATCAGTGGCGCGCTTGTGTGACCTCTGCTCCATTCACTCAGGGACCAACCGGATCCCCATTCTTGGGATGGGTGGAAGCACAGGAAATAACCTTATAACTTTGCTCAACCCTATTAACTTAGAATTCCCTAATAGAATATTGAATATCAAGGTTAGGGCACTTTACACATACTACATGTAATTACCCAGTAATGGAGGTCTGGCTCAGAAGGGGCTAGGTAGAAGGGTTCAGTGATTGTAATTTGAGGCAGCCCAACAGTCACTTTTCCACTTGGGAGCGCTCCAATACTTTAAATAGCATAGTTGACAGTAAATCAAGTCTATCTTATCTCGTTCATGTTAGTGTAATCTACTGTTTCTTGTAGTAGAGTAAAGCTCAGTACATAAATACAGCACCCAATCCAGGAACTTGAGCATTATTTGAAGGGCACATTATACAGATGAGTGTTTAGCCCGAGCGAATCAGCTGACCTGAACTCACAGTGTGACAGGGATCTATCTAGTGAGTAGACTGAGAGTAGAAGCGGGGTCATACAAAGCACTCATGGGGCTACATAGTAAAACTCAGAATATGCCCCCCGCCTAAAAAAAATCTGCATATACAGTATATGACAAGTGACTGGCATCAACAAAGCAGTTCAGTTGTAGTATACATCTAAATTCAGTTATCATACATTGTACCCAAATGCCGGGTCTACACAGTGATAGCGTAGTTACCTATAGTGATCACAGGTGACATCTTCTCTGTTTGGTGTCATCCATATTTGTTTTTTTTCTCTCTTTGGGTCCAGATCACCACTGACATTTCTTCCAGCTACAACACCTTTCTGCATATTTATCCTTGTATTGCTGCTACAAGCCCTAGTTAATTTCTCAGTGCCCACCTACAGTAACAATGTGCCTGCTTTAGCCTTACAATGTAATACTGTCCCGTCTGTGGGCGCACAGTGTGATACTGTCCCGTCTGTGGCCCCACAATGTGATACTGTCCCCTCTGTGGCCCCACAGTGCAATACTGTCCCCTCTGTGGCCCCACAATGTAATACTGTCCTCTCTGTGGCCCCACAGTGTAATACTGTCCCCTCTGTGGCCCCATAGTGTAATACTGTCCCCTCTGTGGCCCCATAGTGTAATACTGTCCCCTCTGTGGCCCCACAATGTAATACTGTCCTCTCTGGGGCCCCACAGTGTAATACTGTCCCCTCTGTGGCCCCATAGTGTAATACTGTCCCCTCTGTGGCCCCACAATGTAATACTGTCCCCTCTGTGGCCCCACAATGTAATACTGTCCCCTCTGTGGCCCCATAGTGTAATACTGTCCCCTCTGTGGCCCCACCATGTAATACTGTCCCCTCTGTGGCCCCAAAATGTAATACTGTCCCCTCTGTGGTCCCACAGTGTAATACTGTCCCCTCTGTGGCCCCACAGTGCAATACTGTCCCCTCTGTGGCCCCACAATGTAATACTGTCCTCTCTGTGGCCCCACAGTGTAATACTGTCCCCTCTGTGGCCCCATAGTGTAATACTGTCCCCTCTGTGGCCCCACAATGTAATACTGTCCTCTCTGGGGCCCCACAGTGTAATACTGTCCCCTCTGTGGCCCCATAGTGTAATACTGTCCCCTCTGTGGCCCCACAATGTAATACTGTCCCCTCTGTGGCCCCATAGTGTAATACTGTCCCCTCTGTGGCCCCACCATGTAATACTGTCCCCTCTGTGGCCCCAAAATGTAATACTGTCCCCTCTGTGGTCCCACAGTGTAATACTGTCCCCTCTGTGGCCCCACAGTGTAATACTGTCCCCTCTGTGGCCCCACAGTGTAATACTGTCCCCCTGTGGCCCCACAATGTAATACTGTCCCCTCTGTAGCCCCAAAATGTAATACTGTCCCCTCTGGGGCCCTACAGTGTAATAATGTCCCCTATGTGGCCCCACAGTGTAATACTGTCCCCTCTGTGGCCCCACAGTGTAATACTGTCCCCTCTGTGGCCCCACAGTGTAATACTGTCCCCTCTGTGGCCCCACAGTGTAATACTGTCCCCCTGTGGCCCCACAATGTACTACTGTCCCCTCTGTGGCCCCACAGTGTAATACTGTCCCCTCTGTGGCCCCACAATGTAATAGTGCTCCTACTGTGGATTTAATTTGAAAGATTAAACCACAGAGAAATGTTCTGGGGTTATAAATTAAATACCTTAACCCCCAATAGGCTCAGAATATATGTAAATAATGTTACTATTATAGCAAAAAACATATAATCTGTTCGTTTTTCTTCTTACTTTTACCTACCAAAACCCCACTTATAAATGTGTAAACCTAAATATGGTCTCACTTTTGAGTCTTTTTTATGTATTTCACCAATGAACTAAACATTTTTGTCACATAGGTATATATCAGTCTAATTTTTACACTATTTGTATTTATTTCAAATTTTTGTTTCATTTGTGTTTTATTTAAAATGTGTTATTTTCTTCTTTTTATTATTACCCCACTATTTATTTTAACTCCTTAAGGACCAGGCTGTTTTGTACCTTAAGGACCAGACACTTTTAGGGATTTTACCCATGTGGTGGTTTTACTGCTCTATTTTTTTTCCTTTAGCTACCAATATTATTTTTGCTGCGTTTTTTTCCCGTGACATGTAGGATTTTTTTTTTTTTAGATCTTTTTCACTGACTTTTTTTCCCGTTTTTTTAGTTTTATTGGGGGTAAAAAGCTAAAAAAAAAGATTTTTCTTTTATATTTACACTAAAATAAAGTATGGGAATGGGTTCCTCTATTTGTTTTGGACGTTTTGATATATAGTATGTATGGTTTTGGTTTACAGGGCGCATACAGTGGGTTTTTGTTGGTTTTGTGTTATTCTCTTTCTTTTGTATGTATTGTTGTTTTATTCTGTTGTTTTGTTTTACTGATGTAGGTAATTGTGTTTTTTACTATCTGTGTCCCCCATGACGTCATATAAGACCTCTGGGGGACATTCACATTTTTTTTTCTTTATTTGACACTTTTCCACTGCAGCTAAGGCATCCAGGTACAGGGGAAAGCAACCCCTGTAGTGACATTAGTCACCTGCAGAGCTGCCAGGGTCTAGTCTGACCCTCCAGCTCTGCAGTAGCAGGGAATCCCGGGAGGTCACATGACCCCCTCCCCCTACCTCTGGGCTCCTGTAGTGAAAGTGCATCTTACTTTCACTTTCCCCACACAGTGCTCATTGAGCACTGTATATCAGGGAAGCAGAAGGCAGGAAGGGTTAAAAACCCCTCCTGCCTTCTGCTCCAGATTATCAGCTGTCACTAACAGCTGATAACCCGTTCCTGCCTCTGACTGATTGCAGAGCAGGAGATTTAAAGCACCGCCGTAATTGTACTATCGACGGTGCTCTAAGCCCAGGACCAGCCGCCGTCAATTTACAGTGTCTGGTCCTAAACGGGTTAATCCTAATTGATTTTTTCCCCTTTCTTTACCATTGTCCCATTAACATGATACTTTATCTCCTTTATCTTCTTTATTGTACTTTTTATTTTCTATTATCAGTCATTTTTCAGCTGTCTGAGGAAGAAAGCTGTGTACCTCGAACCGTGTTACATTGATTTTAATAAATAAGGCGTCACTTGGGTTGTACACCACTGACTTGATTATACTGAATCCTCACTCGGACTCTAGATACCTTAACTGGGACTCTACAGATTACATAACTTATTAGTTCTATAATACTACACCGACTATAGGTCGACCAGAGTCCTTAGTTTTTTCACATCTTCAATTCTTCAATTAGTCATATAACCCTCACTGTGGCCCAAAATTAGTAACTGTGACCAGAGGTGTAACTTGAAGCTCTTGGGCCTCAATGCAAAATCTGTAACAGGGCCCCCAATTATAATACTTTATTTATAGTACTGGGCTACCTATATGGGGAGGAGAGGCTATATAGGCCACCTAATGCTCTTGGGCCCGGGTGCAACCGCATCCCCTGCATCCCCTATAGTTACGCCCCTGAATATGACCCTTCTTAGCCTTAATAATAGGGGCCCTGTCCATGGTCACTTGAAATATGGTATTCTCCCTCAGTGGCTCCAGAACTGTGGCCCCTGCTGCTGCCTTACAGGTTGCATTACCATTCCATACTCACAGGGACTGACTTCCGAGTTTCAACGCAGTACAATGAACGCTTAAGCCGGTGGGTAGGAGGAGCGAAGTTATGCTGTGCTGGACAAAGTACTGTGTTGGAACTTGGAAGTCAGTCCTTGAATGTATGTAACGGCTGTGCAGCCCGTAAGGCACCAGCAGCGGCCCATCTACTAACAGCCCATGTGGGGGCTCATCATGTCTCCCTGCGGCCTCCACTATTAAGGTACCTTTAAACGGTATGAAAGTTGGGTGCGTTAGCGCCTGACAGCCGGCCCAGCAACTATTACTCCTGCTCTTTACACAAGAGTGATAGTCATTCAGGTGAATGGAGGTGGAGTGGACTGGATTGTACCATTCATAGTAAAGAGGAGTTGCTCAAAGACTGAGCAGCCCCTGTCTACATGCCCCGACTGTTGCTTGGGTTTTAGTTCTGCTAAAAAACCAAGTGACTCCGACAACGAGTGATTTCTTGATGGTGGTGGCCGTGTGTACAAGGGACAATTATCCCCCAAATTCACGGAGCGTTTACACTGAATGAGAAGCCCGGGATGCAGCGATGGTTTTTATGTTGACTGAAAGTCAGCAAGAACGACGAATGAACAAATAGTAAATGCCTTTTTGCATTCGTTTGAACTAATTTTGAGCGAATCATCCCGTGTCAATGGCCCATTACTCTACGTAGCTGTTTACTATCAGTTGCGTCTATTTGAAGTCATTGATTTACTGATCACACGGCTCGTGTTTCCCTCCATATATAAGATGATTTCCAAGTGTGAGGCAGTAATTTGTAAGATGAGCTCTGTATATTGTGCACTAATCATCTGCTGCTCTCAACTGTTCAGATGTCTTATCCAGAGAACCAAGCTGAGAAATACTTGTGTGCAAAGTGGCATAGATGCTCCAATCTGAAGATGCAGACAAGCAAAGATAGAAACAGCTATAATTAGAGAACTCCAGCAGATAAACATATCAGTTGTACAAACACCACAGATAACACCATGCTGGGAAGACACAAGATGCAAGAACCATACCAATAAGGAAGATGGGTGGGAACTAGAGATGAGCGAGCACCCAAATGCTCGAGTCCGGGCTTGATGCTCGTTCGAGTAACGAGCACCATCGAGTAAGCTAATGCTCGAAGAGCATCAAGCTTGGCAGAGTACGTTCGCTCAACTCTGGTGGGAACAGCTTATTAATGTGGAGGGGGAACTTACAAAGTGTAAAAAGTTATTTCTATAATAGTACTGGGAAAAAAGGCCGCTTGCATATGGGAGGATTTGCAATGGGGAATCTGGAGCGGGCATCGACCTCCAGATTCCGCAGCAAATACTACCCATAACATGCTACTGAAAACACCTTTTTTCTCTACACAAGCGGAAATCAATTGCGATTTTGTGTTCGCAGAGGAAAAATTGCAGCATGATTTATTGCTGTGTGGATTCTGTGTGGACAGCTTCCATTGAAATCAATGGAAGCTGTGTGATCCGCAGCCCTTCCGCAATGACATTCTGGAATGGTCACGGATTTCATGTCATCGCTAGGTGATGATGCGGGAAAAAAAGAGGTTTAAAAAAAAAAAACTGTATTGCGCATGTCCGACGACTAACTGTGTGGACCATCCACAGTACAGAGAAGATACAGAAAACACAGGTAGGCGCGGATGCCGGCTGGGCATAGGGTCGGATTCTGCATGAGGAATCCGGACTGCCCATGTGCAGCCAGCCTAAGACTTATATAAATCTGATTCCAATTCATTTTTGCACAGAGTGAGCAGTATTATAGTAGTTATATTCTTGTACATAGGAGGCAGTATTATAGTAGTTATACTCTTGTACATAGGGGGCAGTATTACAGTAGTTATATTCTTGTACATAGGAGCAGTATTATAGTAGTTATATTCTTGTACATAGGGGGGTAGTATTACAGTAGTTATATTCTTGTACATAGGGGCAGTATTACAGTAGTTATATTCTTGCACATAGGGAGCAGTATTATAGTAGTTATATTCTTGTACATAGGGAGCAGTATTATAGTAGTTATATTCTTGCACATAGGGAGCAGTATTATAGTAGTTATATTCTTGTACATAGGATGCAGTATTATAGTAGTTATATTCTTGTACATAGGTGGTAGTATTACAGTAGTTTTATTCTTGTACATAGGGGGCAGTATTATAGTAGTTATATTCTTGTACATAGGGGGCAGTATTCTAGTAGTTATATTCTTGTACATAGGAGGCAGTATTATAGTAGTTATATTCTTGTACATAGGGGGCAGTATTATAGTAGCTATATTCTTGTACATAGAAGGCAGTATTATAGTAGTTATTTTCTTGTACATAGGGGGCAGTATTATAGTAGTTATATTTTTGTACATAGGAGGCAGTATTATAGTAGTTATATTCTTGTACATAGGGGGCAGTATTCTAGTAGTTATATTCTTGTACATAGGAGGCAGTATTATAGTAGTTATATTCTTGTACATAGGGGGCACTATTATAGTAGTTATATTTTTGTACATAGGAGGCAGTATTATAGTAGTTATATTCTTGTACATAGGGGGCAGTATTCTAGTAGTTATATTCTTGTATATAGGAGGCAGTATTATAGTAGTTATATTCTTTAACATAGTGACCAGCAAAAAAGTTAAGGAAAAGTCAGTGCATAAATGGTCTAGTCTACAGAAATGCAGTTTTATCTATTGTAGTATATTTGCTATGCCAACAAAGTATTAGCAGTTGCCATTGCATGTGTTAGTCAAGAGCTTATACTACTGTTCAGTTCTCATTACTAATGAGACCCTTTCCAGCTGTGACATAATTTTATAGCACATGATCTAACATCCATGTTGTCATTGACTTCATCACAGCTGCCTCTTCTCATGACTACTGATTGCTGTACGGGGTGTAAGTTCCCATGTCTTACAAGAGAGCGTCCATAATGGGTGGCACAAAATGCTAATCAATGGGATCATGGACTTGGCTCACCTTAACTGTCCATTAGTCAAGTGTGAAATCTGTAATTGCTTGATTTTGGATTTGGGGTGGAGGACAGGATGGGTCCAGGGTTAACAATGTATATTAAATCTACATAATGTAATGGACTGAACGCTGAGATGAATCGGGACCGCAGGGTAATAAAGTAATGATGGAAGTGAGAACAATAATCCCAAACAGCTTCACATGGACCTAAAATTCGGCGAATATGATTGTTGCTTGAATGAAATACTGTGTGTAATATGCTGCAGATTACGTCACGGCTGTTATAAATCACAGATGGCAGTCAGTAATGGATTTGGGCTAATTAAAGGCGCACAGTACAAAACCTAATATGCACTATATTGTGTAATGGCGGCTCCGTATAATAGGGCTGTCTGATAGGACTCGGGTGTTTATGACACAGATGCAATAAATTGTTTGCATTCCTGTGGTTGCCCGATCCCAGGAAACATAAGGTGTGGGGCAAATTACATTTTCAAGGTGTATGATCCCAGTTTCGGGTTCAGAGTTTTAACCACAAACTTGATTGCATTTTTACAAAACATTTCACTTTGATGCAAAATTGCCTGACGGCACCTGCCATCGTAAAGTGCTGAGTGGCATATTCACAATGTGCCAGGTGTCTGCTTGCAGAAAATGTATGGCTATGTGGGTGTAATGTGAATTTCCACGTGTTACTTGGCTCATACTGTGTTTATTGGAAATTAAAACTACAGAGAACGTGGATGTGAGGCGATGAGATGATCAGCAGAGGCTTCGTTCTGAAAAGGAGTGGGCCATTGGAGAAGACTCCCTTAAAGGGCATATGCACCGAGGTCACCATGCCATCGCCGCTTTCCCCTCCTTCCCCATCGCAGGCTCACCTCTGCTCTCCTCCCCACTCGTTCTTTGCAATGGGAGGGAGTGAAGCTAAGCACCGTCCCATCCCGCCTCCTCCCATTAATGGCTATGCACAAGGGGGGAGTGGGCTGGAGCATCAGATCACAGCGCATATCGTCCGGCTGTGAAAACGGACGGCCAATATACGCTTGTGGGAAAAAGCCCTGAAACATAGAAATAGTAACACCTTGTAATTAACAATTTACACTTTACTGGTATTAATGGAATCTCAAAGAAATTCAATGTACAGAACTCATATGTAATGTCTCTTTTATCTCAGACTCGCCCACTACTCGAGCACGCATGTTACTTTCCTCCATACATAAATGTCTCGGTCCATAGATGGGGGGTTTGAGCAACAAAAGCTCATTTACAGTCTAATTCACCTAGTGTGGCTCGCTTGCTGGCTAACTATTTTTAACTCTTTTTGGTGCACATACCCAAATTTGCAGCTGAGGCCGGGCTCACTTACAAATCAATGTGTGAGGGTCAAAGCTTTAACCAACCCCAGTAATCTCACAGACCTCCTCTTATAGTCCCCTTGGTGTTGGTCCATTCTCCTGCCCTCCAGACCACAGCAATGTGGGGCATGGAGTGAACAGATGATTGCCCTGAGTCGCACCCTGCAATCAGCTGATTTTGTCAGAGGAAGCTGCAACCAACTAAACATTTCTCATACGATGGCTGTGCAGAGAAAATGTAGTATTACTGGATAGTCATATAGATTGTTACTACCAGCAGGTGTGGACCCACTTTGCCAACTTAGCTGTTTGACTTTGGGCTAAACCTAAGGGTGTTATCCCAACGGTTCCCAGTATTCACCCTTTGTTATAGATGCCACAATCAGCTTTTTGATGAAACCCCCAAATGCAAAAGAATGGAACCATTCACTATAATTATCAAACAACCACCAAAGTGTTGTCAGTTTCACTAAGTGTTCCATTAATTCCTCTTATATTTGGAGTATAGAATAGCGTAGTCAACAACATTATTCTGTACTCCAAATATCATGGATACTGAATGGTTTTGTACAGGGGTTCCATCACAATGCCATTTCCCGCACCTGTGACATAACCCCCAGGCGTCATCGAACAGCATAGTGAAAAAGGCTGTGGAAACGCTCCCTTATTCACTCCTAAGCCTTGCAGTTAGGTATGGACTTTGTTGCACAGTATCTTTAAGTCTTGGTCTCTTTGGCATAACCAACAGCCATAAGGATCATATTTACAAGTGGAGGACAATAGTTGGGCCAAAACTGTTGCAGGCTGGTACACTGTAGTTGAGGGTAGTAGCTTAAGTTATAACCATTGGTAACAGAAGAGCTAAGAAATGTAGTTAGGACTAGTAGAGAGCAGGAAGCATATGGACCAAAATCAGATGGACAAGCCAGAATAAGGACTCGAGGTCATCAAGGCCAAGAAATAGGGAATATAGAAGGAGAGAGGGCAACAGTCATGGAAAAGACAGGAAGCAAAAAAATCTTACCTAAATAGATCCAACCTCAATTTTGCTTGTATTATTCATGGGAGAAGAACTGACAAAGTCATTGAAATGGGATAGTCTAAACAAGGATTCAACTGGTGACACTTGTCAACCATTATATGTCCACATCTCTCCTCTTCCCTACATGACCAGGAAGAAGTGGTATCAATAATGAGATATACACTGAATGGCCCTTTTACAATTGGAGCTTTCTGTATGGAAATTAGAGCCATACACCCAGAGTTTCAGGGTGAATCCACATTAGATGGGAAAATCCAGCAATCTGAGTGACTTCCAACGAGGCCGGGTCATCGGTGCTAGACGTAAGATAAATACAAAGGGAAAAGACAGGTGGATCATCTCCGAAGAGGAATAGATGAGATTGGTGCACTAGTAGGCTGTGTGGTAGGAGAAGTGTGAAATATGCTGCCGGCCTAGTACGCTGAACAACCAGTGGCCAAGTGAGTGTTCTTTTAGAGTTGGTGAGGAAATAAAAAGTGAGGGCTGTGGTGCGACCTATAAGTATAATCGGTCAGTTGTTGCCAATAAAGTACAGTAGTGCTGGATCTGCGAGTATCAAAGGGTCGTGCACATGTATTTCAGCGACTAGAGAAAAGCATTCGGTTTTGTCAAGTATGACAAGCTTTGGAAGTGTCTGAAGCCCAGAACATATTGAGCAGCTTACAAGGTCACTTTACAACAACCAAGAAGCAACAGTCAGGACAGCTTATTGGTTTGGAATCGAGAAAGGCATATGGCAAGGCTGCTGTTACGTTCGTGTGGGCAACTACGCTCTGCGCCCACATGAAAAGACGGTTTAGGGACAACTGGCCACCTGAAACGCAAACCTTGCACTCTACAGTAGATGGAAAAGCTGAATATAAAAAGCGAGGAATCAGTTCGTGCTTTGGCCAGTGAACTTAAGCTGCAAGGCTACGGCAAGGCTCCTCATGTCTTGCAGTCCCTACTCGAGCAAATCACTAAAACACAAATGGACATGACACTGTAGACACACACTGTACACAGAACAGGACTGCTTACACAACATGTGTGGCCACTTGCACAGACCTACAACACAAGTTACTGTTCACACCTGACTACAACAGGTAATGCATACAATACGGACTCCACCCAGAGCTCACATGCACACAGATGAAACTCCACAGCAAGTCTAAAGTGTCCTCATACCAGGGGGATAGACAGTCAGCCACCAAGCCGAAATAGGGAACTGAGTTAGACATCACCCATCTAACACACAAACGAGACATCTGGAGGCCGCAACTGACAGGGAAGGGAAGAGGGGGGTCTGCAAATGATACAGACAAGGACTACAGGTGTCCAAACCATCTTTGGGAAGCAGAGAGACACAACAGACCTACATGCAAACACAGCTCTGAGTGGGCACAAACCAGATATATCCAAAACAGTACAAAGACCCGCATCAACTACTGAGCGATGGTGGTTTTTATATGCTGCAGACTAAAGGGGATTGGCTGGCGGAGAATACCACACCCAGCCAACTCAATTAACCCTTACCTGTGAAAGGTGTGCTCCTGGAACCCAGCAGTACAACAGATCCCAACAGCACAACCTGACAGCTGCATTCTATCACCAGTCCTTTTCAATCTGTACACAGAAACGTTCATGAGGCGATGCAACTTGGATGAATTAAAAATTGGAGTCAAAATCAGTGGCAGAATCGTCAACAACCTTCGATATGCAGATGACACCACCCTGCTTACAGAATACCTTATCCGTACCTGAACAGCAAGAAAACAGGTCATGACCGCCGTAGGCAACGGTATAGTGAACATAAAAAATATCAATGAAGAAGTCGAGTCGGTCCAAGATTTCATCTGACTTGGATCCAAAATCGATCGCAACGGGCAATCTGGACCTGAGATCAAGAGACGGATCACACGTGGTAGAAAAGCAATGCAAGGAATGGAACAGATCTGTGAAAGCAGACTGGTCAAAGCAATCGTCTTTCCAATAACGACATATGGAAAATTTGGTTGCTCAGGAAAACAGACAGAAAGAAAATTGATGCAACTCTGGTGCTGGAGGAGAATGCTACGGATACCTTGGACCACCCTGACAGTGAACAAGGTAGTGTTAGATTGCGTCAAACTGAAAATATCACTGGGGGACAAAATTATCAAACAGCGGCTCTTTTTTGGCCAGGTGATGCACACTAACTCACTGGAAACAGCACTGATGCTTAGCAAGGTCGGTGGAAAGAGAAGACCAAGACAACTATTATAGGCCACCATGAACATGACAATAACAGAACTGAAAGTAGCAGTGAAAGACAGGAATGCATGGGGCGCATTGATCCATAAAATGACCGCAGGTCGGTTGCGACTGAACAGATAATCAGCAGTGCAGGATCCAAAGGTGTTTTATTTTTTTAAATTTAAACCAGCAATGTAACATGTTTCGAGGTTCGCAAACCTCTTCATCAGACAGCTGGAAGTGTTCTATTTTACACAATTCCTTGCATTGTTAACAATGTAACACATATTGAGGTTCGCAGACGTCTTCAGACATCTGAGAGATGAATCCAGATTTCTGTTGCTCCGTGCTGATGGGAGGGCAGAATTCGGCACAAGAAGCATGAATCGCTGACCCCTTCCTGTCAGCTGGTCAGAACATTTCAGCACCGTCATCTAATCTGCAGCAACTACAAGAAGCTTCCGGTCTGAAAAAGCTGATATTCCTGCAGTACATTTTCATCACCTAGCGGAATCTACACCACTACAAATTCCTGCGGTTCTGAAAGTCAAAGTAGGTCCAACGCTCTACTACATGGGGGACTCTAATAAAAATGGCCATTCACTCCACATCTGGCAAAAAAATATATATATATATATTTGATTAAAAATTCTAAAATGTTAGATAAACAATACCCTAATAGAATTTGTAGGCAAATTCTTGCCCTCTCACATAGATATTTGTTCTCTGCTCATTTCACAGCTTATTCTGTAGGACATAGAGAAATCCTTTGTTTAAAGCAGTCCGAAGGTCGAAGAATTGCAGAGTCTGCACCCATGCCAACCAAATGTTATTTAGAAATTCCAAAGATGACATCATGTATCTCGCACGATTCTGGCAGTGTGAAAAGAGCCTGCAGAACGTTATCGACACATCAGTCCCTCGAGGTCAGAAATTCTGGTTATGTTATGGAGACAAGTCTATGCCTATCACATAGATAATCCCTACAGGGTTAGAGAAGCAACACCACAGGCTGAAACCATGAAACATGCCCCATTCCACCTTTACAGAAGAGTCACATAAGGCAGTCGAGCCAATATTTTGACATCTGCCCTCTGCAGTGAACACCCAGACTGACTCATGCTAGCCTTGCAGCTATCCAAAAGTTCTGGAATACATTTTTATGGAATACCTCAGAGTTAATTATTGTTCCCTTGGATCGGGTGGAGACCTCAGATAAATTGCTCCAGGTTACATGAGAACTCGAATGCAAAAAGCAATTTAATGCAATTTGAAGTAGAATACAGACAAGCCAATATAAGGGAGCCAACTTCCAAAAAGTTCACACAGAATGCGTACTGTACGTTACAAGGCCAAAGTATCCTTAACTGCTTAATGGATGTCTGATTACAAAATGATCTGCAGTTGGTCACACACACATAAGACCATTGTAAGGTTACATATTAAGATTGGCTTGGGTTTCATCTCAGAGGTCAAGGCTTTATACTGGACAGAAGGGTTATGTACCATGGACGTAACCTATGCAAATGCTATGTGGTTCCAGGTAGGAGGGGATCAAGGAATGGTTGATCCAATTACCTTTGCTATTTGGTGGTGAGAATCTGAGAAAGACTTCCCCAATGACAAAAAGCGAGAAATGGGGAGATCAATAAGTGAGTCATGGAAAAGGGATGGATAGCTAAAAATACATCTATTTGGTTGGAAATACCACTGGATGTCATAGAGAGGAGCCCCCAGCCAGGGAACTGTTCTAGTGGACTTGAGCTCTACATGTGTTAGATGGATGACCACCATGTAGTAGTACCTTTTCCATTCAGTGACCTTACTGGATGTAGACTCTGCTGGCAAAACCAGCCACTTGTGAAGGGTGCAGTAAGTCGGGCCTGATGTGATCAGTTGATCACTGTAGGAACTCCAAACTGAATGGGGTTGTTTCTAATAGGACACACTCTTTAATCATCGTTTCTCCTTTAGAACGTATGATTGGCTAGAAGCCCTTTGGTTATCTACCACAACCAGATCCATCCTTCAGATTTCTGGTGGGTAAATGGTGAATCGTCACTCCAGGCACTATCATTCTTCCGGAGTCCAATGGAGGCACGATTTACAACATTCTAGGTGACGCTGAGCATTGAACCTGATGATCTCAGGCTTGGTGTGGCCGCTCGCCAATGGAAAAGCAATCTACGAAGACTCCTTGTTTTAACGGTCCTTCTAAAACTCTTTGAAATTGGACAGTAAGTTGTCACTGAGGACAAATATTTCATATTCCATGCACAGTGAGGTTATGTAGCCTTCTATTCATGACCAAGGGGTTGACCGTGCCACATTGAAAGTTGGTCATTACCCCCCCCCCCCCCTTCATATTTTTGCCTTTAGAGATTGCATACTTGATTTGGTAAGCAATAGCCAAACCCACTACTAAGAAGAAAGGGGTGCATATACTTTTGGCCCTTGCATACAGCGAATATGAATACATTGTTACAAATAATGAATAACCGTGTGATATAACAACATGTAGGAGCAGTTGGTGATGGATCAAAAAGTTTCCGCCTTTGATCGTGGCACAGAACTAGCTATGAAACACCATGCATATTGTATATAAACGGTTCATCTGGGCAAGAACATAATGTGGAATATTGGCCAGCCAGGCGTTTCTCCTACTTGTATAGTCGCACTACAAAGGCAGACGATTGGCAGACAGCGGCAGCTATAAAATTTGATTGGATTCGCTTTGATTTGAAACTCATGTGGAACAGTTTAATAGGATCAATAACTGCTTTTATTATATAGCGGCAGCACGTTGTGTTTCTGCTTCACAGATATCTGTGTGCCACTGTTCCTGGGCACCTGGTTGGCATCAGAACTACACCACTTTTAATGTTACAGAGTTGGCATTTTGATGTTCGGAATATTCTGACACTTACTGTGCATAAATGATACGCTTGTTTCTGATGATATTCTCCTACACAGACCTGGGTGATAATTCTACCCAAAGTGCATTAACCCCTTAGTGATCAGTCATACGTGTTTTCACATCCTGGGTGTCTGGGCTTTAATCTACAGTGCCCTGTAAGCTAAGGCCGCCTGTACATGACAGAGCTGGATTCCGCATGCGGGAGCCCACAGCGGAATCCGACCCTGACAGCGGCCGGCAACCCTGCGTACCTGCCCTTTTTTCTTCTTCCTCTGTGCTGTGGATGGTTGCAGCAAGCCGCCGTCGGACATACAGATTTTTTTTCAAATGTTTATTTTTCCTGCGCTTTGGCTAGGCAATGAGGCAGTATTCATGACCTGACCGCAGTGTTAATTGCGGACAGACCGCGGATCGGACAGCTGCCATTGGCTTCAATGTAAGCTGTTCGTGTGGATACTGCACAAAAATTAAGCATTCTGGGATTTTTCCTCTGCTCACGGAAACCACAATTGGTTTCTGCAAGTGTGCAGGAAAAGACATTTTCTCATAGCACGCTATGAACAGTGTTTGCTGCAGATCCGCAGTGCGGACGCCCACCAGGGTTTCTGCAGCAAACATCCGTTCGTGTGCAAGCGGCCTAAAGCCCTGGGGTCTGTGAGTGTGACAGCTCCCTGCTATCAGCTGCCGGAGGTTGACGATAGCCAGGAGCTGTCGCAGGGGGCCGCGGTGTGTGCCACCCAATCCAATGGATAACAGCGATGGCACAAAAGTTAAAAAAAAGTTTTAAAAAGTTAAAGTTTCATCTGCCGTCACGGATAGGATCAGTGAGGGGAGCTGAAACTACTCACCTCCGGCTTCTGGGTATGTTCCACCGCGATCTGGTCCTGAAAGGTCCTGCCATCGACTTCTGCACATGGGCGCCAAAGGTAAAATATCGGGCACATGTGCAGAAGGCCGGAGAGACTGGGAAATTTAAAACCTCCCTGCTCCCGGCTAGCAAAGATAGATGTAAAGCTAAAGTTAGAGCCTAGTGTGGCGCAGAGCGTTACGACAGCAGAGATGCAGTTCTAAGCTCTCACTCCGTGTGGTTCAGGTAGCCGGCTGATTCATAAAGGTTGAGGTAAAGGTTGAGGTAAAGGTAAAGGTTGATTCATTCTTCCAAGGTCGGTAAAATGTGTACCAAGCTTGCTGGGGGAAGGGGGGGGGGGGGGGTACTAAATAAAATTACCTGAAAGCGCTGTGGAATAAGTTGGCAATATACAAATAACAAGATTTATTTTTTTATAAAGAAAAGTTCAAGGAAAAGTTTTAAAAATTCAGTGAATGAATGAGCACTGCCTGTGATTGGCTGGGTGCTCAGTCAATCAGATACAGTCCTTTCAGCAGGCGGGGATTTTAAATCCCTGTCTGCTGAAAGAACTTCATTATAGTGACGGAACCCAAGGGGCTAGATGCGCCTGAGCACCGGCAGCGGCGGAGAGGTGAGTATTTTTCTATTTTTTACACTAGATAGGAATGATTCTCAGGGAAGGGCTTATATTTAAAGCCCTTCCCTGAAAATCACTGCAGGGGTGTCGGCATCCTATTGCTTTTAAATGGGAGAGCTTTGCGATCCTCTGCCACAGCTGTCACAGCTGTGGCAGGGAATTCTTTACTCAGTGTTACTGTCACAGTGTTCAGTGAAAAGGGAACTCCCTGCAGGGAACATTTACACGGTAGCAGCAGAGAGGTGAGTATATATATATATATTTTTTTTTTTACACAAACCATGGATGATTTTCAGGGAAGGGCTTGTATTTCAAGCCCTTCCCCGAAAATCACTGCAGGGGATGCCAGCAGCCCATTGCTGTCAATGGGGCTGCCAGCAGCAGCCGCGGCCTCATTGAAGGCAATGGGCACAGACCTGCATGCACGGTTTTGTGCGCACCTATGTATGCACATGCACACTCTCGTGTGAATGCACCCTAAAATGGTAGCAATAAAAGGTAAGGCTCACCCTGCAAAAAAGAAGCCCTCACAACCCCCAGTGATGGGGCTCAGAACATGGCGACAAAAATCAAATTTTTTTTTTCAAGTAAGTCATGGAAACTCAGCACAATTGTTTGGATTTGTTACTTTCTTCCTCTGTGGGAATTACTCTATGTCTTTGTACATGTTGCCACTGTCGTCTGGATGTCATAGCAACAAAACATGACCTGCAATGCCAGCTAAGCGATAAATAAATGCCCCCTATTGTGGACTGAACAGAATTATTCCACTATATTCATCCTAGGCTTTATTAGAAAGTGCCTGGCCAAGTTCTATGAAAAAGTCTCATTCTGAGATGCTTTGACGTCATACTCCACATATACACCAATCAACCTGAACCTGAAGACCACCTGCCTAATATTATGTATTCCCCCTCATACCACCCAAACTGCTCTGTCCTGTCTAAGCATGAAGGTCTACCATTAGAGATGAGCGAGCACCAAAATGCTCGGGTGCTCGTTACTCGGGACGAACTTTTCGCGATGCTCGAGGGTTAGTTTCGAGTAACAAACCCCATTGAAGTCAATGGGCGACCCGAGCATTTTTGTATATCGCCGATGCTCGCTAAGGTTTCCTTGTGTGAAAATCTGGGCAATTCAAGAAAGTGATGGGAACGACACAGCAACGGATAGGGCAGGCGAGGGGCTACATGTTGGGCTGCATCTCAAGTTCACAGGTCCCACTATTAAGCCACAATACCGGCAAGAGTGGGGCCCCCCCCCCCCAACAACTTTTACTTCTGAAAAGCCCTCATTAGCATGGCATACCTTAGCTAAGCACCACACTACCTCCAACAAAGCACAATCACTGCCTGCATGACACTCCGCTGCCACTTCTCCTGGGTTACATGCTGCCCAACCGCCCCCCCTCCCCCCCACAGCGCACACCAAAGTGTCCCTGCGCAGCCTTCAGCTGCCCTCATGCCACACCACCCTCATGTCTATTTAGAAGTGCGTCTGCCATGACGAGGAACCGCAGTCACACACTGCAGAGGGTTGGCACGGCTAGGCAGCGACCCTCTTTAAAAGGGGCGGGGCGATAGCCCACAATGCTGTACAGAAGCAATGAGAAATAGAATCCTGTGCCACCGCCATCAGGAGCTGCACACGTGGGCATAGCAATGGGGAACCTATGTGCCACACACTATTCATTCTGTCAAGGTGTCTCTGCATGCCCCAGTCAGACCGGGCTTTTTAATTCATAGACACAGGCAGGTACAACTCCCTATTGTGAAGTCCCTGTCGACCGACAGCATGGGTGGCTCCCTGGAACCCACCGGCGATACACAAAAATATCCCATTGCATTGCCCAACACAGCTGAGGTAGTAATGTCGTGCTTAATGCAGGTGGGCTTCGGCCCACACTGCAAGCCCAGTCTGACTGGGGTTCTTTACAAGTGGAAACAGATGCATTTATAATTCCCTGTGGACCCACAGCATGGGTGGGTGCCAGGAAGCCACCGGCGGTACATAGAAATATCCCATTGCATTGCCCAACACAGCTGAGGTACTAATGGGCTGCTCATAGAGTCTGGCCAACATGTGGAGCGTAGAGTTCCACTGTGTGGGTACGTCGCACAGCAGTCGGTGCACTGGCAGATTAAACCGATGTTGCAGTGTCCGCAGGGTGGCAGCGTGCGTGTGGGACTTGCGGAAATGTGCGCAGAGCCGGCGCATCTTTCCGAGCAGGTCTGACAACCGTGGGTAGCTTTTCAGAAAGCGCTGAACCACCAAATTAAAGACGTGGGCCAGGCACGTGCATGAGGCTGCCGAGCTGCAGAGCCACCACCAGCTTACGGCCGTTGTCACACACGACCATGCCCGGTTGGAGGCTCAGCGGCGCAAGCCAGCGGTCGGTCTGCTCTGTCAGACCCTGCAGCAGTTCGTGGGCCGTGTGCCTCTTCTCTCCTAAGCTGAGTAGTTTTAGCACGGCCTGCTGACGCTTGCCCACCGCTGTGCTGCCACGCCGCGTGACACCGACTGCTGGCGACGTGCTGCTGACACAGCTTTAGTGGAGGAAGCATACACCGCCGCAGATACCACCACCGAGCTGTGGCCCGCAATTCTGGGGGTGGGTAGGACGTGAGCGGTCCCAGGCTCTGACTCTGTCCCAGCCTCCACTAAATTTACCCAATGTGCCGTCAGGGAGATATAGTGGCCCTGCCCGCCTGTGCTTGTCCACGTGTCTGTTGTTAAGTGGACCTTGGCAGTAACCGCGTTGGTGAGGGCGCGTACAATGTTGCGGGAGACGTGGTCGTGCAGGCCTGGGACGGCACATCGGGAAAAGTAGTGGCGACTGGGAACCGAGTAGCGCGGGGCAGCCGCCGCCATCATGCTTTTGAAAGCCTCCGTTTCCACAAGCCTATACGGCAGCATCTCCAGGCTGATCAATTTTGCAATGTGCACGTTTAACGCTTGAGCGTGCGGGTGCGTGGCGTCGTACTTGCGCTTGCGCTCAAACTGTGGCGCTAGCGACGTCTGGACGCTACGCTGAGAGACATTGCTGGATGGGGCCGAGGACAGCAGAGGTGAGGGTGTGGGTGCAGGCCAGGAGACGGTAGTGCCTGTGTCCTCAGAGGGGGGTTGGATCTCAGTGGCAGGTTGGGGCACAGGGGGAGAGGCAGTGGTGCAAACCGGAGGTGGTGAACGGGCATCGTCCCACCTTGTGGGGTGCTTGGCCATCATATGCCTGCGCATGCTGTTGGTGGTGCCTCCCCAGCTGATCTTGGCGCGACAAAGGTTGCACACCACTGTTCGTCGGTCATCAGGCGTCTCTGTGAAAAACTGCCACACCGTAGAGCACCTTGACCTGTGCAGGGTGGCATGGCGCGAGGGGGCGCTTTGGGAAACAGTTGGTGGATTATTCAGTCTGGCCCTGCCTCTACCCCTGGCCACCGCACTGGCTCGGCCTGTGCCCACACCCTGACTTGGGCCTCCGCGTCCTCGCCCGCGTCCACGTCCTATAGGCCTACCCCTACCCCTCAGCATGGTGTATTACCAGTGATTTGATTTCCCAGGCAGGAAAGAAAGTGGCGCAAGCCTGCAGCCAAAATAGAATTTTTTCCCTTGTTTTTCAAAGGACAAGCCACACTGCGTGTATTCAATGAATACTACTAAGTTTAATAACTGTGTTGTGGCCCTGCAAATGTGTCACAGAACTGCAGTGATGCAAAGTTATTCGCTCCAGCAGATCAGGGATTTCCCATGCAGGAAAAAAATTGGCGCAAGCCTGCAGTAAAACGTAGCTGGCTGCGTCTGATTTTTTTTAACGTTATGCATGCAGCACACACGTACCCAGAGCCCTGAGGACTGTCAGAGGCAGGCGAAATAGAATTTTTTACCTTGTTTTTCAAAGGAAAAGCCACACTGCGTCTATTCAATGAATAATGTATGTCTTCTGGCCCTGCCTACACAATTCTATCCCTGTAGTATTAATGCCGGGTGCAATGCTCTGCACAGCCGGTTTTGAGAAAGAAAAAAAAATGCAACACTGCTAACAGCAGCCTGGACAGTACTGCGCACGGATAGATGTGGCCCTAGAAAGGACCGTTGGGGTTCTTGAAGCCTACACTCACTGCTAACACTCTCCCTGCCTAACCACCACTTCTGTCCCTATTGCAGGGCGCAATGCTCTGCAGATCCAATTTTGAAAAAAAATAAAAAATACAGTGCTAACACAGTACTGCACACTATTAGATGTGGCCCTGAGAAGGACCGTTGGGGTTCTTGAAGCCTACACTAACTCCTAACACTCTCCCTACAGCAGCTCCGGTACAAACAGCACTGTCCCTCAGCTAACTCACAAGGCATGTGTGGCGAGCCGCGGGAGGGGCCGATTTTTATACTCGGGTGACATCAGATCTCGCCAGCCACTCACTGCAGGGGGGTGGTATAGGGCTTGAACGTCACAGGGGGAAGTTGTAATGCCTTCCCTGTCTTTCAATTGGCCAGAAAAGCGCGCTAACGTCTCAGAGAGGAAACTGAAAGTAACCGGAACACCGCGTGGTACTCGTTACGAGTAACGAGCATCCCGAACACCCTAATATTCGCACAAATATCAAGCTCGGACGAGTACGTTCGCTCATCTCTATCTACCATCAAAGACCTCTGAGGCTGTTGCAACCATGACTAGGTGCAGTGAGGAAGGGAGCACATCCACATACTGATGAAGGTGATACTTTCAACTTTTGACCAGTCACCTACATGGCTACTGGAGCTGTCTTGGTTCTGGGAGGTGCAAGCGACATGATAATATCCCGGCATCTTGCTATCTGTGTCGGGCTCCGTTCTGCAGAAAGATGATTTTATTTGGCACAAAGTGGACACTATTACAGTTTGGGGGCAGAATATGTGTCCTTTTACTATGTGGTGCAGGATGGGGGTGCTATTACTATATAGTGGAGAATAGGTCACTAATACTGTATGGGGGTACTATTACTATTTGGGGGGAGAATGGGGGTACAATTACTATATGAGGCAGAATGTGGAAACTGTTATTATATGGGGGCACTGTCAATTTAAAGGGGGTAGAATGTGGGCACTTCTACTTTATGGGGGCACTGTTATGGTATGGGGGCACAATAGGACCACTATTAGTATATGGGGCTGCTATTACTATACAAGGGCATACAGTTAGCATTAATGCTATGTTGGGGCTTAATTGGGGAACTATCACTGCATGGGGCACAAAGAGGGAACTGATGTATGGACAAAAATTAGGCAAATTACTGTATGGGTGTACAAAAGGGGTCACTAATGTATAGGGACACAATTACTGTATGGAAGCAGAAAGGGGGCATGGATATATGGGGGCACAATAGGGCACAATTACTTATGGCAGCACAAAGGGGGCACTACTGTACAGGGCCACACTGTGGACACTATTACTATATGGTGGCACCTGTATAGAATCTAAAGGGAGAGCTATTAATGCCCGGGGGGCACTAATACTTTTGTTGGTGGAGGGGTATACACCTCTTTACAAACTGAGGCAACGCCACTGGGATGTGTGCATCCAGGCAACAAGGTGGGGAAAGACCCTCGGCCAACTTTTGCCATGAGACCCATAAGATTCTAGTTAAAGGGGTTGTCCCGCGCCGAAACGTTTTTTTTTTCTTTCAATAGCCCCCCCGTTTGGCGCAAGACAAACCAGATGCAGGGATTAAAAAAAAAAAACGGGTAGTACTTACCCGAATCCCCGCGCTCCGGTGACTTCTTACTTACCTTGTGAAGATGGCCGCCGGGATCTTCACCCTCGGTGGACCGCAGGTCTTCTGTGCGGTCCATTGCCGATTCCAGCCTCCTGATTGGCTGGAATCGGCACACGTGACGGGGTGGAGCTACGAGGAGCCGCTCTCTGGCACGAGCGGCCCCATTGAGAAGGGAGAAGACCGGACTGCGCAAGCGCGTCTAATCGGGCGATTAGACGCTGAAGATTAGACGGCACCATGGAGACGGGGACGCCAGCAACGGAACAGGTAAGTGAATAACTTCTGTATGGCTCATAATTAATGCACAATGTACATTACAAAGTGCATTAATATGGCCATACAGAAGTGTATACCCCCACTTTGTTTCGCGGGACAACCCCTTTAAGCCCTCGCACACTAAACACTATCTATTTCTTTACCATTAGGCATTGAGTCTTCTCCTTGCAATGATTTTTATACAATATTTGACTTGTTCTCCCGAGAATCCACAGTCTGACACTTTCTGTCACTTGAAAGAACAGCACTGCGCCATTCAAACACTGGAAGTCCGTGTGATGTACCTACTAATCCTCCCAGCATTAGTGTCAGTATCTGGAAAGTGCCAGTGCGAAGCTTCAGAAATAAATACTAATTAAGTGTGAATACAAAGACTTGGGGGTCACAAACTCTGCGCTGTCACTTTAAGGAACAGTGTTTGAAGATGAAGGCTTTGAAGTGGGACACAAATGCGGATGTTTCAGACTTCAGAAAAGTTCCTTTACTTTTGAAGTGTCTGAGCACATTTGGGGCTGAACTGCAGGATACCCGGTTACTGTTTGTTCTGCCCTCTCCATCATTTCATTGGCAAGAGCAACATATTAGTTATCTGACTGCAAATGGATTTTGGTCTATAATTTGCCATATTGCTGTCAGTTGAGGGTATGCAGAAGAGTCATAGGGCCCCGTAGCACAACTGAGAACGTGCCACTTAATTTGGTCTTGGTCAATAACGATTGTGACATCTAAACCGTTAGATAGAAAGGAGATCCCTCCGTCACACCGTCACCCCCTGAGTTTCGATCGTGGGGTGATGAAGAGTTGTCAGGGCAGCTCAGGGACCTAATGAAGACGTAATTGTGTGTGACACTGCTCATTAGGCACCTGAACCCCATGATAGTATCCCAGCAGAATTTTCCATAGTGTAGCAGCACTGGTTGGAATCCGACTAGAGATACCATCTTGTCAAACTTTTTCTGGAAATGCAGGTATTCTTTAATAATATGTAATGACCCTGGCCATGCTTGCTGGACCACATGTCCATGGTTGGGTGCGCCCTGCCACTTTCTTTAATGCCAAGGACACATTATCCCGCACATGGCTGTGCTTGGCAGGGACGGCTTTTTGGGCACAGAAATAGTAGCTGGGCATCTGGTACTGTGGGTTGGCACGCAGCATCACCATGCGGAAGGCGTCTGTGTCTGCTAGTCTGTTGGGCAGCATTTCCATTACAAGCAGCTGTGCAATACTTGCTTTCAGGTGGTTGTGGTGGTATTTTTTTTAGGTTCCCATAGGTTGCTTACAGTCCTGTGAGCGAAACCTAGCTGTTGGCTTGATGTTGATGCTGCTGCAACTAGTAGTAGCTGATGTTGACGGTACGGCCCTCATGTTTTTCTGCAACACCCTACTTCCTGTCTTAGCATGGCGCTGCCCTGCAATGTCTGCCTCTTTCTCCTACCCCTGTGAGCTGCTATCATGACTCTTCCTGTCTATCCATGTTGGGTCGAGCATCTCATCATCTTCCACCTCCTCTTCCTCCTCGTTGTCTTTTTCCTCCTGAGTGGACTCAGGTAGCTGGCACCTCCGTTTCCACATCCCCCTGTAGAGGGCTGGCCATGTGCACTGACCCACCCCTATCTTCCTCTTTGGAGGAAAACATTGGTTGGGCATCAGTACATTCAAAAATAAGATCATGGCAACAGCAGATTACAGTACAGAAAAAAATCAACATCGAAGAAATGGAAGCCGATCCTCGGATGAAGAATCGACCACAATGGAGGATCAAGACCTAAAATAAAATGACGAATTGCTCTAGGTCGCAGCGCAATGTTAAGAATAGATAAGATCTGGAAAAACAAAGTCATAAGCAAGGCAGCGAAATACCGGATAGTCAACACAAACATCTTCCCAATCACAACTTACGGCTGCAGATGTTGGACACTGAAGAAAACGGACCAGAAGAAGATTAATGTTTTCAAACTTTGGTGCTGGAGGAAACTCCTACCAACTTTTTGGACCACCAAGATCACAAACAAAGATTGGAGTGCAAGCGGCTGGCAACAGCGGGGCAATTCATGCCTGAGGAAGACCGGAGATGGTATACACAGAAGGAAATCCATGACAAATCTAAGATACCCAGCGCACAATTCCTACAAATCAAACAAGCAGTTTCTTTCTGTAGAGACAAACTAATGTATTTAACCCCGGCCAATGATTTTAACGCATTGATGGCACAGATACAGCAAACACCTTCATTGGCCGACATGCAAAACGCAATTAGACACAATTTCAATAAAAAAGGTAAAAATACGTTTTTTTCACAATGGAAAGCGATTACCAATGACACGGATCAAGAAAGGAAAATACTGAAGGGCTGGAACGGAATCCGTAGAGATGTTCAGAGTGAGGTATGGAGGGAAACGTTTATCAAGGTGATGCACTACGCTATATATGGCTTCAACATACCTGCAGCACCGCATAGACCTAATCAATTGGTCGAATGCCCAAAGTGTGGCGCACACGCTACCGACTTTGCACATGGCATATGGTCGTGCACATATGTAAACGCCTTCTGGACTACCATAGCACAACATATCTTGAATAAATGGAAGATAAAGATACCGGTAGATATACAATCCATGCTATTCCACGCTGAACCACAACGGACACGCCAGACCAAGAGACAATGGACACGACAGACCAACAGACGATGGACACGCCAGACCAAGAGACAATGGACACGCCAGACCAAGAGACAATGGACACGCCAGACCAACAGATGATGGACACGCCAGACCAACAGACAATGGACACGCCAGACCAACAGACAATGGACATGACAGACCAACAGACAATGGACACGCCAGACCAACAGACGATGGACACGCCAGACCAACAGACGATGGACACGCCAGACCAACAGACAATGGACACGCCAGACCAACAGACAATGGACATGACAGACCAACAGACAATGGACACGCCAGACCAACAGACAATGGACACGCCAGACCAACAGACAATGGACATGACAGACCAACAGACAATGGACACGCCAGACCAACAGCCATTACCACCTTTCCTACATATTTTTCTCTTGGCAGCCAAACGGGCATTACTTAAGCACTGGTTAGAACAAACAATGCCAGATGTAATGGAGGTAGAAGCACAACTCATACATGTAATGACACTAGAAAGAATAGAAGTGGAGCGCAACAAGGAAAAAGGGGCAAAACACCATCTTAAAAAATGGAAACATTTTCTGATATCACATTTCTCAGATTCTGAGATTTCGGCTATAGTTGCTCCCTTCAAATACACAAAATGGTTTCTAATAGAGGAACTGAAAGGAACATTAGGGAGACTAGTGGGGCGAGAGAGAAGCTAACCTTCCCAAAGAGAACTGACACATCTGCAAGAAAATCGCAAGAATCTGATAAACCACGACACGACGGAGGCAAAATGATATGAAAAATCATCATCTCTCCCCCAACCCATATTTTCCCCAATCAACTATGCTCCCCCCCAGAGGCGTAACTTGAAGCCCATGGGCCCCAATGCAAAACATGTAACAGGGCCCCCAACTATAATGCTTTATTCATAGTACTGGGCTGCCTATATGGAGAGGAGGGGCCTTATGGGCCCCCTAAGGCTCCTGGGCCCGGGTGCAACCGCATCCCCTATAGTTACCCCCCTGCTCTCCCCAATAGTTTTAGGGAAAGAAAAACTTTTTAAAACTTTTTTATTTAGTTGGAACTTATTAGTTATATGAATATGTACAATACGAGTATGCTCCATATAGGCTTTTGGCTTTTTTAATTAATTACAAACAGCTGATTCAGTATCCATATGTTACACATGGTCTATGCTATGTAGTTCAATATGTTTTTATTTAGACATAGAGGCACATAGAGATTTCAATTCAGGGTACATATCCATCATTGGTACATTTGTGACAGACATTGTTTGTGTTGCACCCACTATCTACTCCACTTCGTCTCCGCCTTGGAGTCTGTAAATTGACCGCCTCAGTCCAACATTTCTTTTAAAAGATAGAATTCTTTCCCTCCTCGCGGTAGGGGTCCAGGAGGTGGTAGTAGGAAAGATGAGAGAAAGAGAGAGAGAAAAGTTAACCAGGGATGTTGCTCCGAGGAGCTCCAGGGAGGATTAGGAGGGGATGGGAGTGGGGGTTGGGTGTGGGTAAATCGGGAGAGAGAATCTGACGACACACTGTGTATCTGACTGTTTTCTTGACTCATCTAGTATTGTAGCGTCCCATTTTGGGGAGGGGTTTCAGTATGGGATAGTCTGCCGTCCTCAGCCCCGGGGGAGGGGGAGTCGCCTCCTCTCTACTTGCAGGGCGATAGGTCTATGCTATGTAAAACAACAAGCGTGATGTCATTGTCTTTGTACTTATTTTTATTGAAAAATATGCAAAATCAACAAATAAAAAAAAAGATCACAAACAAAATAGTCCCAGATCGCATCAAACCAAAGCTTTCATTGGAGGGCAAAATTACGAAACAGTAACGCTCATACTTCGGCCACATAATGTGTAAACCATTGATAATGTTTACAGTGGTCAGCGGCAGAAGCAGACCCGGCCACCAAAGAACTCTCTGGTGTGATACTATCAAAGCCGACATCAGCATACAAATGACTGAACTGTAAGAATCAGTAAACAGCAGAACGGTGTGGAGAGAGCTGATCCATAAAGGGTCTGAGAGTCGGCCCCAACCAAACGGATAACGATAGATAGCATTCCATGTCTTGGTCTTCTTCCTCTGGTTATTTGGACTGCCCTGTTGACATCCATGACACTGAATGATTGAACAGCTCCTTAGACTGATCCATGTGGGGAATTTGGAACGAGATGAACCAAAGGAGAAATGCTTACGGCCAAGTGGTGTAGACTATTGTATGCCTGCTACGGTGAGGATGAGGATGTGGTGGTACTTGAGGCATGCTATGTCATCTACTCTACGACCTGTTCTATGTGCAGCGGATGTAACGCATGGGCAGAACCACTTCTAAGGAACGATAGTAGACTTGCCTTGCCACCTGCAGAGCATGGAGCTTTTGCTTCACTAGGAGTCGCTTGAAGTGCCAACTTGGCCCGTTCTCTACCATCTCCACCAGCACCACCGACACGTCCCTTGCTTTCTCCATGTTTTTTTTGTATTTTATTTTTTTGTTTACTTTTTCGTGTAGTTTTATGTAACATAACTTAATTATCTTTGTAGTTCGCAGAAAACCGTCCTGCAAGTAGTTTGTAATGGACTGTGAACATCACCTGAGGCCATTGACACGCACTGTGTGTATTTGCTGTTTCCGTAATGAGTTTTCCTTTTGCATTATATTAAATAAGCTGCAATCCCTGGACGACACGGTATGGGAGAACAGAAGGCCGCAGAGTATAGCTTGTACCTTTGTGAGCTGTCCCTGTTTGGTGCAGAATAATGGAATTCCCCAAACCCCGCTGCTAGCTGCGTAAGGCCTGCAAATAATTTGTAGTGGCCGGACTGGTGACTTTGAACGACGCCTGAGGCCACAAACAGAGAACTGCAATATTCCCCATGACAAAGCCTAGTTCTCTGTCTGCGTTGCTACTATATATGGTAACAGCAGCAGAAATATGCCTTGTTCCAAGGTACAGGCCACATTTCGTATAGGCATATAAAGGTCGAATCCCAGTTCAGTTCTCTGCTGGAATACAAACTTTCACATCCAGCAGCAGTATATCCTCTGTAGAATATCTGGCCCTAATAACAGACCACGTTTTACATACAAGAGAAGAGAAGGGTAGAGCGACTCCTATTAAGGATGTGATCCTAATATTCAGAATAGTTTTTTGTAGAATTGTTAGGGTGCTGCCAGTTCCATTACCATCACCATAGGTAGCAGGGCAGAGAAATGCTTCATTGCAAAAAGGAGCAAATAATGGACCATGGGCGAAACCCTTGTAATGTAAAGCGCAAAAAAATGATAAATGATAGCCAGCCCAAATAACGCGTTTCAGGGATGCAGCCCCTTCTTCAGAAATGTCTGGAAAGATACAGGGATCTTGCTCTAGATTTATGTCCTGGACTCCCTGGAAAGAAGGAATGGCGGGCTCCTTATATCCATTTTAATAGAGGCATATGAACATGATGCAGCTTCTCTTTCACTGAAAAAGCCAAAAAATGCAATACCTGAAAGGCTGCAGAGCAGGCACAATCGCCATAGGGCAGGCATATTAGCCATAGGGTAGGCACACTCAAGTGCAATCGCCGTATACCCCAATAGAATGCAATCTGCCAGACTATGATACAGAGGAGCAAGTTGTTCAGTGCAGACTATTATGCAGTCACCCACTAAACCCAGCCCAGATTGGGGAAGAGCGACTGCAAACTACCATAGCCCACACATGTGAACGATACCAAAGAATCCAGCCAAAGATGCAGCTTCTCTGTCTTCCATATGTATGACGAGCAGAGACATGGTGTGATGGAAGTGCACTAAAAAAATAAATAGGATGCCAAGATGAGCTTGGAGAGTAAATCCTAAATATCGATCAACTGCATTGTAGGAGTGCAGTTAGCAAACCGGCCACCAGAGAACAAAAGTATAGTGTTTTGAGAGGTGTTGGGCTAGGCTAGCTAATGAGCCTAATTAGGAGGCACCTGAGAGGTTTCAATAACAAAGAAGGTGTGCCTCTCAGGAATCTCTTCTGAGCTCCCTGGATTCTGGCTTCTGCTCTGTCTGAGGAGAGGCTCTGTAGGCTGTGAACCACAAGGCACGACAGGGAAAGGGACGCACCCTGTGCTGGGACATAATATATGGGAGATGACTCGTAGTAAAGGACTGATGTCCTATGGTTATGCCTGTTAGTAAGGACAATGTCAAATGTTTAGGTAGAGGCGACACGACCAAGATTATGTACATGTATGCTGCTGATGTTAGAAGACATTGCTGTGATACAATAAAACTGGAATAAGCCAAAGTAAAGAGATGACTGTATAGTGGACTGAGTGTGAGGCCATCTGCTATCTATCTATCTATCTATCTATCTATCTATCTATCTATCTATCTATCTATCTATCTATCTCCTATCTATCTATCTATCTCCTATCTATCTATCTATCTATCTATCTCCTATCTATCTATCTATCTATCTATCTATCTATCTATCTATCTATCTATCTATCTATCTCCCATCTATCTATCTATCTCCTATCTATCTATCTATCTATCTATCTCATATCTGTCTATCTATCTATCTATCTATCTATCTCCTATCTATCTATCTATCTCATATCTATCTATCTATCTCCTATCTATCTATCTATCTATCTATCTCCTATCTATCTATCTCCTATCTATCTATCTCATATCTGTCTATCTCCTATCTATCTATCTATCTCCTATCTATCTATCTATCTATCTCCTATCTATCTATCTATCTATCTATCTATCTATCTCCTATCTATCTATCTCCTATCTATCTATCTCATATCTGTCTATCTCATATCTATCTATCTATCTCCTATCTATCTATCTATCTATCTATCTATCTATCTATCTATCTCCTATCTATCTATCTATCTATCTATCTATCTATCTATCTATATCTATCTATCTATCTCCTATCTATCTATCTCATATCTATCTATCTATCTATATCTATCTATCTATCTCCTATCTATCTATCTCATATCTATCTATCTATCTATCTATCTATCTCCTATCTATCTATCTATCTATCTACTATCTATCTATCTATCTATCTATCTATCTATCTATCTATCTATCTCCCATCTATCTATCTATCTATCTATCTATCTATCTATCTATCTATCTATCTCCCATCTATCTATCTATCTATCTATCTCATATCTATCTCTCTATCTATCTCCTATCTATCTATCTATCTATCTATCTATCTATCTATCTATCTATCTATCTCCTATCTATCTATTTATCTCCTATCTATCTCCTATCTATCTATCTCCTATCTATCTATCTATCTATCTATCTATCTCATATCTATCTATCTATCTATCTATCTATCTATCTATCTATCTATCTATCCCATATCTATCTCCATATCTATCTATCTATCTATCTATCTATCTATCTATCTATCTATCTATCTATCTATCTATCCCATATCTATCTATCTATCTCATATCTATCTATCTCATATCTATCTATCTATCTATCTATCTATCTATCTATCTATCTATCTATCTATCTATCTATCTATCTATCTATCTCCTATCTATCTATCTATCTATCTATGCTTTAATGTTCGTACTCTGTACTTCAGGAATATTTACTGCAATACTCGGTCAACTGCTGATTTATAGGAAGACGGGTTATAAAAGGACAATAAAGCCTAGATGGCTGGGGGTTTCTCCAGGTCTTCATACACAATAAATTCCAGAGATATGAAGCAATTACATGAAAAGTTCTAGGAAAGTTTGGAGTAAATTGAAAAGAAGTGATATATAATGTTGGGAGCAGAAGACTATAAATCCAGAGGCGATAGAAGGAGACATTTATGTTATTATATCTTTCTACAAGAGAGCAAAAGGAAGGCGTCCGGGAGGGCGAGATAAGACCGAGGTAAAACAGACCGCACTACTGCATTTATAGGCCATAGAGGACAAAGTGGAGTATTTCTTAGGGCTCCTGTCCACGGGCGTATGCCTAAAATGCTGTGGGTCTCTCCACAGCGTTTTACCGATCTTGTAAACCAGGGGTCCTGAACTCCAGTCCTCAGGGACCACCAACAGGTCATGTTTTCAGGATATCCTATAGTAAGAACACCTGTGGTAATGTCTGAGGCACCAACAATAATTACATCCCCTGTGCAATACTGAGGAAATCCTGAAAACATGACCTGTTGGCGTTCTCAGTCACTGTATCACACATGATTGGCTTAGATACACCAAAAAATCTATATTATTTTTGTTAGTATGAAAGTTTTGCATCCCTTTATCTTTGCACCGGATCCTTGGAAGCCAATGTAATAATAGAGCCGGTACAGACATGTAATAATCCTTCCACCCTGTGTTCTCTGGGGAGGTTATGGTTACTCACTGCCAGATTACACTTAACGAGTGAGGGCAAAGATTCATTAAGACTCAACTCGCTCAATTAAGGAACGCTTTAAACAGCTTAGTGACACAGAGTCGTCTTTTATGTGTAACCCAATTCTGATTTTATTGTTGACAATTACGCTGCATTACATAAGTAAAAAAAATATAGACTAAAGTTTTCCTGCAATGTGGTAAAATATTATTGTTGTCTTTTCATAAATCCAGCATAATTCCATCCCACACCCAACATGGACGCACACACCCAAGCAAAGTGACTCATCTGTAGGTTCAAGAGAGGAAGAAACATAAACCACGCCTCTGCTCAACTGAACACCAATCATACACACCTACCTCTAGAAAGGATCCGCCCCCGCTTAGAACTACAACTCAACTATACTAAATAACTACTTATTTAGACAATAACTAAAGCAATAGTTTAAATCTTCCCCCAGTCAAGTTTCCTTCACTTAGTGCTCTAAAGGCTCCTTGTTTTTATTAAAAGGGTTGCTTAATTAACAGAACAGCTAGCTTGGAACTCCCCTCTGGAGGACTTGGGCTGTAATACTACATTTATCCTGCAGGGTAACTGCAGGGAAAGTGCACACCCACCAACAGCTTCCACAAGGGATAACAACTGAAGAACGGGTGTTACAGCAACCGGACCCTTGGATAATATCATGCGTTCAAGCACATTGTGAAGCAGTTTTAAGGCCTCATGTCCACGGGGAAAAGAAGAATTAAAATCCGCAGCGGATCACCCGCAGGCGGATCCGCGCCCCATAGGAATGCATTGACCACCCGCAGGAAAATAAATACCCGCGGATGGTCAATAAAAGTGAATTAAAAAATTTCTGGAGCATGAAAAAAAATGGACATGCTCCATTTAGGTGCGGGTCTCCCGCGGGGACGGCTCCCGCAGGCTTCTATTAAAGCCTATGGAAGCCGTCCGGATCCGCAGGAGACCCGTGCCTGAATTAAACTCACCTGCCCTGGGCGATGCAGATCTTCCTTCCTTCGCGTCAGGATCTTCTTTCTTCGGCACGGCGGATGTGCCCGGCGCATGTGCGTGGCACGCAGCCGGCATGCCGAGCACATCCGCCGGGCCGAAGAAAGAAGATCCGGCCGTGAAGAAGAGAGGACCTGCACGGTCCGCAGCAGGAGAGTTTATTCTTATTTTAATGCCTCATGTCCGCGGGGCAGGAGGGACCCGCTGTGGATTCTACATGGAGAATCCGTAGCAGGCCTGATTTTCCCCGTGGACATGAGGTCTAAAGGGGGACTACTAGAAAGTTATAAAATGTCCTGTGAAAGCTAGTCAGAGGCCTCTGTTGGCTAGTCAGAGGCCAACTTGTTTGCACCGCGACTATAAGTGCATGTTCATACGTAATGAAGCGGAATCTGTAGCACAAATGTGTCGAAATCCACAGTATGGTATTGGTGCAGATTTTGCAGCAGAGCTCACCACAGATCTGCAGCGGACTTCAATGGCTTTGATTGAAGGGACGAACTCTACAGTAAATCCATGGCAAAAGAATGCGTGAAGATCGGCACCGATGGTGTGGATTTTTATGCAGATATTGGTGTGGATTTTCCATTGCACCATTTCTACTACGTGTGAACATACCCTAAAAGAGGCTTTCTGGGACTGAACGATGGATGACGTATGCTCAGATAGGTTATCAGTAGCTGATCCGCAGGGTCCACCCCCTGGGACCCTTGCCGATCAATTGGGTGCTGGCCTGCTGTGTAAGGGGCCTTTCACACATGACAACTGTCAGGCACCTGATAGTCGTTCCAGCGATAACTGCTCAATGAATGGAGGTGGAGCAGGCTAGAGATTGCATCGGCCACCCGCCTCCATTCACAGTAAACAGGCAGTCATTCATAGATCAACAACTGCCTGTTCAAGCAAACCAATCTTTCTCTGATTTTTATGCCTGCAGAAACTGAACAACGAACATTTACACTTAAAGGGGTTGTCCCGCGATGACAAGTTAAGTTAAGCACTTCTGTATGGCCATATACATGCACTTTGTAATATACATCGTGCATGAAATATGTGCCACACAGAAGTTATATACTCACCTTCCCTGCGCTGGCGTCCCCGTCTCCATGGTGCCGTCTAATTTCAGCGTCTAATCGCCCGATTAGACGCGCTTGCGCAGAAGGGTCTTCTCCCTTCTGGTCGGTCCGGGCACGAGCGGCGTTCTGGCTCCGCCCCTTCTACGCGTCATTGCGTAGCTCCGCCCTGTCATGTGAGCCGATTCCAGCCAATCAGGAGGCTGGAATCGGCAATGGACCGCACAGAGCCCACGGTGCACCATGGGAGAAGACCCGCGGTGCATCGTGGGTGAAGAACCCGGCGGCCATCTTGGAGGAAAAGAAGAAAGAAGTTGCAGAGAGGGGATTCGGGTAAGTAAATTTTTTTTTTAAATTTCAACACATCCCTTGGGTTTGTCTTGCGCTGAACGGGGGTCTATGCAAAAAAAAACAAAAAACGTTTCGGCGCGGGACAACCCCTTTAACGATTATCGTTCATATTCCTGTGATCCGGCGATAATCTGAAAGGCTATTATTCAGTGTAAATGGGCCCTTAGTGTACAGAGCTGGAAGCACACAGCTCCATACACTGTCCAGTGGCCCAGATTGGTACTGCATTCATGGGAACTCTACCTGCAATACCATTCCAGGATGCTGTAAAGTGTACAGAACTGTGAGCTTCCGGCACAAATCAGCTCTGGCTACTGAAACACTGGCGCTGTCAAATAGCAGATCTGTCAGGGTCCAAGGGTGGCGGATCCCCACCAATCACCTATCTTGAGATCATTAATTTCCAGTCCTGGAAAATCCCTTTAAGCATACACTAATGCTGTCACCAAGATTTCCAAGTCTCATGAATGCCAAATGAGGCTACTTAGCATCATACATTATTAGAGTGTGTTCATATGTCCCAGATTTGTCGCGAAACGCACAAATCTCACGCAAATATGAACCTCCTTCGTTTGAATGGGGTCATACACATGAGCGATGTTTTCCTGCATGGCACCGCGATGGCACGCCCTATCTATGGGCATACCCTCGAAATCGTGTCTCCCATTGTTTTTAATGGAGCCGGTGGCAGCATCGCGCCCTGTGCTAGGTGCACGCCGTGCGGTACATGGTTTCCTCCGCGACAGAGAATCGCTACTTCCCCGAGGCGGTTTTGAAAAAAAAAACACCTCATATCCGCGGTGAAATTGCATATTGGCAAGCGCGATATGGGGCTGTGATTCATGACCCGATATTGCACTCGCCTGTGTGAAGTTAGCCTTAAGGGGCTGTGCCACCTTCGTGTTTTACACCCATAGCAGCCTGTGGAGCCATAGGTGCTTCTGAATGCTTCCAGTGTTATACAGAGCCTTTAGGCGCAGTACTCTGAGGGTATTCACCCAAGTGGCACTACTTCTAGGGCAGAACATGTTCCTACTATGGTGCCATATGGAAACACAATATGGCGGCACATAGACTGCCTATAGCGTCCTACTATAGAGCCATAGGACTATTTCCGTCTCTATACATGATCCATCCACATGACTATGTAGTGTGCAAGACTCTCTAGGCAGCCATACAACCCCATGGGGAATTGGCCAAGCCAAGTCTGAGCATACCCACTGCCCAGCTTTCCACCAACTATCACCCTGGCGATAATGGCAGCCATATTGGCTATCACTTAGCTTTCTCAGAAATCGATATACCATCTTGGCCGATGACTACAACATAAACTCCTAGCAGTCGGCTATTGTAGTTATTGCAGAATCAATAGAGCGCATTCCGTAATTTTGTCATGGCGTTCATTCTCGGCGTGCGTGATCAATCACAGATAAGCCATAGTAAACACGAGTAATGCCTCCGCCATGTGTACAAAGGATGGAGCCATAGATCCGCTGAGTGTAATTGATGAGTAATCGCTTGAAATTACGCATCGCTGTACCAATTATGCGTTTAGTGTGCGACCGCCGACTCCATCTGACG
This sequence comes from Eleutherodactylus coqui, assembly GCF_035609145.1. Taxonomy (NCBI): domain Eukaryota; kingdom Metazoa; phylum Chordata; class Amphibia; order Anura; family Eleutherodactylidae; genus Eleutherodactylus; species Eleutherodactylus coqui. The sequence goes on along the minus strand of NC_089837.1, from coordinate 501,626,507 downwards.
TAATTATGTACACATCGGTTTTCCGCCATCCCATTAATTCTCTATGGGTAGAATAGGGTCATGCTGTACGTATAATCATCCCAGTATTTGCTGTGGAACTTACTGCGCAAATGTTGAATATTTTCAATTCGTATGTACTTGAGACACTCGGAGCCGCGGAACGTTTGCGAGTTCATTAAGCGATTATAGTGTGATTATTTCAGTAAGTGGGCCGGAAAAAGAAGATTGATGCCCACGTCTTCAGCAAGAAGAATTGTAGGTGGTCCATGCCTAATTTGGGAACTATAGAAATAGTGGAGACAGAGATTGCTATGGCAACCAAGTGCCCGCAGTTACTTAAAGGGGATTCCACATGTTACTTAAAGGGGAGGATGGCTTGTGACAGGAAATCTGATAAAAGTGCTAGAACCCTAACGAGCCGCGGCCCTGTGTGATCGCCGGTGACCAGGAGGTGTGTTCCCTTGTTTTTACAGCAAGCAGAGATCTTGGCAACCAATTTATACACAAAGTATATAAGAAAATAGTATAACTTTTCACTATATAATTAGTAAGCTTTGATTGCCGACACTGAAAGACCCTCTTTTTTAAAACCCATTTCTAAATTCCATTTTGGTGGCCATTTTGGAAAAAGTGACAACAGGAAGTGCAGCCATATTGGTCGTCACTTTCAAATTAATTTTCTCCACGCCCGACAATAAAGCTATCCCTTTTTTTTGTAATCATATTGACAAAGTAACGATTGGTTGTCAGGTTGTTTAAAAAATGGCAACCAAAAATGGCTGCACTTCTCATAGTTACCTTTTCCACAGTTGAATAGAAGGAGGGCAAGAAATACACTGAGCGGCTACATTATTACCCATCTAGTAGCACGTTGGAACGCCTCAGAACTGCAGCAATTCATTATGGCATCCATTTACATGTATTAACCCTTTGCAATCCAATTTTGGATTCAGGGTTTCCTAGGGGGCTTTCTCTTTCAGCCATTATATAATGGCGCCATCTGCTGGGTAGAGCCAGTACTGCGGTATAGTACATGCTGGAGAGGCCCCAGACAACAGACCGGCGAGTAATATACAGTAAAAATACCCTGCTGGACATCTTCCGACATCAGAGCTGTACAGCCTTTAATCAGAATGTCTTTAGACATCAGACAGTGGATTGGAAAGGGTTAAAGGACCCGGGGTGTGCCAAGAAAACCTTCCCCCCACCATTACTGCACCTCCACCAGCCTGACAGGAAGGGGTCATCGATTCATGCTGCTTGTGCTTAATTTTGACTCCCATCAGCACGGTGCAACAGAAATCTGGATCCATCTGACCAGGAGATGTTTTTCCGCTGCTACAATGTGATACAATGTTTGCGCCCTTTTGCCCCTCGGAGTTTTACCTGTCTGTTTCTCTTAGACACAATGGCGCAGGAACTGGTCATCTGCTGTTATAGCCCACCCATTTTCAGAAACGATTTTGTAATGGCCCATAGTATCTGGGGGTCCTGTTATAGATTTTCCTTTTCTGGATTGCAGCCTTTGCCCCAGGTTAGTTCTGGGGTAACAAAAATGATAAAATAAACTCTTTAGCAGAGATATGTCTTTGAGTTATTCTCTTCTATAAACTAGCTGGATCTATTTACTTGGCATCTATGAAAACTATTCGGCGTGCCCAACCTTAGCGTTCGCCACCAGCTTGTAAGGGGGGCACCGGGTGGATGGAGCCTGGGGGTGACTGCCCCCCTTATGTCTACCTGGCCAGATGATCTTCCTCTGTGAGACAATGTCTTGTGGAGCTACATGAATCATCCTCCTCCTGGCTCCGTCTCCTCCCCGCTGATGTTTAGGCCGCTTTCACACGGTCAAAAAAATCGTGTGATTTTCTCGCGATGCAACAGTGTTACAAATCGCATGTATGTTAAGCCCATGCTTTCCAATGGGCGCCTTCACATTAGTGATGTTTTGTAGGCTGCTACATTGCAAGAAAAAAAAATTGCAGCATGCTCTACAAAGCCGCAATTTGCGATGTTTTGTAGCCCATGTTTTCCTATGGAGCCTTCCTTTGTGATGCATCACATCGGGCGGTGCAATGCAACTTTTACAGTAAGAAATCTTACTGTTTCCCCTAAAATTACCCCTAGATGCATGACAAAAAAAAACAATACATCACCTATCGGGCACTGTCTGCTCCGCCGCACGTCTCCTCTGCAGCTCCGGCACACCGAGGCAGGAGACACAGGAGTCGGGGTACAATTATTGAGAAACGTTAGACAACCTAACTGACTCTAATAACTAAGAGTATAACCTGAGTGCGGTCTGCTAACAATCAGTTACACATCACAAAGATTAGCAACACACTGTAGAACACTTGGAAGTACCACCCAACGTGTCAACCCAGCAATGGTGTCCAATAACTTGATGAATATGTGTTCCTCCGGTGTCAGTTTGAGCTCGCATATTTTAACTAGCAGGCTGTATTTTAGTTCACTACCCATTTGCACACGTCAGGACTTTTCCGAGGACCCACCTCACTTACATATCTCCACCAGTAATGCTGGTGATGTGTCCTTGGACATCTATTTGTGGGTTCTCCAATTTGCAGAGCTGCAGAACTATGCGAATCCTTTGTAGCAGTCTCTCTGGCTGTAACCCCTACAGCTTTGTTCTATCAGCAATGTCAGTTTTGGCGCATTATGGAGCTGCACTTCTCAAACACAAGATGCCTTCTTTCTTGTGTCACTGTCCCTCCCTAATAGGAGTGGATTCCCTAGGACACGTCTCACATGACTCCCCAAGCCAACTCTTCACTTCTTTGTTGTCTCTCTCTAACAGCAATGCAGTCTCTCTTAAGGCTCAGTACCACTGGAATTGCTCTCCAGTTTACAGCTCTCTATAATCTCAAGTCCTCCAGATCTCCCACCTGATCTCTGCAGCCAATGGGAAGTGGCCTACAATGCTCCATAGAGAAATACACAAACTGCAGTAATGTATGATGGTCAGTAGAGGCCGCTCTTATAGCATCCAAATTACATAACTATAGGAACCATAACAGAGCTCATAACAGCACAAACGTGAACCTGGGCTCCCCTCTTAAACAAGTAGAATACTGACACTTTTTGGGGACTAGTACGCCATTACAGCTTTCACATGGCTAGTACCCCAGCGTTTGCAAACTCTTGAATGTCATACTTGCCCATAAATCCAACAGTAAGGTGAAAGTGGATGTGGAGTGGCTAACCCAGCATAATTGTCATCTAGAAGTCTATGGAACCCATAATGGAACCCATAAGCATTGCCACACAGCTCTCCCAGAGACAGATATACCTAATGTAATTTTTTATAAGGAAGACTCACAATTTTTATTATAAAGGGGTCTTTTGTAAGAACAATTGGAGCAAATAAAACCCATAGGGAATTGTATCCAACCACAGAGTAACATATTTCCATGCAATCGTATAGGAAACTAGAGTTACATAGAAGAGGCGCATGAGGGCAGCAGACTGTGCGCAGTCCGGTAAGCTGATCCATCTGCAGAATGTGGTTCTTCTTGCTTTACATGGATATAATTTTCTTTATATTAGAGGTTGCACATTTTACATCGTAATTTAAGCCACAACTATTCCCAGAAATTCCCCAACTTCCCGCAGCCCAGCGCTCCATATCAGACCTGAAGCCGCAATCTTTCCCATCTGCATCGTATTTCCTTTCAACCACTGTAATTTAAAGGCGAGATCTCGCTGGGGCCGGACAATAACACGATCCAGCAGGATGACTTATCTGCAGCTTTCTGGACACGAGTCAGCTGGAATGACAAAAAATTTGGCGAAATACTTAAAAAAATATAAAATTAATTCTTGGAACATCTTTCTATTATCCGACAGGATGTTTAATTCTTCCCAGATCCATTTCATAATTGCAAGCGTGGGAGTCGTGAAACTGTAACTGCACTGTATATTGGGTGGGAGGTGATATATAGAAATCCCGATGCTGAGTGTTCCGATAATGGCCCCATAGGAGTGCAAATAATAGTGTCCTCATAATAAAAACAGCACAGGGTCTCCATAAGAGGCAGCCTGCCATTATCACCATACATATTAGCCACTGTAACCATAAATGCCAACCTCAGGGACTCCATATATGCCACCACAGTACAGCTATGGGGGCAAGTCACACTGACCCTATAAAAACAGCCACTCTTCTTTACAGTATATGCCAAAAAGCTTTGCATAAGTGCCAGCCAAGATGTTTCAGCCGATGCCCCTGTAGGTGCCAGGCAAGGCTGTTCTGCATATTTTGCAGCATTTTGCAAGCAAATTTAGCTCTGTCAATAGGCAAAATCAACATGCAGAATTTCCGACATGGAAAAACACTGATATTGTCCATTGAGTGGGCTAAATGCACTTGCGAATATGCAACAAAATATGTGGCAGAAACATGTGGCTTATGCGGAGTTCTGATGCCGCCTTAGAGATGGATTCCATGTAGAAAATTTCACATTGTATTTTGCCATGTGGACATACCATAAGAGAAAGCCTTGTTGTCTTCATAAGCCTATGCCCTGTTGCTTTCACAGAAGAGATGGGGCCCCACAGTGAAAATATAAATAGGTCCCCCATTATGGTGTCTGGTTTTGCCTTTCAGGACAGGCAAACCTGGGGTCCCCCTCAGAGCTGGGGCCCATTCTCTCCAAATGACTCATCGCAGTTGCATGGTCGGCCTCTATGATCTCTATGGTACATATGTCCTTGCCTATGCCACATGAGTGACAGCGTTTGGCCCTATAAATGCCAACCTCAGTGTTCCTACACTTAAGAGAGCAATAATATATAGATGCTTCTTTATTAGAGCCAACAAATAGTCATAAGTGCCAAACAGAGCTCAGTGTTTGCTACTGTACCCCCACAAATGTGACCCCCAGAGTCCCATAAGTGCCAGCTAAGGTACTGACATAAGAGAGGAAGTGTCAATAGCCTTATAAGAGAAAGCCAATGCATAGTAAGTGCCAACAAAGGGTCCCCATATGTGCCAGAATGTCATCCACATTAACCCAACCCATGCCAGCCAAAGTGACGCCCTAACAAAACAACTCAGACTGTCCAATTTAATAAGCCATTCTCCTATTAGTGCCAGTCAAAGCTCCAACATGTTTATGTTTTAGCCAGTGCCCCTGTAAGTGCCAGGCACAGTACCACATAAAACAGAAAGCCACAATGTCTTCATAAAAGACAGTTTATGCTGCGTGAGTGACGTCTTCTGTTGCGCCTGTCACGGTAACCCCCATAAGAGAGACAATTGAGATTGCCCCATAAGATATAAATGTTCTTTATTAGTACCAACCAGAGAATGGCCACAAGTGCCAATCAGAGCCCAAATAATTTTCACCCACTGTTAATTACTCTGCCCCTACAAATGCAAGCCATAAATGCCAGCCAACAGTACAGACATAATAGAAAGCCAATGCCCAATAAGTGCCCCAGGAATAAAATAAAACAATAAACTATAGCTCACTTCCATCATACTCCCATGGCACCCTCCATCTTTTCCCTTGGCCTCTTCTGGCCAGGACCGTGCAGAACCATGTAGATGCTGATACAACTGAATTCAAAGAACAAAGACTGGATCAATTCCACCCTTAAATGGAACCCCCCAAAGTCTCAGTTGGCTCCAGCACCTGCCTAGGTGTACCAGGCAACGTTTCGGCCATGTTGGCCTTTGTCAAGCTTGACAAAGGCCAACATGGCCGAAACGTTGCCTGTTTTTCTGTGATGGGGGAATAAAATTTTGGATATCAATTTTCACCCTGGATGCTGCCAAAGTCTTTTTTTCATTGCTGCATGGGATTTGGTGAAAAGGATCCATTCACTTGTTTCTTTGGCTACTGCATGATCTATGCCCAGCCCTTGGAGGGATATACAATTTGTGTTGCTGGCGACCTGCTTTCTTTGCCTAGGTGTACCAGGTGCTGACGCTGGCTATAGGTCTCCCATAATAAAAATAGATGCAAGAGGGCCCCACAATAGAGATCGCTACAAAAAACACCCACAACTGAGTGCCCTATAAGTGCCAGCCAAAGCGTTCCCATAAATGCCAGCTACTCTGTGACGAGCATATGCCGGTTAGGTCCACACCTGCACATAGATGGACTTTCCACCGAACTTGAAAATGACAGTGAAAACACCCTTAGAATCCAACCTCGTATCCAGCTGTTCTTCATCTTGGTCACTTTTATCTGATCCGCCCCATGGATAACATGGGAATTGGCAGCAGATATTATTGGTGATGCAGAGTGTTCTATACAAATCCCAACGGAGGACAGAAAGACCCAGATACTAATCATGGCTGATGGTAGCTGCTGATAGAGTATATGGAAGGGCTTTGCACGTACAAGAACATCCATCCCCTCCACATTGTGTATGATACGCTGGAATATGCCAACTGTTCAGTTATGTTAATAACTCCCTTTGTGGAGGTTCATGGACCCTCTGCAAAGTTAGATACCTTCTTCTATGTCCTCTAATTTCCTCCCATTCTCCAGAAACAGATGACAGGTGGATAGATCCCACATCATGTATGCATCACCGCACTATTGATTTTTGGGTTCCCGGAGGAAATGGTTTGGAGGACCCTACTCTAGTTATATAGGACATATGCACATCCACATTTAGGGCATGCCTCTAAACCATTCAAGATCTTGCTGGACAGTCCCAGATTTGGTGTGTTGTCAGCTTTTTCCAGGAGACATGCCATGTGTCGTGATTTCAACTGTATCTGCACATTTAGGACCCAGATACAGTTGAATACAATGATGCAGCCGCCAGCTCCCAATTTCACTATTCATCTTGTTGGCTGCAGCCCATGGCTTAAATAGCAGCAGACAGTATAACCCCACTCCTGATGATACCACTGTGGAAGAAGGACAGTGCAACCCCCAGCCTGCCATGCCTGTTACCTAAACTGCCAACCACAGCTGCCCAACTGTCTAGGAAGGTGGAGATGGGGTCTAGAGAGGGAAGTGGGAGGCATCACATACTGGAGGTTTTAATTAGTGAGGCACACTATTACTGTTAAGGGACACTGAAGGGCATTATTACTGTGAGGGGGTCACTGAGAGGCACTATTACTTTATGCCGTCACTGAGAGGCACTATTACTTTATAGGGTCACTGAGGGGCGCTAATGCTGTACAGGGTCACAAACAGGCACTGTTACTATGAAGGGGTGACAAAGGGGCACTATTACTGTATGGGGCGAGTGAAAGGCACTATTACTGTGAAATTATCACTAATGGGAACTATCACTGTATTACCGTGTGAGGGTCACTAATAGAGATGAGCGAACACGTTCGGCTCCGCCCCTTTTTCGCCCGAACACCGAACTTTGCGAACACTTCAGTGTTCGGGCGAAAAAGTTCGGGGGCCGCCGTGGCAGCGCGGGGGGGTGCGGCGGGGAGTGGGGGGGAGAGGGAGAGAGAGAGGGCTCCCCCCTGTTCCCCGCTACTGCCGCCCGCGCCGCCGCGCATCTCCCCACCCCCCGGCGGCACCCGGACACTTACGCGCGAACACTGCAGTGTTCGGCAAAGCCGGTGTCCGGGTGCGGATGTGTCCGTAACGGACACGTTCGCTCATCCCTAGTCACTAACCACGAATACTGTGAAGGGGTCACTAAAGGCACTATTACTGTATAGAGTCACTGAGGGGGACTATTATTATATGTGGCCACTGAGGGGCACTATTACTGTTAGAGGTCACTAACGGCACTATTACTGTATAGAGTCACTGAGGGGGACTATTATTATATGTGGTCACTGAGGGGCACTATTACTGTTAGGGGTCACTAAGGGGCACTATTACAGTGAGGGGGTCACTAACAGGCACTGTGAGAGAGGTCACTAAAGGGGACTATTATTGTGAGAGGGTCACTAATGGATACTATCACTGTGAAGGGATCTCTAAGGGCTACTGTTATTATATAGGAGTACTATTATTGATAGCGTCATTAAGCGGCACCCTTTACTGTGAGGGGGTCTGTAAGGCACTGTTACCTTAAGAGTGGTCACTAAGGGGGTTTATTACTGTTAGATGTCACTAAAGAACACTTTTACTATGAGGGTGTCACTAAGTGATAATATTATTCTGACAGAGTCACTTATGGGTACTGTTACTGTGAGGCGGCCATTCAGGGACAATAATAGTGTGAGAGAGTCACTAAGGGGTGCTATTACTGTGAAGGAGTCACTAAGGGGAAATGCTACTCTATGGGGTCAGTGAGGGGCACTATTACTGTTAAGGGTCACTAAGGCATGCTATTACTGTATGGGGTCACTAAGGGGCACTATTACTGTGAGATTATCACTATTGGACACTATTATTGTGAGACAGTCACAATGGATGCAAATACGGTGAAGGGGCCACTAAGGGGTATGGAAATGACTTACTGTCCATACATTTGTCATAGTACACATAGTTGTCCCTCATTCCATTGTTTGAAAGTTGGTAATTTTAAGACTATGTTCACACTAAAGGGATGGATTCCGTTTATAACTTATGGTGGATTCCAGACAGTGATTGACATACTGTATCCCACTGCGTCTTCGTTAGTCTCGCTGCCAAAAGTGATGGAAAATCTGGCGGAGGTTCTTAGGGCAGATGTGAACAAATCCTAATTACATCATACCCTTTGTTGTTATCGCTGGACATCTAGGACATATCATGTGTGAGATCTAATAGCTTATTATGGTCTCTCTCGTTGGGTCAGAGCCTCTAACTTCTCGGAAGTGCTGAAGAGAGGATTTTAACTACACCGCATTTTCAGATCTGTCAGTTGTCCAAGTTGGCTTTGCATGAAGTTCCACTTAGTGATTGGCTCCGACCCCGCATCGAATGCTCACAGTACATTGGACATGACGGAGAGAACACATCTTGTGGATGCATTTCTATTTCATTTCTGTGACCCAGATCTTATTTCCCGATCGCTCCCTTGATAAATCCAGAATCATTTGCATCAAACTGAAAGGTTTGACCCGTACTGAGATGAACTGAAGTAAACCACGAAAGTTAAGGACTTTTTAGGATGCTATTCACTAATACTCTGATTACCAATCATTCTACCAGATTGTTTCCTGATGATGAAACACTGGGGGCCTGTGACTGGGACAGGAGTGCATGTGCCGAACAGAGAGTGTAAGAGGAAACGGTCTTGTATGACTAAAAGGGGTTTTCAGGAAAATAAAAAAAATTCTAAATGGTCTCCTTCTGATCGTCCTTGTGGAGATCCATCCGGCTGATGGTCTTAAGTGCAGTGCTTCCTGGGAAAACGTATGCAAAATAGATCTTCTCCATAAGGAACATAACTGTTTCTCTACTACATGGCCGGCTGTAGCCACATGTGACCTGATGTATGTAGTTGTACAGGGCACGAGCTGCCAGGTTGTAGGGTGCACCAAGCAGATATAGGCTGGGGGCAATCATCCCCCTTTAGGTCCACCTGGCCTAATGATCTTTTTCCTTGTGGAGCTACATGAATCATTCTTCTCCTGTCTCTGCCTCCTCTTCTCCTATGTTCCGAGATGCTGCTGTCAGCCAATAGGTGCTCCTGGAACAAAATCACTTAATTCTGCTACTGCATTTTTGTTATTAGCTTGGTTCAAGGGCTGTATTTATGTTTTGAGCTTGGTTCTGGTATTGTATCTGTGTATGGAGGTTGGTTTGTGCTGTATTTATTTTATTAGCTTCTTTCTGTAGCTGCATTTATTTTATAAGCTTGGTTCTGGTGCTGTATTTATGTTATGAGCTTATTTCTGGTATATTATCTATGTGTTGAGCTTGGTTCATGCTGTTATCATGTTATGATTTTGCTACTGATGCTGTATTTAAGTAATGAGCTTTGTTATGGTGTTGTATTTATATTAGGAGCTTGGTTATGGTGTTGTACTTATGCACTGAGCTTGGTTATGGTGTTTTATTTATGTACTGAACCTAGTTCAAGTGTTGTATTTATGTTATGAGATTGGTTTTGTTGCTATATGTATGTACTGAGCTTGGTTCTGGTGCTATATTTATATTATGAGCTTGGTTATGGTGTTGTACTTATGCACTGAGTTTGGTTATGGTGTTGTATTTATATTAGGAGCTTGGTTATGGTGTTGTATTTATATTAGGAGCTTGGTTATGGTGTTGTACGTATGCACTGAGCTTGGTTATGGTGTTGTATATATGTACTGAACTTGGTTCAAGTGTTGTATTTATGTTATGAGATTGGTTCCGTTGCTATATGTATGTATTGAGCTCGGTTCTGGTGCTTTATTTATTTACTGAGTTTGGTCATGGTGCTATGTTTATGTTCTGTGCTTAGTTCTGGTGTGGATTTCAAATTTCAATCTGTCCTGTAATTTAACACTATGGTACGGTAAAAAGAAGTGGATTTTGGTGCATAATCCGAATTAGAGTCCATATCGAGAAAACTCAGTGTGGACAGGGCCTAAGGATGAGCAATGAAAACTCCAAAACAGTGCTGTCTGCAGATGAATGTTTCTGGTTTGGCTACCCAGAATTATCAAGGCGTTGACTTACAGCACAGCTACCTATAGGGGGCACTAGAGAAATAGTTCTCTTCCATTTGGAAAGCAGTTATTTTGCATTTTAGAAGTCTGAAAATGCAAAAATATCACCCTTGGCACGCAGCTACCTATGTAATTCCATCACTGCCTTTGGGCATGCAGTACTGTTGCAACCGCAGTAAGGCTCGGACTAGAAGGGGACTCCATCAGTTTTATGCATAGTCCACATTTACCGCTTTCTATCTTTCTATCCGTTTAGTCGATTCTTGGACACTTTATGGATCAGCCGTCTCCACACAGTTCTGTTCTTTACGGCTTCTTCAGTTGGATCATTCGCATGTTGGTTCCGGCTTTGATAGTATAAAGTCAGCGTGTTCTTTGGCGGCCGGGTCTTCTTGTGCCGCTGACCACTCCAAGCATTACGAATGTTTCTAATGAATTATCTCACATTATGTGGCCGAAGTATGAGAGTCTCTGTTTCGGAATTTTGCCCTCCAATAATTGGTTTGACACAATCTGGGACTGTTTTGTTGATAGTCTTGGTGGTCCAAGGAATTTGTAGGAGTTTCCACATTTACATATATATGTATATATAAAAAACCTGGATGTTTTTTTCCGATCACACCATTCTCGGTGTACTCTCCACACCATTACACGAGAAAACCCCATGCGGTTGGGAACAAAATCCCACCCCGGCTATTCGAAAAGCGACTACCGGGTCTTGTTCGAAGTCGCTGGCTTTTCCCATCTAATGTGGATTCACAGTGAAACTGATCCACGAAAAACTTGTCATGATATTTTATGCTTCACTCCGGGGTCACAGAGAGAATTTTCATACAGGAAAGTGCCAGTCGTGAGAGGACCGAGGGCCATTTGGTGTATAGCTATACAATGTATAGCAGGGGTCTCCAACCTATGGCTCTCTGTGCAGCAGATTAGTGGAGCTCTCACACCTATATAGATATATTAGGAAATTAAACAGCCCAGAACTTGGAACACTGAAGACCGGAAAGTTGGCCATTCATGTTAAGGCCAGCGGAAGGCCTTGGGGTGGATGTTGTAGCACATAAAAATGAAATGAATCATTTCCAAAAAAAGACGTTTCCATTTGGCGTGCTCTCATCTCTATGTATGTGCCGTGGCCTATACATGGTATACGCAGATAAAGAATGTTATTAGGTTTGAAAAATCCCCCTCATCTCTACTCTGTGCTGAAAACTCATTGAGTTATTTATGGATATCAGTTTTTCCTTTCAGCATTTCTGAGCGTATCGTACTGTAACATCTGGTAGTATTTTTCTCTGACTATTCCGCTATATGCTTCAATTTCCACTTATTAATCTTTTGGAACTGTGTTAAAGTAACAACTTTCTGAATAGTTAAAGGGGTTGTGCGGGATTGGATTGGAAACACATGGCCGCTTTCTTCTATAAACAGCGCCACACCTGTCCACAGTCTGTGTGTGGTATTGCAGCACATCCCTGCTTCACTTCAATGGAGCTAAGCTTCTCTTCTCCCACCATCTTGGTTTAGCCTAGATCTTGGATCTTGGACACTATTCCACTGCCTGCCCCCTTTCTACAATGGAAGGTGTCCGGATGATCGCTCAGTAGTTAGCACTCTGGCCTTGCATCATCGAGATCCTGGGTTCGAATCCAACCTAGGATGTTATCTACATCAGGTTTGCATATTCTCCCTGCTTTTCATGGGTTTCCTCCAAAAATCAACTTATCGGTTAGTTGGCTTTCTATGCAATTGCCCCTACTGTGTATGTATTGAAAGGAAATGCCTTGATTGCCTTTAGTCGTTGATATGAGGGCTACATGGCCACTTTGGGCATGCTATGTCAAGCCCCAGAAAAGTTGTGCAGCTTACTGTTAGGCTACAATTTGGCTGTTATGACATGCGACTTGTATTGCGGACTATGATCACGCGTGACTTGTGGTCTTCCACCAAAAATCCAACATTTGGGCTGGGTCTAATGGTTTGGCTGCGTGACATCATATCTAACATATCTAGTGATTGTTGAGTCATGACATGCAGCCTACCACGACTGAACATGACTGTTCCAAGAAATCCAAACCTGTTCGATTTTTGGTCGTAGGACACAAGTGATTTTGCTACCGTAAACAATGTGCAAAGTTGCCGTGTAACCCGAATCTTCATTTTCTTTTGAACTATTGTGTTGTGGTCCATGATAGGTTGTAATGCGACCCCATTGCCAATCCTTAGGTGCAATGTTACAGCGTAACACTATGATCCTCATGTTGCGGGGATGAAGGTGGCCATGTTGCCCTAGCCTTGCAGTCTGATAAGTGTGTATTTTGCATAATGTCCCCGATTATGAACATTCTACAGTATGTCTTGCCACCTTGGGCCTTTAAGTCCACATTTAGGTCCACCTCTGGTACCCTGGTGTTGTATGTTCTGTTTTCTGCCTCAGCTAAGTTTTCTATGACTCGATGATTCCAAGTACTTCTCCCCGACTTGGACACTTGGCTATCCACTGTCTACATCACATCTCTACCCAACATCTACTGCTAAATCGTGATAACTCTGGGGGCTACAGCCTTGAGATCCAACCAGATCAAACCATACCTGCTCAAAGGGGTTAAGGGTGAGGAATTTAAGGGTTCCTTAAACACCACATTTTGGTTACTTAGTGCCAAACCAGCAAAGGGGTTCTGCCACGGTCAGGTCTGCCTTCGGGTTTACATTGGCTCTGGGGTGACAGAGTCACAGTGAGCCCCCTTAGCGATTAATAGGCCCCGCTATGTACCCTTAGTAATTTATAGGCCTCACTGTGCTCACATGGTAATTTATAGGTCCCTCTGTGTCCCCTTAGTAATTTATAGGCCCCTCTCTGTCCCCTTAGTGATTTATAGGCCTTGCTGTGCTCAAGTAGTAATTTAAAGGTTACTCTGAGCCCCCTTAGTAATTTATAGGCCCTGCTTTTCCCACCTTAGAGTTTATAATCCTCACTGTGCCCCCTTAGTAATTTATAAGCCTTGCTGTGCCCTCTTAGAAATGTATAGGCTTCACTGTGCCCTTTTAGTAATTTGTAGACCTCAATGTGCCACCTTAGAGTGATTTATAGCTCTTGCTGTGCCACGTTAGTAATTTATAGACCTTTCTGTGCTCCCCTTGGTAATTTATAGGTCCCATTGTGCCGCATGAGTGATTATTAAGGCCCCACGTGCCCCCTGAATAATTAACGAGGCCCCACTATGCTCTGGCAATTAAATAAAATAGTAAACTCATCATGATCATACTCCCACAGCATCCTCCATCCTCTGCCTTGACCTCTTGTTGCCAAGATCATGCAGAATGACGCAGGCAGCATGATCATCTCACCACCTGCTTGACAGAGAAGGCGCCAGAAAGCGAGGCAGGAAGTGCTGGACTTCCTGATGCGCCGCTGCCATAGTCCATCATATCTGTAGATACGCTTATTTCAAGAAAGGAGAACTTGGCCTTGGCACATGCCCAGTGCTGATGCCAGCCCAGCTTAGACTTCACATCTTGGTTAGTTAGTGCCAAATCGGTAAAGCGGTTCCACCCTGATGCTGAGTTCTGTAGGACAAAGCAACATTTGGGGCCACAGCTGGTGGTAGAAAATTGTCCATTGAGTTGAGGTTTGCCTTAATCATTCTCTTCAAGGGAACCTGTCAGTTAGTGAAGGTGCTGATAAATATTAGCTATTCAGGTCAGTTTTACGTTTGGGTAGATCTGTGACCACCATTAATGGGTTCTCCACTTTGGACAACCCCTTTAGTTTAAAGGGTCCCCTGATAACAACCTGATCACAGGATATCCTTCTATGGAGTCGGACAGCAAGTGTTCAATTTCCCTGCAGCGCCACCACAGGCAAGATAAAGCAGTGCATGGTGCTCATTAAAATTAATTAGCAGTCTGTGTAAAGCCTTGAGCCCTCCGGATGCTCTTTGCAGCCGCTTTGGCTCTACACAGTGAGTGTAATTGTTCTGTTACACACCTTACTAATGCACAATGGCTTTGTAAGTCATTTTCAGTGTTCTTGAACTAAACTGCAGACAAAAGGTAAGAGGCTCTGAGAAGAGTTAGCAACATGTTAAGTATGTTTGTCTGTCTGGTCGGTGGAGTAATGTTCTGCCTCGGCTTGTCTCCGCTGCGCTTTATTGACTCAAAGACTCAAGTACATCTGGAAGCTTTCCTGTCTAATTCTATGGGATCAGCAGCAAAGACTCCTATAATGTCAGATCATTCTATTAGGACATGAGGAATGACTGTACTGCTGCGCTTCATCTGCTTTCAAATGTGGAGGCAGACCAAGAGTTAACGCTCCACTTTGAGGCTACTGTGCCGTAGTAAGCAGTGGATCTCTTAAAGGGGATCTATTGGAGGAACTATGCTAAAGCCTCCTTATTGTGCTTTATAAAGCAGAAAAGTCATTAAAGACTTGTGCCAAGATGGCATCGCCTGTTCCTATGCTCTAGTAGGGTATATGAACGTCATAGAGCGGGGTCTGCCACTTGGGATCCCCCTCACCGTCCCAGAATGGAGAGCTGCTCAATAACGGCCCATACATGGACGTATTGCCATCCAAATTTTTTGCGTAAATAACCAAGATTGAAAGCATATAAAGAAAAAGACAGATCCAGTTGAACCCCTGATGGAGCTACTCATGTAGTAGAGATACACGAGGGGTCGGGGTCATGCGGCACCCTACGGATGAGTATTTTTCATCATCTCCGTATCTTAGATGGATGTATTTTTCCATGTCTGCTCTTCTCTTATTAGTCTAGTCTCTGTTGGACACTGTGCCGCAGCGCCCCATATGCTTAAATTTGGTATCGCCCATTCTATTTCTTTTTTGTGGTATGTAAAAAAACTGATGACGTGAAAAAATTGCACATAGAAAACAAAATTGCCTGCAACATGCACTTACACACAGTGAAATCGGTCAATTTGTCACGGACCAAAATGGCATTCACTCGTGTGAAGGAGCTCTGACATCAGCTTCCGTCCTGGAGTTCTTCTGGCTTCCTCTTATTACAGGATGGCCATTATGGACTTATGGATTGGCACCTGCAGTTACAAACACCAACCACTACACAGGTTCGGAGCAGCAGCTTCCGCTTCATACCCCTGTGTGTAGCAGTAATGATAGCGGGCAACTAATCAGCTGATCGAGCGGGTTCTGAACGGTGGAAGTATTGATGCCCTGTCCGGAGGATAGCTCGTCAATAGTATTTACCTGGACAACAGCTTTAATCCCTTCAGTGGCAGGTTTAGGTAGTCTTAAGCACATTTCAACACTGATTTTTAGGAGATTTTCCAGGCGTGCCACTAAAGGGGTTAAAGGAGTTAGGCCATGAAAGCAATTTATTCCCTATGCTGTGGAACGCTGGGACCTCCGCTGATCCTCGGAACAAAGGTCTGGTGCATCCAGGTTTGCATAGGCGCTAGAGATGAGCAAGTGTACTCGCTAAGGCAAACTACTTGAGCGAGTAGTGCCTTATGCAAGTACCTGCCCACTCGTCTCTAAAGATTCGGGTGCCAGCGGGAGAGAGCGGTGAGTTGCGGGAGTGAGCAGGGGGGAGCGGGGGGAGATAGTGAGAGAGAGATCTCCCCTCCGTTCCTCCCCGCTCTCCTCCGCCCCCCGTCGGCACCCGAATCTTTTGAGACGAGCGGGCAGGTACTCGCATAAGGCACTGCTCGCTCGAGTAGTTTGCCTTAGCGAGTACACTCGCTCATCTCTAATAGGCGCGTACTACTCCATGCGTTGTGCTGGAACTGCCAGAGATCGCCGACTGCTTGAACTAGGCTAGCTCCGTCACCCCCATTGAAATGAATGCAGCAGCAGCTTGCAGGTGTGACCGCCACTCTGTTCACTACTGAACACACCTGACCCCCATTCTCAGGATTGGTGGTGGTCCAGCCGGTCCATAGCATAGGAGATAATTTGCTTTTGTTGGTCAACCGCTTTAATTTACATAATGCTGCTTTTCCTCTTTTTTCCACAATACACTTTGAACCGACTTGTATCTCGGTCAGGATTGATCCTCTCTGCAGAGTTTGCTTTTTCTACCCTCACAAATCTCGATGGTCCTTTCATCACATTCCAGCCTCGTCTTGGCCACTTATCCTTCCAACAGTTTTAATTCCAGAATTCTCAGTAATAGTCATTTTTCGCCGTCCGATTTTGGCAGGATGATTGGTTTTTGTAGTTTTTGGATTAGTACGCCGTTGGCTGCTGTGTAGGAGCAGATCTTCGGCATGATGTATAATGATGGGCGGCCAAGCATGTACATATAGGATGAGAGGGACACAATCCCCCTAACTTCAGTCTCTGTATACCCATGCCAGGCTCAAATACCCATTACAAATGCCTTGGTGGCGTTTATCCACCTGCAACGCGCTGCTAGTTAGGTTGCCTTGTTGAATTTAGAATAGTTAATTTGAAGGTATAGAAAATCTCAGTATTCTGCTAGTACAGCTATGAGGATATTCGCGTGCCTTTATCATCCATCATTTCACTGCAGCACAAGCCCAATATGTAGTCCTCCAGTTCTGAGTAGTCTGAAATATTCATGGGCTGCGGCTGCCTTGCTGACAGTTTTTCCTATATCAGATGACTGTACTGTACAGTGCCTGGAGGGAAAAAGAAGACATTTCCCACAATGTAAATTACCAAAGCAAACTCTCTGCAGACACTGAACAAGCAGGAGATAGTGAGTGCAGCTTCTGGAGTAGGTGTGTGCTAGTGAAGCTCTGCAACTTCTAGGGTGTGGTCTGTGAAGGAGGTTTTTGCTGAGCTTGGATCCCAGGGAAGGTGCAACTTTCTGGGCTTCTCTGGAGATGGAGTCCCGCACCTTCTCCCCCCAGGGCCACTCGGGGGGAGGGAGGGAAGTGTGGGCTGTGGCGGCATCAGCGACTTCGGGAGAAACTTCACCACTGGTTCCAGAAAAGCCAGCAGCACGCAGGAAGGCAGGAACTGCAGGCGAAGGTAAGAAGAGACTGGGTCCGGGTCGTGGCTGCAGCAGCGTGGCACCGTTTGTCAGCACGGTGGCTTCCGACAGTGCGGGCAGTGAGATTGTGACCCGCAGACAGACCCGCAGGAGAGCGGGTGAGCCACAGACCCTGGCAAGCATGGGGAAGTAGAGTGAGAGAAGGGAGGAGGAATCAGTGATTGGCTGGCCTCCCGGCTGGCGAAGAGTATAACTGACTATAACTTTGCCGGGAAAATGTTGGTTGTACAAAAAGGGAAACTTTGCGAGGCCAAGATGTTAATGGAGCAAAAAGCTTCCAAGGACAAAAAAGGCAGAAGCCAGGAGGGCAATAAAGAAATGCAAGGACTGCATTAAAATGTGGGAAGCAGTGAGGGAAAAAATACTGGAGGGGAGCGGGCCCTTTAAGGAAAAAATTATGAATGATGACCGATTTGCAAAGATGGCGGCAAGGTGCAGTGGCCAGGAGCAAACTGAATCGTCAAGTGATGGTGAAGCTTCAGATAAAGAGTTGTATGAAGATGTGCAGGAGACCCTGGAGGAGCAGCCTGTGTGCTCTCAAGAGCTAACAGCAAAACCTAATGCCACTACAAGTCCCAGAGATATGCTGCCAGAGGAGATT
Organism: Eleutherodactylus coqui; assembly: GCF_035609145.1. Lineage (NCBI taxonomy): Eukaryota > Metazoa > Chordata > Amphibia > Anura > Eleutherodactylidae > Eleutherodactylus > Eleutherodactylus coqui. The sequence goes on along the minus strand of NC_089837.1, from coordinate 501,608,356 downwards.
GCACTGCCACCTACCTCAGGGGACTCTGAGGTGGAAGGAAAAGCAGGAAGGCTGCAGATACAGAAGACCCCCCCCCCCCCCCCCCCACAGTCAGAAGCCTCTGTTCATATAGGGGGGGCTTTATGTTTGGCAATGAGATGCCAGAGGAGGACACTGGAATAAAAAAAAAAGAAACCGGAGAAGCTGCAGGAAAAGCTTGTGTTCGTTCCTGGGTGTGCTGGTCTGGCTGCAAAGTCGGATCAGAGTTCTGACCCCAAAAACCGCCCTAGCTCGGACTCTGTGGTGGGCCTGGAGCAGGGAGTTGGGGAGAAAAGGGCCCAGCTGGTCAGACCCCCTGTCCCTGTCTTAGTTGGTAACAGGGGCAAGGAGGTCAGTAGAAAGGCACAGTAAAGGCCAGTACAACTGCAGGCCGCGGTAACGGCAAGGAGGATGGCAGCGGTGTCACTAATACAGCAAGTGCTGCCTGTGATGCGGAGGGCGCTGCGGACCTAAAATCTGGGGTCTCCCATAATCTGGGAGCAAGTCAGGCCGGATCCCGCGCCTCCAGTGATGCGGAGCCAAAAAAGAAAAAAGTAAAAACAAAAACACAAGCAAAAATCCAGAGGCATTACCATCTACCTCTGGAGAGGCCAGGACCCATGATACAGGAAAAAAAATAGTGGATCCGGGGATGGATGTGCGAGAGCGTGTGGTGGATGTGAGGGACAATGCCAAGGGTACTCGTATCTCTGCAGTTGCTGGGCCTTCGGGCACTTCGGGTACTCCTGGAACCCAGGAATCTGGAGGCCCAGGAGATAAGGTGGTTAGGCCAGAGGGATCACAGGGTCCAGTCGCCCCTCCAGCGACGACAACAACTGGTAGGAATTATGCCAGTGTCGCCACTGGAGGGAGGGGGTCCTCCTTGTCTCCAGGCTCTAGGGAGGGCGTTTTGCAACAGCGTCTCTTGGCTTTACGGAAGGGGGAAAGTACAATTACAGTTGGAGGAAGAGAGGTGGACCTATCTCTCTGGAAAAAGAGAGACATGGCTTGAGTGCCTTCCGAGAGCAAAGGGGGGAGACCGTATAGTCCCTACCGACAACCGGGCAGGACGCAGGTCATAGGAATGTGGTCCGTCTTCGCTGAAGAGGCAATAATACATGTCCCCCAAGGGCGAGGGTAGTGGAGCTTCTGCTGAAGATGGGCTTCAGGGCGGTTGACATCTTTGCCCTGATCCATCCCTACGGCATGCCTGAGTTTGACATCAATTTCGTTCGCCCAGAGGGTCTAGAAATCTTCTGGGGGAATTACGAGCTGGTGAAAAACGAGCTTGGCTGGTGAGACTTTGCCATCCTGGTGGTGTCTCGCCAGTATGAGATCAAGAAAGTGACCGTTTTGACCCGTAACGAGTCACTTTCTTGCTTTGACATTATGACGTGGCTCAGTCGGTAAGGAGAGGTCACGAAGATACCTAAAAAGAACAGGGATGAGCACGGCATCTGGTCCGGGCCCTGGACGTTCATGGTCAAGCTGAAGCGTTCAGGAAACTCAGTGGATCACATACCATCTGCAGTCTTCCTCGGCAGGGATCGTATCTTGGTCTTTTACCAGGGGCAGCCGAAGCTCTGCCATAGGCGCGGCGACCCCTCACACTTGAGCGCTGCTTGTAAGACCTTGAAGTGCACTCTGTGTGGGGGTATGGGTCATCTAGCCACCTCCTGTACAGAGATTAGGTGTAACCTGTGTGGTGACCTCGGTCACCCATTTAGCCACTGTCCATGCTCCTTTGCCAATGCTGTTTCTGCCCCTACAGATGGGGGTCGTAATGTGGCCTCTGGGGATGAGAGGACCAGCAGCAGAGGTGGGGGAGCTCAGGAGCCAGGGAAGAACCAGCAAAAGACACCTGGTGAGCAGAGGCGTCAGGAGAAGCGCAGATGGAGCAGGAAGCTGACAGGAGCGCCCACAGCAGGTGGGTTCCAGAAGCAAATCTTGCGGCTGAGGCTTTGAGGGACAGTGAGTTAGATGAACAGGACAGGAGGATCCAGAGGGAGGAGACCAACTCTGCAGATTCCTCCCACTATGAAAGTGTGGATGAGGAAGGCAAGAGGTGGTTAGAGAAAAGGCGTAAGCTAGGTGCCACGAGGAGAAAACAAAGGGGGATTCAAGATCTTCTCTCGCCCCGGGCCAAGTACTGGAAGGAAAAGCCTGCTCACCTCCAGTTGGACTCTCCAATAGGTTCCGAGCCCTCCGAGACATCTCTTCCTCCTTTTCTGGTTGGAAGGCAGAGGGCAAAGTTCCTAGGGCAAAGAAAGAGTCAACAGGGGGCGCTGAGTCTCCTCCTCATAGAGGCATAGTTCCTTCCGGGGTGGGGACTACTCTGGAACCTGGAAACAAGGATGATGGGGTCAGGGGATAGCCTGCTATGGACTCATCTGTGTGCAAGAAAAGAGGCAAGGGGCTTTCCTCTGACCCCAAAGAAGCGGGTGTGAGGAAGAAAGTCATCTAATTTAATCACTCATGATGGCGGCACAAACTCCGTTGACGCTGGCATCGATTAATGTTGCCAGCATGAAGTCAGATATGGCTAGATTTGTGGCCTTTGATATTCTCGGCCGCGTTGAAGCCGACATTTTATTTTTGCAGGAGACCAGGCTGTCCGATATGGCAGCGTTACATAAAGCAAAAAAGGGAGTGGAGGTCAGGCCCTCCCTACTGGTCTCTTGTGGCTGAGCCATATAGCGGAGTGGCGGTACTTTTTACTGCAGTGGTTGAATGCCGACGAGTTATTGAATTAGAAATGGGAAAGTGCCTGATCTTAGATGTCCTCATGAAGGGACAAGAATTAAGACTTGCCAACATCTATGGTCCCCAGTCAAAAAAGGACAGGAAGAGTCTGTTTCTGAGGATCAAGCCTTACCTTTTTACCAGATGCCTGGACAGGTACTGCCTGTATCAAGGCCTGAGGAGGAAACTTGAACATCTCGTTTCAACTGGAGGTAGCCGCGAGGAGGTCTCCAGAGTGAAATCTTTGCTCAAGAAGTGCCAGTACGATAGACACGCATCCTTGCTTTTTGAGAGGGATTTCGGGAAGTACCGCTCGCCCGACCCTTACAGAAACTGTAGGATGTCAGTGAACAGTAAAGTGGTCACTGCACTGATTGACAGTACGGGGTCCCTGAATCGATCCAGATCAGGGATTCTGGAGGTCATCAGATCCTACTACTCACAACTCTTGGGAAAGAGGGATCTAGATTCGGAAGTGATGTCGGTTTTCCTGGCTGAAACTGTCCCTGAGCTGAGGGTAGGCACCGCTCTTGATGTTTTGACAGAAGAGATCAGAGTAGAGGAAGTTAGACTGGTGATTGATGGGCTCCGACTCAAAAAGTCGCCAGGTCTGGATGGATTAACATCCGAGTATTATAAGAACTTCAAGGACCTCTTAAGTCCCCTCTTGACTGAGGTATTAAATGAGTGTCTTTTCTCGGGCACTCTGCCTAGGTAAATGAGGAGGTCAGCTTTGATCCTTCTGTCAAAGGGTAAAGACTCGAGCCATATTGAGAACTGGCGTCCCATAGTTCTTCTCAATATGGACAGAAAGGCTCTGGCAAAAGTGCTGTTTAATCGGCTGGTCAAGTTTGCACCCCGGCTCCTCTCGGGGGCCCAGCATTGCTCTGTTCCAGGCCGTAGCGCCTTTAGTGCTGTTCTCGGTGTCCGGGAGGCAGTGGAGCAGGGTAGGGCTGGTCACTGGGAGGGGTACTTGCTGTCCTTGGATCAGGCCAAAGCGTTTGATTGGGTTAATCACGAGTACCTCTGGTCAGTCCTTCTGAGATATGGCCTGCCAGTGGGGTTTATTGATTGGCTGCAAACATTGTATGCAGGGGCTGAGACTTTCCCACTGATGAACGGTTGGCTTGGCCGCCCTTTTGAGGTTGGGTCTGGCGTCCTTCAGGGCTGTCCTCTAAGTCCCCTGTTGTATGTGTTTGCCATAGATCCCTTTCTTAGGAGAGTTGATCGTGGACCTATAGCAAGGGTCGGGATGGACCGGGTGGTGCTGGAAGCTACCCTGAGGGCAGTGGCATACGCCAATGATGTCATGCTCTTCGTATCCTCAAGGGAGGAGGCTGAGTTTGTGGTGTCAGAGCTGGATGGCTATTTCAAGGCATCTGGGTCTAAAGTCAACTGGGATAAGTGTGAAAGTCTCTGGTTAGGAAGGGGGGATCCTGTGTTTGATCTCCCGGACAATCTTTAGGTGCCCCACACTTCAGCAAAAGTTCTTGGCATCAAATTTGGCCAGGGGGATTACCCCATGAAAAATTGGGTAAACAGGCTAACAAGGCTAACAGGCTCACAAGGTTAATCAGTGGAAGGGTTAGTCTTTAACCCTTCGGGAAAGAGTTAGCCTGATCAAAACATACCTGCTCCCTTTATTCATCTACCTGGGCAGCGTATGCATTTTGCCAGAGCCTCTCTGGACCCGGGTCTACAACCTGTTCTTTCTAATGCTGTGGAGGAACAGGTTGAACCTGATCAGGAGGGATGTTACATACCGCACGAGGAGACTAGGGGGGTTGTCTATGGTCAACCCCGTGGTGTTTCTTGTAGACACCTTTTTTAAGATCAACATAGGCAACCTCTGGCAGGAGAGGGCTCCTCCCTGGATCTACTCCTGCCGGGGATGGTTTCGACTCTTCTTCCAGGAATGGAAGGCAGGAGGGCGAGTGAAGGACCTTCGCACGCAGGATGGATATCTCCCGGCTTACGCTACCTTGGTTCTGAAGGTGATACGCCAGTGGGGTCTGGGGGTGTGGAAGATCAGGACTCTGTCAAGGAGGCTCCTTGATGAAAGGGTCCTGTTGACCCATTTCCAGAAGCCCCTGGGGCTCAAGGACAGCCCAAGTCGGGACCTGGAGGGAGGGTTACGTTTACTGAATTCAACCCGGGTCCCCTTGAATTTTTGAGACTTGGCTTGGCGCTGCTTTCACGGGAGACTGTATGTAAGGGGTAACCTGAAGAGCAGGCTTCTGATTGACAGGGGTTGTCCCTGTCAGGAGTGCAGCGACGTGCTGGAAAGCATGGAGCATTTCCTGCTTCAGTGCCCCTTTAATACAGAGGTATACCAACGGGTAGGGGTCTCCATAGGCTGGCCTCAGCTGGCACACCTCTCCTATGCGGAGTGGGCATATGGAGCCTTCAAAGGTCTTGGTGGCAGGAACCGATGCACTTTATTTCTAGTTAGCCTAGTGGTCAGGTTCCACATCTGGAGTGCACGGTGTTTGATCTCGACGGAACTGAAAGTCCTCCCCATGGATACGGTATGTAGGAACATCCTGGGTGACCTGGTGAAGGTACGTTCTGTGGAGTATGAGAGGCTGGGCACATCTAAGGCTTCTCTCCTGTGGAGAGGGCTTGTATTTCATTAGGGACAGTCTTTTCTTAATTTTCTTGGGGCAGAGTAGGGAGAGAGGAGGGACAGGATAAGGAGAGAGTAGGGATAGGGCAGGGACAGTTTCTATGAAGGGGCAGACTGAGGAGCAGACTAAGGACAGTCCAGGGCAAATTAGGGAAAGAATAGGGAGACCTTTTTTTTTTTTAAATTCCAGGGATAGAACAATGTGATGTCTGTGCCCGGCTTATCACCTCCAATCCCGGTGGGGGGCTGTGAGTGCACCATGAAGCTTTTTGTTTTGGTTTGGGCAAGATGGAGTAAAGTAGGGCTGCAGGAGAGCCGACCTTAGGCTTTCGGGTTATATGTATAGTATATAATATGTATGTTGGTTTATTGGAGTGTATTGCGTTACAGTTTCATATGTATGTATTCACGTTTTGGGTGGTAGGTAGGTTGGGTTGGGAGTTGGGGGGAGTGGGGTTCACGCCTTGAGCCGTAGCCTGGCACGTCCTGAACTGAACTCTGGGCACGGACTGGTGGAGCAGGCTTGGCCCCCAAGCTGCACTGGGGACCCCCCCCAAAAAAAATTATATATATTTTTAGTTTGTTCTTTATGCCAGTTTGTCTCAGTCTTTCTGTTTGTATTTGGTTGTTTATGTTATTGCTTACATTTGTTCTGTGTGGGTACAGTGCGGTGCGGCTGGACCTGGAGTTATAGTTTACAAGGTTTTATGTAGTTATAGTTTCCTTAGGCCGCCTGCAGACGGGCGGGTCGGATCCGGCGGCGAGAATTCTCGCCGCGGGACCCGACCCGAGCGCCTGCAGGGAGGAGCGCGTACTCACCCGCGCCCGGCGGCCCGTCTCTTTCATGTGCCGGCTGCTGGGCAGCCGGCGCATGCGCAGACCGGAGCCAGCGGCCGCGTGAGTGACATTTCTGTGCGAGGCTCTGCGAGCCCCGCACAGAAATAGGACATGCTGCGGTTTGTTTGCCGCGCGACATTTCGCGCGGCCAAACCGTGGCCGTCTGCATAGGAGTGCGTATTTTAATGCACTCCTATGCAGGCTTTCAGTGGCGGAAATCCCGCCGTGGGATTTCCGCCCGTGTGCAGGCGGCCTTAGTTTTATATTTTAGGTATATACCTGTATATTGTGTTATAGTCGTATATAGTGTTATATGTTGAGTGTATATGTGTGTGGGTGTGTACGGCGGGGCGGAAACCCGGATACGGACATTTACTTTGTTTATGGATCACGGACTGTGGGGGAAGGGCCTTATATTGCTTTATATGGTTATTCTTATTGTTACAGTTTGTCTTTGTTGTGTTTTTTACTTTTATAATAAAAGATCTACAGGATGTAACTCAGGATCACTACAGGATAAGTAATGTATGTACATAGTGACCCCACCAGCAGAATAGTGAGTGCAACTCTGGAGTAAGGTTGTGTTCTGAAGAGCTCTGCAGGATCCAGGGTGTGGTCTGCTTCCCAGGTGGAGACCTTGTTGAGAGCCCAGGAACAGTGCACATTTCTGGGCTTTGTTTGGTATGCAGCCCCGCACCTCCTCCCTCCGATCTCGGTCGGAGAGAGGGAGGACAGAGATGGCCGCAACGACCTCCGCAGTGGCATCGGTGGCTTCTGCAGCTCCAAGATGTTCCGCAGCAGCAGCGGCAAAATATAAGAAGCCAAGGACTGCAGGTGAGCCAGAGAAAAGGACGGTTCTAAGTCGTGGCAGCGGTGACACGGGCTCCAGTCGCAGGCGCAGTAACGCGGGCCAGTCCATCAGTGCGGCTGCATCCGACAGCGCAGGCAGCAAGATGGTGACGCGTAGCCAGGCCCGGAGGAAGGCAGGTAAGCCACAGAAGCTGGCAAAGCCGGAAAAGTGGAGTGATAGGCCAGAGGGAGAGTCTGTGGTAGAGCTGGCCTCCCGGCTGGCAAGAAGCATGGCCGAGTATGAGACTGCAGGAAAGCAGATTGTTATGCAGATGGAAAAACTGCGGTCTGCCAGGCTGCAAAGAGACCAGGCCACCTCTAAAGGCAAAAAGGCGGAAGTCTCTAAAGTAATGCAGAAGTGCAAAGAGTGCATTAAAGTGTGGAAAGATGTGCGAGAGCGGATCTTGGAGGAGAGCGGTCCCTTTAAAGAAAAGATCATGAACGATGATCGGTTTGCGAAGATGGCTGCAGGACGCAGTAACTTGCAGCAGACCGATCAGTCTAGTGATTGTGACGACAGCTCGGATGAGGACGACTACGAGGATGTACAGGAAAGTCTGGGGGAGCAGCCTGCGTGTTCGGCTGAACAAGCCCTAACCCAAGGCAGCACTGCAAGTACCAGCAATCTCCAGCCAGAGCAAATTGGGCTACCAACAACCTCTGAGGAGTCTGATCTGGAGGAAGGAAGTCATAAGGTGGGGGCTTTGGTGTCGCAACCGCTGGAATCCCCTCCTCATATGGGGGGTCTTCATTTTGGCAAAGACATTCCCAAAGTGGACACAAAAATCAAGGATAAAAAAGGAAAACAAAGGAAGACCCAGGAAAAATTTGTCTATGTGACGGGGGACGCTGGTCCGGCTGCAAAGCCAGAAAGAGGCACCTCCGACCTGGGACCCTGTGGTAAAGTTGAGAAGGCTGAAGGCTATGGCGGTGATGGTGCCAGTAAGGCCAGTGATGCGGAGGGAGCTGCGGGATCAGCATCTGAGGTCTCCTGTGTGACAGGTCAGTCTGCGGGGGTCTCTCGGTCCCAGGCACCCAGTGATGCGGAGGCTTCTGGCAAAGGTAAAAAGAAAGGCAAAAGCAAAACTAAAAACATCTCTGCTATAACACAGAGTGCTGGCCGTGGGGGGAACATTGCGGTAGTTGCAGCTGCACAAGCTGGGCCAGCAATGTTGCCCCCTAGGTCTGCTAAGGCCCGCTTGGACCCTGGTCCTGACCCAAAATCTGGTCCGGATGGTGAGGGTGCGTGCGAGAGAGGTACTAGTGGTAATAAGAAGATTCCCAGTTCAGCACAGGTCTCTGATACTACTAAGAGCCCAGAGACCCAGGGAGCTCTTGGCGCCCCTAATATAGGGGCACCTGCTGCACAAGCAGGTACAGTTTGTTCAGGGGGTCAGGAAGTGTCACAGGTTCCAGTCGCCCCTCCAGCGGCGACAGCACCTGGTAGGAGTTATGCCAGTGTCGCCGCTGGAGGGAGTGGGTCCTCCTTGTCTCCAGGCTCTAGGGAGGGCGTTTTGCAACAGCGCCTCTTGGAGGCTCTACGGAAAGGGGAGAGTTCAATTACAGTTGGAGGAAGAGAGGTGGACCTATCTCTCTGGAAAGAGAGACATGGCTTGGGTGCCTTCCGAGAGCAAAGGGGGGAGACCGTATGGTCCCTACCAACACCCGGGCAGGACGCAGGTCGTAGGAATGTGGTCCGTCTTCGTTGGAGTGGCAATGATGCATGTCCTCCAAGGGGGAAGGTAGTGGAGCTCCTACTGAAGATGGGCTTTAGGGCGGTTGACATCTTTGCCCTGATCCATCCCTATGGCACGTCTGAGTTTGACATCAGCTTCGTTCGCCCAGAGGGTCTAGAACTTTTCTGGGGGAACTACGAGCTGATGAAAAACGAGCCCGGCTGGCGGGACTTTGCCATCCAGGTGGTGTCTCGCCAGAACGATATCAAGAAAGTGACCGTTTTGACTCGTAACGAGTCACTTTCTTGCTTTGACATCATGACGTGGCTCAGTAGGTACGGAGAGGTGACGGAAATGCCCAGAAAGAACCGAGATGAGCACGGCATATGGTCCGGGGCCTGGACGTTCATGGTCAAGCTGAAGCGTTCAGGAAACTCAGTGGCACACATACCATCTGCGGCCTTCCTCGGCAGGGATCGTATCTTGGCCTTTTACCAGGGGCAGCCGAAGCTCTGCCACAGGTGCGGCGACCCCTCACACTTGAGCGCTGCTTGTAAGATCTTGAAGTGCGCTCTGTGTGGGGGTCTGGGTCATCTTGCCGCCTCCTGTACAGAGATTAGGTGTAACCTGTGTGGTGATCTCGGTCACCCATTTAGCCGCTGTCCACGCTCCTTTGCCAATGCGGTCTCTGCCCCTACGGATGGGGGTCATGAGGTGGCCTCCGGGGGTGAGGGGACCAGCAGAGGTGGGGGAGCTCAGGAGCCAGGGAAGAACCGGCAAAAGACGGCTGCTCAGCAGAGGCGTCAGGAGAAGCGCAGACGGAGCAGGGAGCTGACAGGAGCGCCCACAGCAGGTGGGTCGATGGTGGCCCCTGTTCCAGAAGCAAATCTCGCGGCTGAGTTAGATGAAGAGGACAGGAGGATCCAGAGGGAGGAGACCAACTCTGCAGATTCCTCCCACTATGAAAGTGTGGATGAGGAAGGCAAGAGGTGGTTAGAAAAAAGGCGTAAGCTACGATTTTCTCCCACCCCGGGCCAAGTACTGGAAGGGGAAGCCTGCTCACCTCCAGTTGGACACTCCAATAGGTTCCGAGCCCTTCAAGACATCTCTTCCTCCTCTGAGGGGGAAGGAAAGGGCAAGGTTCCTGGGGCAAAGAAAGGGTCAACAGGGGGCGCTGAGTCTCCTCCTCGTGGAGGCATAGTTCCTACAGGGGAGGAGGCGACTCTAGAGCCTGGAAACAAGGACGATGGGGTCGGGGGATCCCTTGCTATGGACACATCTATGTCCAAAAAAAGAAGCAAGGGACTTTCCTCTGACCCCGAGGAAGGGGGTGTGAGGAAGAAAGCCGTCTAATTTAATCACTCATGATGGCGGCACCCACTCCGCTGACTCTGGCATCAATTAACGTTGCCAGCATTAAGTCAGATACGGCTAGATTTGCGGCCTTTGATTTTCTCAGCCGAGTTGAAGCTGACATTTTATTTTTGCAGGAGACCAGGCTGTCTGATTTGGCAGCCACACATAAGGCAAAAAGGGAGTGGAGGTCAGGCCCTTCCTACTGGTCTCTTGCGGCCGAGCCGTATAGCGGAGTGGCGGTACTTTTTACCGCAGCGGTTGAATGCCGACGAGTTATTGAATTAGAAATGGGAAGGTGCCTGATCTTAGATGTCCTCATGAAGGGACAAGAATTAAGACTTGTCAACATCTACGGTCCCCAGTCAAAAAAGGACAGGAAGAGTCTCTTTATGAGGATCAAGCCCTACCTTTTTACCAGCCGCCAAGTTGTCTTTGGAGGTGACTTTAATGCAGTCACAAGAGCCCGCGATAGGGGAGGCTCTGGAGACAGGCGGTTGACTTTTGACAGCGTCGCACTTAATAGTATAGCTAGCGAGGCTCGCCTGGTGGATGTCCACATCCGGCACACCCCAGGCCACGAGGGGTTCACCTATTATAGAGGTCAGAGCAGGTCTAGAATAGACAGGTTTTATTTGAAGGAGGAAGCCATCTCTTCACCAGTGTCCGTTGTTGAGGTGGAATTCTCCGATCACTGTCTAATATTGTTTTCTCTGAATGTTGCAGAGACCCCCCGGATGGGCAGAGGTTTTTGGAGACTGAATTCATCACTCCTGGAGGAAGCAGAGATAAGACAGTCCTTTGAGGATTTTCTGCAGAGCCAGGTACCATTACTGGATCTTTGTAGCAGTAAGTCAGAGTGGTGGGAGATGTTCAAGAGGAGGGCGGCAAGGTTCTTCCGAGAGCTCTCCAACCTCAGATGCCTGGACAGGTACCGCCTGTACAACGGCCTGAGGAGGAAACTCGAACATCTCGTTTCGACTGGAGGTAGCCGCGAGGAGATCTCCAGAGTGAAATCTTTGCTCAAGAAGTGCCAGTACGATAGACACGCTTCCTTGGTTTTTGAGAGGGATTTCGGGAAGTACCACTCGCCCGACCCTTACAGAAACTGTAGGATGTCAGTGAATAGTAAAATGGTCACTGGACTGATTGACAGTACGGGGTCCCTGAATCGATCCAGATCAGGGATTCTGGAGGTCGTCAGATCCTACTACTCGCAATTCTTGGGAAAGAAGGATCTAGATTCGGAAGTGATGTCGGCTTTCCTGGCTGAAACTGTCCCTGAGCCGGGAGTAGACACCTCTCTTGATGTTTTGACAGAAGAGATCAGAGAAGAGGAAGTTAGACTGGCGATTGATGGGCTCCGGCTCAAAAAATCGCCAGGACCGGATGGACTAACCTCCGAGTATTATAAGACCTTCAAGGACCTCTTGAGTCCCCTCTTGACGGAGGTATTAAATGAGTGTCTTTCCTCGGGCACTCTGCCAAAGTCAATGAGGAGGTCAGCTTTGATCCTTCTGTCAAAGGGTAAAGACTCGAGCCGTATTGAGAACTGGCGTCCCATAGCGCTTCTCAATACGGACAGGAAGGTTCTGGCAAAAGTGCTGTTTAATCGGTTGGTCAAGTTTGCACCCCGGCTCCTCTCGGGGGCCCAGCATTGCTCTGTTCCAGGCCGTAGCACCTTTAGCGCTGTTCTCGGTGTCCGAGAGGCAGTGGAGCAGGGTAGGGCTGGTCACTGGGAGGGGTACTTGCTGTCCTTGGATCAGGCCAAAGCGTTTGATCGGGTTAATCACGAGTACCTCTGGTCAGTCCTTCTGAGATACGGCCTGCCAGTGGGGTTTGTTGATTGGCTGCAAACATTGTATGCAGGGGCTGAGACTTTCCCGCTGGTGAACGGTTGGCTGGGCTGCCCTTTCGGGGTGGGGTCCGGTGTCCGTCAGGGCTGTCCTCTAAGTCCCCTGTTGTATGTGTTTGCGATAGATCCCTTCCTCAGGAGGGTTGATCGTGGACCTATAGCAGGGGTCGGGATGGACCGGGCGGTGCCGGAGGCTACCCTGAGGGCAGTGGCATACGCCGATGATGTCACGCTCTTCGTATCCTCAAGGGAGGAGGCGGAGTTTGTGGTGTCGGAGGTGGATGGCTACTCAGAGGCATCTGGGTCCAGGGTCAACTGGGATAAGTGTGAAAGTCTCTGGTTAGGAAGGGGGGATCCTGTGTTTGATCTCCCGGACGCTCTTCCGGTGCCCCAGACTTCAGCAAAAGTTCTTGGCATCAAATTTGGCCAGGGGGATTACCCCATGCAAAATTGGGTAGACAGGCTAGACGGTGCCACTCACAAGGTTAATCAGTGGAAGGGTTGGTCTTTAACCCTTCGGGAAAGAGTTAGCCTGATCAAAACGTACCTGCTCCCTTTATTCATCTACCTGGGCAGCGTATGCATTTTGCCAGAGCCTCTCTGGACCCGGGTCTACAACCTGTTCTTCCTAATGTTGTGGGGGAATAGGTTGAACCTGATCAGGAGAGATGTTACATACCGCACGAGGAGACTAGGGGGGTTATCTATGGTCAACCCCGTGGTGTTTCTTGTAGACACCTTTTTTAAGATCAACATAGGCAACCTCTGGCAAGAGAGGGCTCCTCTGTGGGTCTACTCCTGCCGGGGATGGTTTCGGCCTTTCTTCCAGGAATGGGAGACAGGAGGGCGAGTGAAGGACCTTCGCACGCAGCATGGATATCTCCCGGCTTACACTACCTTGGTTCTGAAGGTGATACGCCGGTGGGGTCTGGGGATGTGGGAGATCAGGACTCTGACGAGGAGGCTCCTCGACGAAAGAGTCCTGTTGACCTATTTCCAGAAGCCCCTGGCGCTCAAGGACTGCCCAAGTGGGGACCTGGAGGGAGGGTTACGTTTACTGAATTCAACCCGGGTCCCCGTGAAGTTTTGGGACTTGGCTTGGCGCTGCTTTCACGGGAGACTGTATGTAAGGGGTAACTTGAAGAGCAGGCCTCTGATTGACAGGGGTTGCCCCCGTCAGGAGTGCAGCGACGTGCTGGAAAGCATGGAGCATTTCCTGCTTCAGTGCCCCTTTAATACAGAGGTTTACCAACGGGTAGGGGTCTCCATAGGCTGGCGTCAGCTGGCACACCTCTCCTATGCGGAGTGGGCTTATGGAGCCTTCAGAGGTCTTGGTGGCAGGGACCGCTGCACTTTATTTCTAGTTAGCCTAGTGGTTAGGTTCCACATCTGGAGTGCACGGTGTCTAGTCTCGACGGAGCTGAAAATCCTCCCCGTGGATACGGTATGTAGGAACATCCTGGGTGACCTGGTGAAGGTGCGTTCTTTGGAGTATGAGAGGCTGGGCACATCTAAGGCGTCTCTCCTATAGAGAGGGCTTGTATTTCGTTAGGGACAGTCTTTTCTTAATCTTCTAGGGGCAGAGTAGGGAGAGAATAGGGACAGGATAGGGAGAGAGGAGGGATAGGGCAGGGACAGTTTTCTATGAAGGGTCAGACTGAGGGGCAGACTAAGGACAGTCTAGGGCAAATTAGGGGAAGAATAGGGAGACCTTTTTAAAAAAAAAAAGGGAAAGGGCATTGCCGTGTCTGTGCCTGGTTTATCATCTCCAATCCCGGTGGGGGGCTGTGAGTGCACCATGAAGCCTTTTGTTTTGGTTTGGGCAAAATGAAAAGAAGTAGGGCTGCAGGTGAGCTGACCTTAGGCTTTCGGATTGTATGAATATTGTATAGTATGTATATTGGTGTATGTCGGTGTATAGTTTATTATGGTTTTGTATATATTGTATATATTCACATTTTGGGTGGTAGGTAGGTTGGGTGGGGAGTTGGGGGGGAGTGGGGTTCACGCCTTGAGCCGTAGCCTAGCACGTCCCAAACGAACTCTGGGCACGGACTGGTGGAGTGGGCATGGCCCCCAGGCTGCGGCAGGGAAAAGTGTGGTATAACGTATATTTAAAAAAAAAACAAAAAAAAAAACCCTGGTGTGGCTTGGCACGTCCTGAACTTTGAACTCTGGGCACGGACTGGTGGAGCAGGCATGGCCCCCAAGCTGCACTGGGGACCCAAAAAAAAAAAAATTTGTTTGGTTATATGCCGGTTGGCTCAGTCTTTGTTAGGATGGTTTGGTTAGTTATTTATGTTATTGTTTAACGCTATTTCATTTTATTTGTGTGGTTTCAGGGGGTTCGGCTGGACCTGTAGTTCTAGTTTTCTGTAGTGATATGCTCTTTTAAGTATTTTTGTTATATATTGAGTATGAGTGGCTGTGTGAGTGTACAGTGGGGGGAGGGGGAATGGGTATAAAGTGACTTCTTTTGTTGATGGGTCATGGACCAGAGGGGAAGGGCCTCATCTTGTTGTATACAGTTGTGTTATTGTTAATGTTTGGTTGTGTTTTATACTTTTCTAATAAAAGATCTACAGGATGTAACTGAGGATCAGTACAAAATAAGTAATGTATATATACAGTGACTCCAGCAACAGAATAGTGAGTGCAGCTCTGGAGTATAATACAGCATGTAACTCAGGATCAGTACAGGATAAGTAATGTATGTACACAGTGACTCCACCAGCAGAATAGTGAGTGCAGCTCTGGAGTATAATACTGGATGTAGCTCAGGATCAGTACAGGATAAGTAATGTATGTACATAGTGACCCCACCAGCAGAATAGTGAGTGCATCTCTGGAGGAAGGTTGTGTGTCTGAGAGCTCTGCTGGTTCCAGGGTGTGGTCGCAAGAGGCAGGTGTAGCTCTTGCTGGATCCCAGGAGCAGTGCACTATTTCTGGGCTTGTTTGCTATGGAGTCTCGTGCTTCCCCCCCCTGGCTCCGGTCAGGAGGGGGGAAGAATGAACCCCAGGAGGGGAGAGGATCTAGCCGGGGTACAGGCAGCGTCACCCAGACTCCCCGGAAGGACGTGGAGCACAGGAAGACCAGAGGCCAAACCAAGAGCAAGGTCAGTGCTGCAAAAGCACCTACAAGTGCCAGCTGGGGAGAGCATAAGAGGGGTGAATCTGTGACCGCCATGGCGTCTCGGATAGCTGCGAGTTTAAAAGACTTTAAGGAGGTCGGAAAGCAGCTCCAGAAATATCGCAGGGAGCTACAGACTGCCCTCAGCGATTTGGATAAGGCCCCACGGGGAAAGAAGAAAATTACTGCAGCGGAGAGAGTTAAATCCTGCAAGGAGGCAGTAGATTACTACAAGGAGGAGAGGTATAGGATACTGCAGGCCAGCGGCCCATTTAAAGAAAAACTCTTAAATGATGAGCGATTTTCTGGAATGGCGCACGTGAGCAGCGACAGCAGCTCTGATGAGTCGGAGGATCCACAGGAGGGGATGGCGGTATGTTCAGGGGAGCAGCCGTCCCTACAGCAGAGGGGAACTGCAGGGAGCAGCATTCCTGCAGAGCAGGTTAGCCTGCCCCCCACATCGGAGGAGTCCAATGCCAAGGATGCAGACGACGACAGCGACAGCAGCGGTGAGGGGGCTCTCATCATGCAGCAAATTATGCTGCAGGAGTCCCCGGAAAGAATGCACAATATGTACTTTAGTGACGACATGCCTGAAACAACATCTACGGGCAAAAAGAAACAGAAAAAAAAGATGAAGACCACCGTGCAGGAGAGGTTTGTGTACGTCACCAAGCACTCCGGTCCGGCTGCAAAGTCAGATCGGGGTGCTAGCCCTGGTATACCCCTAGTCCCGGGCTCTGCAGTGGGTCCGGTGCAGGGGACTGGGGAAGAGAGGGTTAATGCGGCCCAAAACTCCATTTCTGCTTGTGCCAGTAGTGGGAATGGAGGCGATAAGGAGGCTGAGAAGGTCCATGGGAAAGATGGAATGAGGGGTCGCGGCCAATCCGGAGGTGCTGGCACTGACGGCTGCCCCCCAGTGGGAGGGGGGGGCAGTCTGGCATCAGGTTCCACCAGTGGCGTCTTGGCTGTCCCTCCTGTGTCCCTAAAACGCCTGTCAGGTGCAGAGGGGGCGCAGTGGGTGGTGGCCAGGCCTGTCAATCCTCCCACACATCATGATAGTATTGCGGTAACATCTAAGCAACTAAAAAGTACAAGTCCCAGAATGGCTGGGAAAGTGGGCGAAGCCAGGGCTGCAGAGACGGCTCCTACCGACAATCATACGGGACTTAGGACTGGTTCTGTCGGTCTCCAGCCTCAGCCTGCCGGAAAGTGTACTATTAAAAATAAAAGTGAAGCAGGTCCTGGTCCAGCAAAAGGAAAGAAAGGTGCGAGTGGTGTGATGGATATAAATGCCAGTGCTGCCGCTGCCCCTGCTCCCGCAGAGGCTCCAGGAGCTCCGGATGCCCCCAATCCCCCGGGAAGTATGCCATCAGCTGTACGGGAGGGTGGGGCTTCGGGTAGTAGTCAGGGGGTGGGTCAGGATCCAGTCACCCCTCCAGCGGCGACAACAGCTGGTAGAAGTTATGCCAGTGTCGCCGCTGGAGGGAGGGGGGATGCGTCCTCCTTGTCTTTGGGCTCTGGGGACGGCGTTTTGCAACAGCGCCTCCTGGAGGCCTTGAGGAGGGGGGAGAGCTCGATGAATGTAGGGGGCAGAGTTGTGGATTTGTCTCTCTGGGTGGAGAGACATGGTCTTGGTGCCTTCCGAGAACAAAGGGGGGAGACTGTTTGGTCCCTGCCGACAACCGGGCAGGACATTGGCCGTAGGAATGTGGCCCGTCTTCAGTGGAGAGGCAATGACGCGTGCCCATCCAGGAGTAAGGTGGTGGAGCTTCTGATGAAGATGGGTTTCAGGGCAAATGACATCTATGCCCTGATCCATCCTTACGGCACGTCTGAGTTCGACATCAGCTTTGTTCGCCCAGAGGGCCTCGAGCTCTTTTGGGGGAACTACGAGTTGATGAAGGACGAGCCCGGCTGGCGCGGTTTCGCTGCACAAGTGGTAACCCGCCAGACTGGAGTCAAGAGAGTGACCGTTTTGACTCGTAACGAGTCCCTCTCTTGTTACGATATCATGACTTGGATAAGTCGGTACGGAGAGGTGGTGGATATGCCCAATAAGAACCGGGATGAACACGGCATCTGGTCCGGAGCCTGGACGTTTATGGTGAAACTTAAGCGTTCAGGGAATTCGGTGGCCCACATACCATCCGCGGCCTTCCTTGGCAGGGATCGTATCTTGGCCTTCTACCAGGGGCAGCCGAAGCTCTGTCACAAGTGCGGCGACCCCACACATTTGAGCGCAGCCTGTAATGTCATCAAGTGCGCTCTGTGTGGCGAGGTAGGTCATCTTGCGGCATCTTGTACAGAGATTAGGTGTCACCTGTGTGGTGACCTCGGTCACCCATTCAGTCGCTGTCCGCGCTCTTTCGCCAATGCGGTCAGGGCCCCAGTGGAGGAGAGCCATGAGGTTGCTTCTGCAGGGGAGGGGACCAGCAGAGGCGATGGGGCCCAGGAGCCAAGGAAGAACAAACATGCTGGGGCAGCCAAGCTGAGGCGCCAAGAGAAGCGCGGAAGGGGCAGGGAGCTGGTGGAAACCCAGGTGGCAGGTGGGTCAATGCTGGCCCCTGCTCCGGACGCAAATCATGTGGCTGAGGCTCCAGGGGACAGGGAGCTGGATGAGGAGGTCAGGAGGATCCAAAGGGAAGAGGATGCCACTTATTCAGATTCTTCCCACTATGAAAGTGTGGGTGAGGGCAAGGATGAGTGGCAAAAGAAAAAGCGTAAGCAGGGCTCCAAGAAAATGAAAAAAAGGGAAGGGAAATCTTTCGCCAATGCGGTCAGGGCCCCAGTGGAGGAGAGCCATGAGGTTGCTTCTGAAAGGGAAATCTTTCGCCAATGCGGTCAGGGCCCCAGTGGAGGAGAGCCATGAGGTTGCTTCTGCAGGGGAGGGGACCAGCAGAGGCGAAAGTGTGGGTGAGGGCAAGGATGAGTGGCAAAAGAAAAAGCGTAAGCAGGGCTCCAAGAAAATGAAAAAAAGGGAAGGGAAATCTTTCGCCAATGCGGTCAGGGCCCCAGTGGAGGAGAGCCATGAGGTTGCTTCTGAAAGGGAAATCTTTCGCCAATGCGGTCAGGGCCCCAGTGGAGGAGAGCCATGAGGTTGCTTCTGCAGGGGAGGGGACCAGCAGAGGCGATGGGGCCCAGGAGCCAAGGAAGAACAAACATGCTGGCGCAGCCAAGCTGAGGCGCCAAGAGAAGCGCGGAAGGGGCAGGGAGCTGGTGGAAACCCAGGTGGCAGGTGGGTCAATGCTGGCCCCTGCTCCGGACGCAAATCATGTGGCTGAGGCTCCAGGGGACAGGGAGCTGGATGAGGAGGTCAGGAGGATCCAAAGGGAAGAGGATGCCACTTATTCAGATTCTTCCCACTATGAAAGTGTGGGTGAGGGCAAGGATGAGTGGCAAAAGAAAAAGCGTAAGCAGGGCTCCAAGAAAATGAAAAAAAGGGAAGGGAAATCTTCCCCTGTAACGGGCCAGGTGCAGGAAGGCAATCCAAACTCTCCTCTTGTTGGGCTCTCCAACAGGTACCAAGCTCTCTCGTCCTCGGAGGGAGAGGTGCCTAGGACAAGCGTGGGGTCTACAGGGGGTGCTGAGCCTTCCTCTTGTGGGGGTTTGGTGACCTCCAGGGGGAGGGCTGGCCCAGAGCCCAGTGGCAAGGAGGACGAGGTTGAGGAGCCCCTTGCCATGGACCTTTCAGTGTCCAAGAAACGTGGCAAGGGGTCATCCTCAGACCCTGATGAGA
The DNA here is from genome assembly GCF_035609145.1 of Eleutherodactylus coqui. NCBI lineage: Eukaryota > Metazoa > Chordata > Amphibia > Anura > Eleutherodactylidae > Eleutherodactylus > Eleutherodactylus coqui. Next base: position 501,589,531 of record NC_089837.1, on the reverse strand, counting down.
AGGGGGGTGGGAAGAAGAAAGCCATCTAACTCAATCACCAATGATGGCGGCACCCGCTCCGTTGACGCTGGCATCCATTAATGTTGCCAGCATTAAGTCTGATATGGCTAGATTTGCGGCCTTTGATTTTCTCGGCCGCGTTGAAGCCGACATTTTGTTTTTACAAGAGACCAGGCTGCCAAATTTGGCAGCTGTGCATAAGGCAAGGAAGGAATGGAGGTCTGGTCCATCTTACTGGTCTCTTGCGGCCGAGCCATATAGCGGAGTGGCGGTACTTTTTACCGCAGCGGTTGAATGCCGACGGGTTATTGAGTTAGAAATAGGGAGGTGCCTGATCCTGGATGTTCTCATGAAGGGACAAGAGCTTCGGCTAATCAACATCTACGGTCCCCAAACCAAGCGGGACCGCAAGGATCTCTTTATGAGGATCAAGCCGTACCTTTTTTCCAGTCGGCAGGTGATCTTTGGGGGTGACTTTAACGCAGTCACGAGGACACGTGACAGGGGAGGCTCCCTAGGCAAGCTGACTTATGATAGCGTCGCGCTTAATAGCATAGCTAGCGAAGCTCGCCTGGTGGATGTCCACATCCGGCACACCCCAGGCCACGCGGGTTTCACCTATTATAGAGGCGAGTGCAGGTCTAGAATAGATAGGTTTTATTTGAAGGAGGAAGCCATCTCTTCACCAGTTTCTGTTGTTGAGGTGGAATTCTCCGACCACTGTCTGATTTTGTTTTCCCTGAATATTGCAGAGACCCCCCGGATGGGTAGAGGCTTATGGAGGCTGAATTCATCACTCCTGGAGGAAGCAGAGATAAGACAGTCCTTTGAGGATTTTCTGCAGAGCCAGGTACCATTACTGGATCTTTGTAGCAGTAAGTCAGAGTGGTGGGAGATGTTCAAGATCAGGGCGGCGAGATTCTTCCGCCAGCTCTCTAGCCTCAGGAGCCTGAGTAAGTACCGTCTTTATCAGGGCCTGAGGAGGAAACTCGAGCATCTCGTCTCGACTGGAGGTAGCCACGAGGAGATCTCCAGAGTGAAGTCTTTGCTCAAAGGGTGCCAGTATAATAGGCACGCATCTTTGGTTTTTGAGAGGGACTTCGGGAAGTACCACTCGCCCGACCCTTACAGAAACTGCAAGATGTCAGTGAATCGTAAAGTTGTCACTGGACTGATCGACGATACGGGATCTCTGAACAGGTCCAGATCAGGGATTCTGGAAGTCATCAGATCCTTCTACTCGCACCTTTTGGGAAAGAGGGATCTAGATCGAGATGTGATGTCGGCTTTCCTGGCTGAAGCTGTTCCTGAGCCAGGGGATGACATCTCCTTTAATATTTTGACAGAGGAGATCAACATAGAGGAAGTTAAACTGGCGATTGATGGGCTTGCGCTCAAAAAATCGCCAGGACCGGATGGCTTAACATCTGAGTACTATAAGACCTTTAAGGACCTCTTGAGTCCCCTCTTGACTGAGGTTTTCAATGAGTGTCTTTCCTCGGACACTCTCCCAAAGTCAATGAGGAGGTCGGCTTTGATCCTTCTGTCAAAGGGTAAAGACTCGAGCCGTATTGAGAACTGGCGTCCCATAGCGCTTCTCAATACGGACAGGAAGGTTCTGGCAAAAGTGCTGTTTAATCGGCTGGTCAAGTTTGCACCCCGGCTCCTCTCGGGCGCCCAGCATTGCTCTGTTCCAGGCCGTAGCACCTTTAGTGCTGTTCTAGGTGTCCGGGAGGCAGTGGAGCAGGGTAGGGCTGGTCACTGGGAGGGGTACTTGCTGTCCTTGGATCAGGCCAAAGCGTTTGATCGGGTTAATCACGAGTACCTCTGGTCTGTTCTTCTGAGATATGGCCTGCCAGTGGGGTTTGTCAATTGGCTCAAGACATTGTACGCGGGGGCTGAGACTTTCCCGCTAGTGAACGGTTGGGTCGGCCACCCATTTGAGGTTGGGTCTGGCGTCCGTCAGGGTTGTCCTCTGAGCCCCTTGCTGTACGTGTTTGCCATTGATCCTTTCCTTAGGATGATTGATGGTGGGCCTATGGCGGGGGTCGGGATGGATCGGGCGGTGCCGGAAGCCACCCTCAGGGTGGCAGCGTACGCTGATGACGTCACCGTCTTTGTGTCCTCGAGGGGGGAGGCAGAGTACGTGATGGCAGAGGTGGATCGCTACTCGGAAGCATCCGGGTCCGGCATCAACTGGGATAAGTGCGAAAGTCTCTGGTTAGGAAGGGGAGATCCTACATTTAGTCTCCCGGACACTCTTCCAGTGCCCCAGGACTCGGCTAAAGTTCTCGGCATCAAATTTGGCCGGGGAGATTACCCCATGCAAAATTGGGTGGTCAGGCTCGATGGTGCCACTCAGAAGGTGGCCCAGTGGAAGGGGTGGTCTTTGACCCTTCGGGAAAGGGTTAACCTGATCAAAACATACCTGCTCCCTTTATTCATCTACCTGGGCAGCGTATGCATTTTGCCAGAACCTCTCTGGACCCGGGTCTACAACCTGTTCTTCCTAATGTTGTGGGGGAACAGGTTGAACCTAATTAGGAGAGATGTCACATATCGCACGAGGAGACTAGGGGGGTTATCTATGGTCAACCCCGTGGTGTTTCTCGTAAACACCTTTGTTAAGATCAATATAGGCAACCTCTGGCAAGAGAGGGCTCCTCCGTGGGTATTCTCCTGTTGGGGATGGCTTCGGCCTTTCTTCCAGGAATGGGAGACAGGAGGGCGAGTGAAGGATCTTCGCACGCCGCACGGGCATCTTCCGGCTTACGCTACCGTGGTTCTGAAGATGATACGTCGGTGGGGTCTGGGGATGTGGGAGATCAGAACTCTGTCGAGGAAACTCCTCGATAAGAGGGTTCTGTTGACCCATTTCCAGAAGCCCCTGGCGCTCAAGGACTGCCCAAGTCGGGACCTGGAGGGAGGGTTACGTTTATTGAATTCTGACAGGATCCCCTTGAAGTTTTGGGACTTGACTTGGCGCTGTTTCCACGGGAGACTGTATGTAAGGGGCAACTTGAAGAGCAGGCCTCTGGTGGATAGGGGTTGCCCCCGCCAGGAGTGCAGCAACGTACTGGAAAGCATGGAGCATTTCCTGCTTCAGTGTCCCTTTAATACAGAGGTGTACAAACGGGTGGGAGCCTCCATTGGTTGGCCCAGGTTGGCACGCCTCTCGTATGCGGAATGGGTCTATGGGGCATTCGGGGACCTTGGTCGCAGGGACCGGTGCACTTTATTCTTAGTCAGCCTAGTGGTCAGGTTTCACATTTGGAACGCACGGTGTCTAGTTTCGACGGAAGAGAAAATCCTCCCCGTGGATGAGGTGAATAGGAACATCTTGGGTGACCTGGTGAAGGTGCGCTCTTTGGATTATGAGAGGTTGGGCACGACTAAGGCCTCTCTCCTATGGAGAGGGTTTGTATTTCGTTAGGGACAGTCTTCTTATTGTTAGGGTCTTTGTAGGGACAGAATAGGGAGAGGTAGGGACAGTTTTCTCTGAGGGTAAGTTTTAGGGAAGGAGTAGGGACATTGTAGGGACAGATTAACTATAGGGATAGTTTTTCCATTTGGTCGGTGCCCTGCTTATCATATCCAGTCCTGGTGGAGGGCTGTGTGTGACACTAGTAGAGTTTTTGTTTTTCGGTCAAAGATAAAGTATGTACGGCTGCAGGTAACTGAACCTTAGGCTTTCGGGTATTAATATGTAGTGTTGGTTTGTAGTTGTGTAGTATAAGAGATGTTATATGGTTTGTTTTGTATATAGGGTTAGGGGTTATAGATAGGTTGGGTGGGGGTTTATTGGGGGGGGGGGATTTATGCCTCAGCCGTAGCTTGACACGTCCCGGACAATGAACACTGGGCACGGACTGTTGGTGCGGGCGTGGCCCTCAGGCTGCGGCGGGCAGGGTGTGTATGCGGTGCAGCTCGGCTCGTCCTGGACATAGACATTGAGCACGGACTTGGGATGCAGGCGTGGCTCCCGTGGCTGCACCGTAGGGGGTTGTTTGGGGGGTGTGGTGGTTTGGTCTGGATATAGGGTTAGTTTAGAATTATGTAAGGTTTTATTCTTTAGGTGGTGGGCATTAAAAAGGAAAAAAAAAAAAAAAATTGCAAAAAAAAAAAAAAAAAGGTATTGGGTGGTTCTTATTGCTATTACTTTTGTTATGGTTGTTTGCATTAGTGTTATTATATAATTGCTTCGGTTATTAGTCGTTTTCTTTCTTCTTTTTTGGGATTTCTGGCTGGATCCTGTGAGTTAGGGATGTTTTCTTACATGTGTGTGTATATCGTTATATGTAGTATGTAGTGTATATTGTTATATGTAATGTATATGTATTGGTGACCTTCACAGTGACAGACAGACTAAGATATAACTTTTATTCAAGACTAACATAAAATAATGACTTGGGCTAAGAACAAGACAAACATAAAGACAGAGAATATTACAGATAGGTGGGTAATTGGAGTTATTAGAATCACCCCACCTAGGCTATGGTAAAGACGAGACTGAAGAGTCGCTAGTGATGCATCAGATAGTCCGTAATTTAATGAGTAGAACCACGGGTATCAGATATAAGTCTAAGAACACTTTGGTACTGGAGCAAAATTGCTCAAAAAACCTATGGAGATCGCACTGGTTTAGTCGTCACTTGCGATTAATTAATCCAATGGTCACTAAAGTGGGGCCCCAGTACCTATAAACTATAAGAAAAGTGTCACGCATCAGTATAGCGACCGTCTGTAACAAAGTGGTCACATTCGGATAGGTTGATGATCACAGGATTTGATAGTTACTTAGCCAATAATATGATTTGAGGAAACCATAAAAGTGCCTCAAGTATTTGGCTCAGAGTAGTATCAGTCCATATCATTTGGAAAGAACGGTAAGCTCTCTTTAGTATAAGTATAGCTCAATATACAACTCATAACTCAAGAGAGAAGAATGGATGACCTCTCTTTATGTGAAAGGGTGATTACTGCTCAGGAATAATTACTGCTCGTAGAAATATGATTACTTGCTCAGGAATAATTACTGCTCAACGCGTTTCCCTACTAGGATTGTTGGTAGTTCATCAGGAGCAATTGTATGAGTTATGCCATACGATATGACAGGTTCATTGAGTTGAAAACTCAAGAGAAAGAGAGAGAAAGTACCACAATCGTGTTTTGAGACACGAAGGGTTAAATACTTTGTCAAATTTTGAGAAAGTGCCACAATCTTGTTTTGGGACACAAAGAGTTAAGAGAAAGTGCCACAATCGTGTTTTGGGACACGAAGGGTTAAATACTTTGTCAGATTTTGAGAAAGTACCACAATCGTGTTTTGGGACACGAAGGGTTAATTACTTTCTGCCAGATTTTGAGAAAGTACCACAATCGTGTTTTGGGACATAGAGGGTTATATAATCTCTGTCAGATTTTTGTTGGTGTGGTCATGCAGGCTAGTTAGGAGATGTGCAGGAGATATACTGATTTATAGAGAAATAATGCACATCAACTAACCTCAAAGAATTGAAATGGGATCAGAACTAGAAAGTAGGGGATTATTCAGGACCCATACTTAGTTCATCATCCAATCTTTGAACAAGGTCGCTAAATAGCGAAATAATAGCGGTCTGCAACTTGTTCATGTAATAAGCTCTATAGATATATAGTAGCCTGGGACTAGTCTATCAAAAAAGAGATAGAGTTCTAGGCTACATAGAGCTTTTTCAGATCCCTTTCATTCTATCAAGGTCTCTAGGCAGCGCATAGTAGCAGAAGCAGAGCGGTGTCTTTGCTGCCTAGATATGAGACCTGCATCCAACACACACATTCAGATAAAATAACAGAAGTGGTAGAGCCTGGAGCTCTGATGGTGAGCTCAGGCATTATCATGATTGTGGTACTTTCTCAAAATCTGGCAGAAAGTAATTAACCCTTCGTTTCCCAAAACACGATTGTGGTACTTTCTCAAAATCTGACAAAGTATTTAACCCTTCGTGTCCCAAAACACGATTGTGGCACTTTCTCTTAACTCTTTGTGTCCCAAAACAAGATTGTGGCACTTTCTCAAAATTTGACAAAGTATTTAACCCTTCGTGTCTCAAAACACGATTGTGGTACTTTCTCTCTCTTTCTCTTGAGTTTTCAACTCAATGAACCTGTCATATCGTATGGCATAACTCATACAATTGCTCCTGATGAACTACCAACAATCCTAGTAGGGAAACGCGTTGAGCAGTAATTATTCCTGAGCAAGTAATCATATTTCTACGAGCAGTAATTATTCCTGAGCAGTAATCACCCTTTCACATAAAGAGAGGTCATCCATTCTTCTCTCTTGAGTTATGAGTTGTATATTGAGCTATACTTATACTAAAGAGAGCTTACCGTTCTTTCCAAATGATATGGCTGATACTACTCCGAGCCAAATACTTGAGGCACTTTTATGGTTTCCTCAAATCATATTATTGGCTAAGTAACTATCAAATCCTGTGATCATCAACCTATCCGAATGTGACCACTTTGTTACAGACGGTCGCTATACTGATGCGTGACACTTTTCTTATAGTTTATAGGTACTGGGGCCCCACTTTAGTGACCATTGGATTAATTAATCGCAAGTGACGACTAAACCAGTGCGATCTCCATAGGTTTTTTGAGCAATTTTGCTCCAGTACCAAAGTGTTCTTAGACTTATATCTGATACCCGTGGTTCTACTCATTAAATTACGGACTATCTGATGCATCACTAGCGACTCTTCAGTCTCGTCTTTACCATAGCCTAGGTGGGGTGATTCTAATAACTCCAATTACCCACCTATCTGTAATATTCTCTGTCTTTATGTTTGTCTTGTTCTTAGCCCAAGTCATTATTTTATGTTAGTCTTGAATAAAAGTTATATCTTAGTCTGTCTGTCACTGTGAAGGGCTCCAATTTGATTTAGTCAGACAAAGTTCTGCCCCTGTGATTCTATATGTATTGGTGAGGATGAGTGAGTGTAGTTTTGGAGTGCAGGTTGGTGTTGTGTGCTGTGTGTATTGTTTGGACCAGATGGACCTTTTTCTTTTGTCCTGCAGTAAGGCAAAGTATGGATAACACAAGTGATCATTTGTTTTGGTTTTATGTTTATGTCTTTTATGCCAAGTGAGCGATATTTATGTTCTGTTTATTGTTATGTTTTTCACTTTTATAATAAAAAGATCTACAGGATGTAACTCAGGATCAGTACAGAATAAGTAATGTATATATACAGTGACTCCAGCAACAGAATAGTGAGTGCAGCTCTGGAGTATAATACAGGATGTAACTCAGGATCAGTACAGGATAAGTAATGTACACAGTGACTCCAGCAACAGAATAGTGAGTGCAGCTCTGCAGTATAATACAGGATGTAACTCAGGATCAGTACAGGATAAGTAATGTATGTACACAGTGACTCCAGCAACAGAATAGTGAGTGCAGCTCTGGAGTATAATACAGGATGTAACTCAGGATCAGTACAGGATAAGTAATGTATGTACACAGTAACTCCACCAGCAGAATAGTCAGTGCAGCTCTGGAGTATAATACAGGATATAACTCAGGATCGGTACAGGATAAGTAATGTATGTACACAGTGACTCCACCAGCAGAATAGTGAGTGCAGCTCTGGAGTATAATACAGGATGTAACTCAGGATCAGTACAGGATAAGTAATGTATGTACACAGTAACTCCACCAGCAGAATAGTGAGTGCAGCTCTGGAGTATAATACAGGATGTAACTCAGGATCAGTACAGGATAAGTAATGTATGTACACAGTGACTCCACCAGCAGAATAGTGAAGGCAGCTCTGGAGAATAATACAGGATGTAACTCAGGATCAGTACAGGATAAGTAATGTATGTACACAGTAACTCCACCAGCAGAATAGTCAGTGCAGCTCTGGAGTATAATACAGGATATAACTCAGGATCGGTACAGGATAAGTAATGTCACATATTTACAAGATGGCAACTACTTTTGTACAGTTGATTATTTCTCTACGTTATGTAAATTGTAGTAATGCTGTAAAAGGTAGACAATGACATGTCTAAGAAATAACATTAATGCTTGTCTAATACCGCAATGTCTGGGATCCTGGATCTGTCTTTCATCCACTACAGCCGGAGGTGATAATATAGCCGGCACATGAAGCATACCTAGATGTGGAGGTCATAGACTGAGCCATCTACCTCATTACAGCTCTCTGTCCTCATTCGTGACAACAGTTTTCACTGCAGGAACCTGTTGATCAACAGAAGATGAAAGAAGGTGCTGACAGGCTGAGCGTTCCTCCAGTGGGACCTGTCATTATGGGGGACGTGTGACAGATCTGGAGGTCCGCATGGTCTTTACCCTTCAGTGGCTTGGAGAGAAACATTTTTTGCAAACCATTAAAGGGGTTGTCCCTCGCCTAAAGTGAATTTTTTTTTTTGCCCAGTCCCCCAGTACCTGTAAAAGAATACTGCTGCCAGGTGTTATTAAAAAAAAAAATTCCCTTACCTGAATCCCCGTTCAGCAACTTTAAAAAATCTTCTTTCCAGAATGGCTGCCGTTGGTCTTCTCCCACGATGCACCATGGGTCTTCTCCCATGGTGCACTGTGGATGTTCTTCTGCTGTCTGAGCTCCATTGCCGATTCCAGCCACCTCATTGTCTGATCGGCACCATGTGACAGGGGCGGAGCAACGCGATGATGCTGAGAAGGGGGAGGAGCCAGGACGCAGCTCGTGAGCAAGGACCTTCCAGAAGGGGATTCCTCTCTGCGCAAGCCCGACTGTTCGTGCGACCAGAGAAGAAGTTTAATCGTCGCCATGGAGAAAAGGACGTCAGCACCGGAGGGGGTAAGTGTATAACTTCTGTATGGCCAATATTTAATGCACGATGTATATTACAAAGTGCATTAATATGGCCATACAGAGGTAAGTGCTTAACCCCACTTGCTTTCATGGGACAACCCCTTTAAGTGCTATTATTACATGGAGTTTATTGCGTAGTGTCCTCACCTTGTATAGAGCCTATGTAATTCTTACTGGTGGCGATGAGGTCTTGTCTGTAGCCTGTTCTTGGTAGTGCAGTTCAGCTAATTTTTGGTGAATTAAGCTGCAATTCCAGACACCACCAATGGACAGGAGTGGTGCTGTTTCTGGAAAACATAAAGTAGACCTTTTTTTCTAATGTCAGACAGCCCTTTTAAGAAAATGGTAAGGGAAGTCTGGTACTACCAAGCCCCCTCATGATCAGAAATATACCAAGGCATATTTATTATATCAATTGCACCAGAGTACGGGCAGAAAAATAGTCGTAATTTTGTTGCAGTTTCATGGGCTGTGACAAGGGGTGTTCTTGTGCCGCTGACGTGCTAGCTGTGTCATTGCTGCATCACTAGAGGGGACAGAATCCTCATTTCAGCTTCTCAGAGGCCCCCAGTGCAGCATCCAAAGAGCAGGCCCTTAACTTTGTCATTAATTCCCTTGGTGCGGAGGTATTTATTCTGTTCGTGATGCCAAGCTCCACCCTGCAGTGTCCGAGGAGCAGACCCTCAGCTGAGGAGACAGCAGGGTAGAGAACTAACCTTGTCACAGGGCTCCACCGTCCCCTCCCTAAGGGTGGCCAAGAACCCGATCTTGTTACTGACCGAGGGAGATCACGTTTAGTAACCTGGCTTACCTTAAGTCCTGTTATAGGATGCCAAAGTTCCTTCTTCTGGGGCGAATCACCCCACTGGAATAAAGTAGTCCACACACAGAGAGTACTTTTCAAACAAGAACCGTGAATGTTCGGTCCTGTTCCTTGACTTAAATTTTAGCAACTTGTTAGTACCATGTTTCCCCGAAAATAAGACAGTGTCTTATATTAATTTTTGTTCAAAAAGGTTTAACTTTTTTTACATGTATAGCTGCCTGGACACTATTTAAATTGACTTGTTTAAATTAACTGTTAGCAGGGCTTAATTTTGGAGGAGGGCTTATATTTCAAGCATCCTCAAAAAGACTAAAAAATCATTTTGCATCCTCAAAAATTCTGGAAAATCATGCTAGGTCTTATTTTCAGGGTATGTCTTATTTTCAGGGAAACAGGGTAGCAGTGGATTTACATTTCTTATCTGTCTTCTCTCACTCGCACAGTTCGGGTCTCCCAACGTATATTTATCCACAGTTTCAGTTATCTCTTGGTCGAAACTCTCTCAACTGGACGGAACTCTTTCACAATCGACTTGAACATAAGGCAGTTACTCACTATTCCTTGCTTGACTTGCAGTTTTTGCTGACTAGGTACATGCGGTTCTTGCTCTCTAACACCCACACGTACTTGGCATGTCCTGGGTTCCCAAACCCCGTAAGGGTAGGTTATTCACAAGGAGGGCTCTAAGCATGGCTGAGCTCTGGCAGGAGCAACAGCTCATCTCTCCATCTCCTCCATCTCCAACGATCTTTAACCTCCAGATCTCAACTCTCTTCTAGACATCTCACCCACAACACATTGTGTGTACATCAAATAATCCACAGCTAGACAAAACAATACATTTTCCAGACACTACAAGACATTAGCAGACATTAACTTCTTCTTGCCTGCAGGTGCTAATACACATAACATTGACTCATTCAACACTTATGACAATGACATGGAGGCATACATATAACATGCATTCATAAGTTCTGGAGGAGACCCCAAACTTTGGGCCACCACACCAGAAAATAGTACCTCTCGCCCTCTACTATCGCCCCTCCTGGCCACAGTTCTGGCCGGCGGAGAAGGAGCTTTTCCACACAGTGCAGCAGAGTTGCTCTCATCAGTCCTGGCAAGCGCTGTCTGCTCACCATGTCCCCCCCCAGTCGGGACCGAAGGGTGCGGGCCTTGAACTTGTGGCCGTTGGTTGCTCTGCTATGGCTGTATGCAGCTCCATTCAATAAGGGGGAATACTGTAGCGTTACCCCTTACACTTGAGAAAGCAGCCCCACATACAGACCCCAGTGCAATGCTGGGAAGATCTCTTTTACCCCCGGGTAGTTATTTCTGTGGACCCCCCATATAGTCAGATCATTCTACCTGGCTACAGTATCTTCTCATGTGACCCCGTCCCCACTTGTAATGATGTCTTGGAGTAATACGGAGTCAGCGCTGCTAATTCTTCATGTCCGAGGTTCCTTCTGTATAACGTGACTCATATTCTCCATTTTTCTCAAATATTTCAGTATTTCAGGAAATATTTTCCCTCTGCCTCATTCACTGATCTGGTGTTTACACAACTGCGATCCTTCTGTCGGCTGGGAAGCTCTGTGTCAGGGAGAAATATCGCAGGCCTTGAAATGTCATCAGAAGGACAAGATTTTGGGTCCTTGCCACCGGCTCTAATAAGCCATTCTACTCCGTCAGGGGGGTTTCATGTAAGCCAAGTTTAATTACTGCATGGTGAAGGTTCTTCCATCTAGTAGAATACAGAACATTTATGCTGGAGATACTTCTCTTAGAACCTTGCATTGTGCCGTCCCTCTGTTATTGCTCCTGGTAATGTATGACTGCATTGTCGCTGAATATTAACATTCCTGTCATCAATGTGACTTGTTTCTACAAAGTTTAACATTGTCCAGTCAGAGTTGACCATGGACGAGGGTAATGAACACTTTCATGTATTTTTATTTATTCATACATTGCCAAGAGGGATAACAGAGGAACAAGGAAATAGAAGTGATTTACTAAATCGGATGTGTCAAAAGAGAGTTGTCTACTTTTATATACAGATGTGGTCATGTGAATGAAGAATCTCACGGCGGTCTGCAGAGTAAACGGCGCGCTTTTCTGTGTAGTGTGAACATTTATCCGTAGCACAACAAACATCCTCGTTAGCATCACTGCAGCTGGACATAAATCTGTATTATTGTGTAAGGAGAAGTTATGCAAATCCTTAAACAGTGTTGACCAAACCGAGAGGCAGACCCTGTTTTGGGTCAAACTTTACTATAAGTTCAGTTCAGCACAAATCTGAAACCTGGGCGGTTAGTTTCGGCTAACCTCACTACAATGGTGTCCGCCACATGGCAGAAAGGAGAAGGAGGAAGGATCACATGACTGCAGAGTGGCCCATAATGCCCTGCAAACACTTTATCCTTTTTTTCTTCCCCTTCCTCCTCTTCTTCCTCTTTCTCCTCTTATTCTTCCTTATGTTCTTCCCTTTCTTCTTCCCCTTCCCCCTTTTATTCTTCTTCCATTTCCTCCTTGTTAACTTTTTCCCCCTTCCTTCTGTTCTTCCCTTTCTTCTTCTTCTTCCTCCTCTTATTAGTCTTCTTCCTTTCCTCTCGCCTTCTTTTCCTTCCTCCTTTTTTTACGCTGCTTCTTTACATCCCTCTTTGCCTTAATCTTCTTCTTTCTCATAGTCTTCTACTTTCTTTTCTATTCCTTCTCTTCTTCATTTTCTATTTCTTCCTCCTCTTAGTCATCTTCCTTTCTTCTTCCTCTTCTTCCTCACCTTCCTCCTCTTCACCTTCATCTTCCTCTTCCTTCTAGTCTTCTACTTCCTTTTCTCCTAACTTCTGTTCTTCCCTTTCTTCTTCCTACAACAGAAGAGTGAGTGCAGCTCTGGAGTATAATACAGGATGTAACTCAGGATCAGTACAGGATAAGTAATGTATGTACACAGTGACTCCACTAGCAGAATAGTGAGTGCAGCTCTGGAGTATAATACTGGATGTAACTCAGGGTCAGTACAGGATAAGTAATGTATGTACACAGTGACTGCACCAGCAGAATAGTGAGTGCAGCTCTGGAGTATAATACAGATGTAACTCAGGATCAGTACAGGATAAGTAATGTATATACACAGTGACTCCACCAGCAGAATAGTGAGTGCAGCTCTGAAGTATAATACAGGATGTAACTCAGGATCAGTATAGGATAAGTAATGTATGTACACAGTGACTCCACCAGCAGAATAGTGAGTGCAGCTCTGGAGTATAATACAGGATGTAACTCAGGATCAGTACAGGATAAGTAATGTATATACACAGTGACTCCACCAGCAGAATAGTGAGTGCAGCTCTGAAGTATAATACAGGATGTTACTCAGGATCAGTGCAGGATAAGTAGTGTATGTACACAGTAACTCCACCAGCAGAATAGTGAGTGCAGCTCTGAAGTATAATACAGGATGTAACTCAGGATCAGTGCAGGATAAGTAATGTATGTATATAGTGACTCCACCAGCAGAATAGTGAGTGCAGCTCCGGAGTATAATACAGGATGTTACTCAGGATCAGTGCAGGATAAGTAATGTATGTACACAGTGACTCCACCAGCAGAATAGTGAGTGCAGCTCCGGAGTATAATACAGGATGTTACTCAGGATCAGTGCAGGATAAGTAGTGTATGTACACAGTGACTTAACTTTTTATGTAGAGCAAATCTATATATCAGGAACTGTTTAAAGATGGACATATTCTTTAGACCCTGCAGACTACTTTTGTCTGTATATACCGGCGTACCCCGACCTATGTGCATTTGTTGAATATCTTCCATTAAATCTGTTTTCCGCAATCCACTTCTTCTCTGTAGAGTTCCCAGCAGATGTTAATGCTGCACATTTTCTGTGACCACGTGTCCCCCTGCCTGGTGCAGCTATCACTTCTTCCAAGTCCACAATGTGACCCATGACTGGGATTTCACGGAGTTTTATATTTTCCGTACCCTCAAAATGGATAAAATGTGTGTTCCTCTTGGCAATAAGGCTTCTTGCCTCGTTTGGAAAATCTGCATCACCGTTAATGCCTCTTGAGGTGTAACCTTGATAAATGGCCTTCGACATCCTTAGATGGAAATGTTTGACGCCGACAGCTGAATTCTTCATTTCCCACATTGTACTGAACAAATAAGTAGTAAAAACAGATATGACTCAGCGGCATCTTATAAATAGGGGTACGGCAGCGGGAACAGACATAGTTTCCTCTGAGTCACCCCGGTGGCCGCGGCGTGCTTTACTAATATCATCCGCCTCACATCTGATATGTCTGTCAGGAGGTTCTCACCCTGTTTTGAGAGTTTGCATTAGTCAGCACCGACAAGGGGGTTTGACTGTGGGACTTTCCCAAATCATGCTCTGCGAAGAGCCCTGCACCGCTGAAAGGCGAATTCTCATGCTAAATCTGAATTTTAAAGGGACAGTAAACCTAAAATCAGCTTCTTATAAAAATAGCAAAAATCAAACTAGGTTTTACCATCCAGGACAGAAAGCTCTGAGGTTTGCACCCTTTCCGTTACATTTCCTTGAGTTAATTCTCCACTGTGACTCCACTGAGAAGTTCCATCCTCCAAGATTCCGTTTTCTACTCAAACCCTTTATGTTAATACGCTGGTCCAGTGCCGGCCTTCGTTTAGATGATACCCTATGCAGAATGTTTTTGGTGCTGCCTAATCGTAAGCTAAAACAATATATATTGCACTGATTGGCAGCCTGCTTGTATCCTGTTTCTGTAGAAAGCAGCAAATATAAGCCTATTCACACCAGAACAGGTCAGTGAATAAATACTGTACCAGAATCAAGCTCAGTACATAAATACAGCCCCAGAACCAAGCTCATAGCATAAAAACAGTACCAGAACCAAACTTAATACATAAATACAGTATCAGAACAGCTTAGTGAATACAACACTAGAGCAAAGCACATAACATAAATACAGCCTCAGAACCAAGCTCAGTACATAAATGCAGCCCTAGAAACAAGCTCACAACATAAAAAACAGTACCAGAACCAAACGTAACACATACATACAGCATTGGAACATAAATACAGCACCAGAACCAAGTTTAATACATAAATGTGGCACCAGAACCGCTTGGTAAATACAACACCAGAACCAAGCACATAGAATAAATACAGCTTCAGAACCAAGCTCAGTATATAAATACTGTAGCAGAACTAAGCGATTGTGTTGCGTGGGCTGACTGGTGAATTGAACATCAGATGGGAGGAGAGCCAGGAGGACAATGATTCATGCAGCTCCACAATACGCTATCAATTACAGGAAGATGATCATCGGGTCTGGGGGGTAATTGCCCCCATGATATATCTGCCTGTTGCCCCACCTAAACGAAGATGGCCATCGCCCTGTGCGACCAGACTTGTCACACATCAGACAGCAATGGTTCCTGGGAAAAAAATATGCAAAATAGCACTAGAAAGAAACCTGTCTCTACAGTGCCACCTATAGGTGGCTACCCCTTATGTCAATGTCTGATCCCATTGAAGGGCAGTCTTTCTCTCTTCTCAGCTTGAAGTGGTGATAAGGCAGAGCAGTAGATTTAGTTGCAGACATCGTTTGGTGCCCCTGTAAGAATATGCTTACGTGGAGATTTTGCTGGAGAAAGAGAAAACATATTTTCTTGGCTCACACTTGCAGTCATAAAACTCATGGAGGTGATAACAGCTTTTGAAGACGCCTTAGAGGCTAATGATTTTGGAAATAGATGATGGAAACCAGAAAAAGTTTCAGTTTAGTACTGACCTGGTACATTTTTTTCATGTAGTGATGGGATATGAAGTCTTGTTTCTTAAATTCCAATGTCCTGTGCCACCCCTCTCTGTAGCAGGGCCGTAGCTATAGCAGGGGCAGAGGTAGCAGTTTCTACCGGGCCCTGGAGCCTTAGGCTTCATGTCCACGGGGAAAATCAGATCCGCTGCAGGTTCTCCATGTAGAATCTGCAGCGGGTCCCTCCTGCCCCGCGGACATGAGCGCTTAAAATAGGAATAAATCAGAATTAACTTACCTCTCACACGCTCCGGATACTTCCTTCGCTGCGGCGTCATCTTCTCTCGTCGCGGCCGGATCGTCTTTCTTCGGCTCGGCGGATGTGCATGATGACGTCGGTGACGTGCCCCGCGCATGCGCCGGGCCGAAGCAAAATGATCCGGCCGCGACTGAGAGAAGATGGCGCCGCGGTGAAGAGAAGAACCGGAGCGTGTGAGTAAAATCAGATTTTTGTGTCCCGCGGATCCGGACGGCTTCCATAGGCTTCAATAGAAGCCCGCGGGAGCCGTCCTCGCGGGAGACCCGCATGAAAATGGAGCATGGTCCAGATTTTTTCATGCTCCATTTTTTTTTTTAAAATTTTTATTTATCTACCCCGCGGGTGGTCAATGCATCCCTATGGGGTGCGGATCCGCGGGCGGGAGAAGAGTTAAAATCCGCTGCGGATTTTAATTCTTATTTTGCCTGTGGACATGAGCCCTTAGGCCTCATGTCCACGGGGAAAATCAGATCCGCTGCGGATTTGTAACGCGGATTTGGGCTGCGGATGCACTGTAATTGTCTTTTATTTTTCATGCGGGAGAGCAATTGAGCTATGTGCTCTATGAGCTCCCGCACGCGTGATCCGCACTAAAAATGGAGCATGTCCATTTTTTTTCATGCTCCAGAATTTTTTTAATTCACTTTTATTGACCATCCGCGGTTATTTATCTACCCGCGGGTGGTCAATGCATTTCTATGGGGTGCGGATCCGCGTGCGGGTGATCTGCTGCGGATTTTAATTCTTACTTTCCCAGTGGACATGAGGCCTTAGGGGACCAAAGGCTTCTGTGTCACATAAGAAGATCCCAGTATTATTAATGGCCCTGTTACTAGATGATCTTGGGCCCCAAAGCAAAATCTCTAACGCTTCTGCTCTGTAAGTATGTCTATGCCTCTTATATGTGTTAGTCGTTTTTTACGCTAGGTCCTGGTTTCCTGTGGCTTCGTTCTCCTGTTGTCATGATGGCTCCCTGACAGTCTCTGGTAAGAACTTCAAATGGCTGTTTTTTAAGTCTTTGATGGGGATCTGGGAGATGGAAATTAGTCCAGGGTTGGATCTCGGCACTCTGGGTTTTTTCCAGGAAAATCGGAGCCCTAACCACTCTCTGAACAGCGGTCATCATAGCCAGCATGGTGTTTACAACTACTGGGAACCTCTGGGCAAAATGACAATCACCTAAGGCCTCAGTCCTGCTGTTTTCCATCGAGCGGTTACCGATTAAACTTTATTAAAGGAGATGTCCCGCGCCGAAACGGGTTTTTTTTTTTTTAAACCCCCCCCCCGTTCGGCGCGAGACAACCCCGATGCAGGGGTTAAAAAAACCACCCGCACAGCGCTTACCTGAATCCCGGCGGTCCGGCGTCTTCATACTCACCTGCTGAAGATGGCCGCTGGGATCCTCTGTCTTCATGGACCGCAGGGCTTCTGTGCGGTCCATTGCCGATTCCAGCCTCCTGATTGGCTGGAATCGGCACGTGACGGGGCGGAGCTACATGGAGCTACACGGAGCCCCATAGAGAAGAGGAGAAGACCCGGACTGCGCAAGCGCGGCTAATTTGGCCATCGGAGGGCGAAAATTAGTCGGCACCATGGAGACGAGGACGCTAGCAACGGAGCAGGTAAGTATAAAACTTTTTATAACTTCTGTATGGCTCATAATTAATGCACAATGTACATTACAAAGTGCATTATTATGGCCATACAGAAGTGTATAGACCCACTTGCTGCCTCGGGACATCTCCTTTAACTTTAGCAAGTTCTGACTTCTCTCTGAAGTCCATAAGGTGAACCAATATGAGGTGCTGCAGCAAAACGTCTATGCCAAACTCCTAGTGTTCAAGCGTAGCCTTATCTCTTCTCGTGAGTTGGTTCCATTCGCAGAACCTGCTTTCTCTCCAACATACTCCCGGAACTCCTTCTGAGGCAGGACTCACTTCAGTACTCCTTCTATTACCAGGGTCGATGCTTGGCAATCCCTCTGCACGCCCTTACTGTATGCCGCACCTCACCTCCGATCCACCCTTCCATCCTGAGAGCACATATATATTTAAACATCACAAACAGAATAAACTATTATGAGTCCATCGAATGGGACACAGGCATAGCAACATAGATTACTTGATGGGGGGTTTAGGCAGGGAAGGAAGAATGGGAGTTATGGTTGTTGGTATAGGATTAGGCAGGCATAATAAGTTAGTTGTGTAGGGGCGTGCTGTACCTTCAAGAATAGGGGCGAGGTTAAGTGACATAAGGATGACTTTAGTGGAGTGGGGTTAGTGAGTTATCTATTAAGTTTGGGGGAGGAGGAGTTTAGCCACAATCCAGGCGGTAAGAAGAGTAGTCAGACTCTCCCATCATGGTAGCCAATCTGAAGACTCACTGTCAGCAACTGTAGGCTGCCACAAAGGAGAATAGAGGCGAGTGGCTGTGGGCCTAGGTTCAAGCCATCTTAGGGGGTGAAGGCGGACAGGTTGTGGGTCCCTCGGCAACACCTCATAGCAATTTAAGCCTTGAGGCCACTCCCAAGTTGCATTATTTCTACGTACCTTTTCTAACTGACATTTTTAAAAGTGGATAGCGTCATTAGGAAAAACTCTTTGGAAAATTGCTCAGTGGTTTTTTGCTATGTCGATTCCTTTGGGGAGGTGTTTCGGGTCTACAACGCCTAGCTTCAGTACAATTAACATTTTCAGCAACGAACATTGGTTCGGGTATCTATCTGGTGGGATCACAAAAATATAAGTCTATGGATGTAATTGATTGCGGCACTAAAATGAACAGGTGGTCATCCCTATAATGGTCCGGCAGCAGTTTTTCGGCAGCAGGACCGTTGGTAGGAAAGTAGGCAAGGCTGCTGTTAGCAGGGCCTAATAGGCAACAATAGGTAGGTGGGCTGGAGGCTACTACTAGACCTCCAGGTGCCATAACAACCCATCGTTTCATTGCGATTGTATTGCAGGGTGATGATGGGTGATAAAAAGGGGTAATATGAGAAACTTCAAAGAAAATCCAGGCACACTGAAGGGAGGACCAGTGTGAAGTAGACATCAATACTTTATTGGATGAGAGGCAACTCGTTTCTGTGCCAAACTGGCACCTTCATTTAGCTGTTTACACACCCCAGCAGATGAACAAGAAAATTTAGGAAACTGCGGCAATAGCTGTCGGGTGACATCACAGGATCACATGACCACTGCGAATGGTGAGTAGTCTCCTGGTTGATCAAAGGCATATATGTGGTTTCACACCTGCATTGGGGATTCCACTGTCTTGCTCCGTTCGCGAGCAGAAAAGCGGAATCTCCGTGGCCGAATGGCTTCATCTGTGGACGGAATGAACACAACCGGATGGACTCCTGCTTTCTGCCCAGCTGCCTGGCTTTTGGACAGAAGGAAAAGCGCTCCATGTAGCTCTTTTTCTTCCAGTATTTTGAGCTGCATCAGTGACAGATCATCTGCAGCGTCCCGTAGGGTGACCCCGGATACGGGGTGTATATTGACGAGCGGGGAGGGTAAGATGCTGGCTTCTTACGGTGGCACTTACCACGCTCCCTGCGGGAGGGACGCATGTAGCCTCAGCCAGGGCAGCACTGGGCCTCTTACAGACACCCCTAGGAGAGGGATGCCCAATAACCAGTAGAACAGGGATAGGTATTATCAGAGGTGATGCCACCATTCTGTTACACACTGGAATGACCTTTGGCAGAGAATAAAGGAGCTGCAGACAGATATAACGTACGTCAGGTCCCTAGGAACGGTCAGGGTCTGGCAAAACTTTACTTGAATAAAACTCCAACAGTACAAGGCAGAATAAACAATGTTCCAAATGCAGGCATTAAGACAGACTTGAGTAAGAGTACCTCCACACAGTGATCCCTGACTTTAGGATGCCTGTGTGTGAACAACTGAAGACGCGTACCTCCACCCAGCGGTCCCAGACTTCAGGACGCCGGATGTGTGAATTAAAGACGAGTACCTCTGCACTGGGCCTTGGGAAGAACTCACTCAGGTTGCTCATGCTCTTTCTCTCTACTTGGGGCTCACTCTTCTCTCATGCTAGAACAGTCAATCCAGGGAAATCTCTCCTCTTCTTCCATTCTTCATTACATGAGTGTCGAAGGTACCCTCATGTAGCTGGCACTCTTGGTCAGGAACCCAGAAGACATGGACCTCTTCCTGCTCCCAGACACTTCTATTTATAATCACTCATACCACGTGACAGGACGTAAACTGATACATTCGCAAGCAATCTGCAGGCTTTTTCAAACGCTTAACCCATCACACGCTGCATCTGTGCAAAACCTATAACAGAATGACTAGACACTTTTGCACAGCGCACCAACATAAAACATGACATGTATGACATAATGGAGGGGGCCAGGAATGAATGTACTGGGCCACTACACATCCGCTGGAGATTCCAACGCAGATGTGGAATCGGTCCAAGGCCAGGCTCACATAAAACTGCTCAGATTCCACTTGCGGATATCTGCAGAATAAGACCTGTATATGATCAGAAGCAAATCACATAGGGTCTCGTATGTGTGTGGTTTTCCGTGTGGATGTACATTTAAGGACAGCATATGCTCTGTATGGAAGAATGAGCGAAAGTAGGGAATGACATCAGAAAGTTGCCAACCTACTGGAAACAGGAGGAAAAATTCCCTTGTTCTGTCATGGTGAGAGCAGTTCCGAGAGCCTTTAGGACAGGATACTGTTCTCTTGGCTGGTTTATACAACTTTTTTGGAAGTAGTATAAACCACTTTAAAAAACAAACAAACAACAACTTCTTTTTATGGAGGAAGAGCCCAGAAATATAAGCGGAGGTTGCAGACAGTCTGGATAGTGTGTTGCTAATTCCTGCTTCATACCATTTGTTATCTGGTCTCCTAGCAACTTGTCTACAAATCCGCGTCCATACGCAATGTAATTGAATAGGCACTGTGGGTCAACCGCATCCATAGAGATCAATGGAACCCATACGCGCGGAATCTGCGATATAATAGAGCATGCTGCAATTTTACTTATGTTCATGGAATCTGGAATTTCTACCAGCAAGTGTGAGCGAAATGGCGAACGTCAATACATTTCAATGTCCACGAATTAGTACGTATCATACACACAGATGGCGAGCGCAGAATCCACTATTTAAATCTGTTCGTGTGAGACTTGTCTGATACACATAACACAAAAACAAGGAGTTGTTACAACTAGATGAGTATAAATCTAAACATAAATAGAAACATAAATCTGAATATATAAAATACATCAAAGCTGGTGAAATAACGCCGTTGGTGTAAAAGGCCATACTTGGTGAATCAGACAGATAATAACTACATTGTAATTGTCACTAAACTTAGAGAAAGTGAATGGATAAAAACAATGCTATAAAGAAGGAGAACAGCATATGCTCGCGAACAGGTGGAAGACAGAGCGGCCAATCGCAAGCAAAGCAGATGTATAAATAACCAGCGAGTGATATGACACTGGGAGAAGACGACATTACTATACAGCCGTGCGGAGGAAAGAAGCCCGTCAGACCAAGTGGAAAATCACATTAATTCAGTTGATAAAATAGTAAGACCGTTGCCCGTGTGCACGCACCCTAAAGAACACCCGATACTCAATTACAAGCCAAAATATTAAACAAAGAAAACCATTTTGGAAGAAAATGGAAATTAGTGAAAAGAAAATAAAAGAATTACTGTATTTTCCGGATTATAAGGCGCACTTTCTATGAGCGCCTTATAAGCAATCTTGTTTCATATATAAGGCGCACTGGATTATAAGGCGCAGCACATTACCGTTAAATAAACCATTGCTCAGACTGCAAGTCAAAATTTATTACACTTTTTAACAATAACTTGCAACTGGTTCAGCTGTAATTGCAAATCAAAACGTTTACCGTACTTTTTCAGTTCATTCCTCCACCAGAAATCCATCAAATCCGTCATCTTCAGTGTCGGAGTTGAACAGTTGGGCGATTTCGGCATCAAGCATGGGGTCTTCCTCTTCATTATCCGAGTCGGTCTCGTTGCTGCTGCTAGGCTCTTCAGTGGTGATTCCAGCCTTCCTGAAAGCTCGGATGACACTGGAGACTGATACATTCTTCCAGGCATCCACGATCCACTGGCACATAGTGGCATAACTCGCACGGCGTTGCCTCCCTGTGTTGGTGAATGTGTGGTCACCTTCTGTCATCCAATGCTCCCATGCAGCTCGCAATTTAACTTTAAATGACCTGTTGATGCTGATATCTAGCGGCTGGAGCTCTTTGGTTAATCCACCAGGGATGACAGCAAGCTCCGAATTAGTTTTCTTCACTTGGGCTTTGACAGTATCGGTCACGTGGGCGCGCATCGAGTCACAGACCAATAGGGATGGGAATTTGTGAAAAAAGCCACCCGGTCTCTTGACGTAGACCTCCCTCAGCCACTCACTCATCTTCTCCTCATCCATCCAGCCCTTTGGGTTAGCCTTAATGATGACACCAGCAGGAAAATTTTCTTTAGGCAAAGTCTTCCTCTTGAAAATTACCATGGGTGGTAGTTTCTGGCCATTAGCCTGACAAGCGAGAACTACAGTGAAAGATGACTTCTCATTTCCTGTGGTACGTATAGATATCGTACTGGTCCCTGTTTTCTCAACAGTACGGTTTACGGGGATATCGAAAGTGAGGGGAACCTCATCCATGTTAATAATGTGTTCTGGCTGGATATTTTTTTCATTTATCTTGGTTATGCAGTAGGTACGAAAAATGGCCAGCTTCTCTTCATAATCCTTTGGTAATTGCTGGCACACAGTAGTTCTGGTGCGAATGGAGAGATGACGCCTTTTCATGAAACGAAAGCACCATGAAGGACCTCCTCGAAAGTCCTTGATCTCCATGTCACGTACTAAAGCAGTGGCTTTGAGTCGAATAGAGACAGTGGAGACGCTTCTACCTGCGTTTCTCTGTTCCATAACCCACTGTTCTATTTTGTCCTCCAACTGTGGCCACCTTGCTTTGTTTCCTCGGAAACTCATTTTGGTCTTCTTTACTTGGCGGAGGGCATCTTCTTGTTTTCTCCACTTACGCACCATGGATTCATTAATGTTGAATTCTCTTGCAGCTGCCCTATTTCCATGCTCTACTGCATAACTTATAGCTTTAAGCTTGAAACCTGCATCATAAGCATGTCTCTTAACAGGAGGCATTTTTTGGGGTAGTGGGTATAGTTAACGCTAAAGCACAGATATATTGCAAGGATCCTGCGCACAGAGCTGTAAGTATCACTCAGTGTGGCTCCTGACTACGGTGGCCGTAATGCTCAATCCATTTATGGATACTGTAAAAACCCAAGTGAAGAATAAATTCATAGGCGCACGGGGGGGGGGGGGGGGGGGAGGAGCATGGTGTGTGCTGTGGTATGCCGCCCACGATAGAGGTAAAGGATCCTGTATGAACCCCTTTCTTTACTGTCGGGTTCATATATAAGGCGCACCGGATTATAAGGCGCACTTTCTATTTCTGAGAAATTCTCAGCATTTTATGTGCGCCTTATAGTCCGGAAAATACGGTAACATAGATCGATAAAAGAAGTTGGAAGCAAAAGCAGACCAAGATGAGTTAGAAATGAAATTGTATTAAGAGATGCATGTGGACCATTAATAATATAAACTACTTATAGGGGTTCTACAAGGTGTATATATTAGTCAACAAAATAGGTAAAATAAACAAACCATGTAGGTTGGAAAATAAATTAGTTATTATGCGGACACCTGATTATTGATTATTAATAATTATTTATTATATTATTTATTAAACTATTACTCACAGTGAACGCTATGACAATAGAAATATATATGAAAAAAATGGTAGAAAAAAAATATTATATATATATATATATATATATATATATATATATATATATGGCGGCCTTAATATCTGCGGCAGGGATTCTATTGTCCTGCTCCATTATGGGAACAGGAAAGGAGAATTGCCTGGCCAAATGAGTCCGTCTTATGATGAAATCAAAGGGCGCCGAACAGACCCCATTGACTATTAGGGGTCCGTCCGTTCTGTTTCTGTTCAACTGCCGATAGCTCTACTTTTCCAGATTTTGTCCATGTTCAGCATCACTCTTCACCCCAATGCTATCCTACGTTTTATTTCTAGCATAGATTCTAAAGCCTGGTCAGTTTTATGACCTAAGGAAGATGAAGTCTCGCACTCATTCTATGACCTCATTGTCGATTTTGATTTGAATTTGGCCATTTTTTGCAGTTGTCATAATTTTAGTTTTCTTTAAATTCAGGTAGAGGCCCCATTTTTTCACTTTCAATTTTAATCTTCCATATCAGCTGCTTCAGACCTGCTTCTGCAAGCAGAGTTGTGTCATCCGCATAAAGGAGATTGTTGATGTTTCTGCCACCTATTTTCACCCTAATTTCCAATTTGTCTAGATCCATTTTCCACATGATCACTTCTGCATATAGGTTAAACAAGAAGGGTGAGAGGATGCAGCCCTGTCGGACGCCTTTACCGATTCCAAACAGAATCATGGGGGGCATGAAAATAGGTCTAGGGGCACATGATGAGAACATTGTTCTTCCTCTTTACAAGTCACTGGTCAGACCACACATGGAATATTGTGGACAGTTTTGGGCACTGGTACTTAAAGGGGTTGTCTCGCAAAAGCAAGTGGGGTTATACACTTCTGTATGGCCATATTAATGCACTTTGTAATATACATCGTGCATTAAATATGAGCCATACAGAAGTTATTCACTTACCTGCTCCGTTGCTAGCGTCCTCGTCTCCATGGCTCCGTCTAATTTCGCTGGCTTCTTGCTTTTTTAGACGCGCTTGCGCTGTGCGGTCTTCCCGCCTGGTGAATGGGGCCGCTCGTGCCGGAGAGCTGCTCACCGCCTCGTCATCGTAGCTCCGCCCCGTCATGTGTGCCGATTCCAGCCAATCAGGAGGCTGGAATCGGCAATGGAACGCAAGGAAGGAGAAGAAAATCCACGGTGCACCATGGGAGAAGACCCGCGGTGCACCGTGGGAGAAGATCAGCGGCGCCATCTTTAAAAGAAGAATAGAAGAAGCTGCAGAACGCTGATGCAGGTAAGTGCAATGTGCTTTTTAAAAACTAACCTATGCTTTCTTTTTAACAGGGCAGAATGCGGGGGTAAGTGAAATTTTTTTTTTTTCGCTTTCGCCGCGAGACAACCCCTTTAAGAAGGAGATATGGGCGGACTACAATATGGACTACATATGGGCGGAATGGGCGGACTACAATACCCAGAGAGGTTAGCAAAATTAGGATTATTTAGTTTATTATGTATAAATATATCAGGGGACAATACAGATCTCTCTCTCATCATCTATTTATACCCAGGACTGTGACTATGACAAGCGGGCACCCTCTACTTCTAGAGGAAAGAAGGTTTCTAAACCGACATAGAAGGGGGTTCTTTACTGTAAAAGCGGTTAAACTATGGAACTCCCTGCTTGAGGACGTGGTGATGGCAAACTCGATAAAAGAGTTCAAGAGGGGCCTGGACGGCTTTCTTGAGTGATACAATATTATATGTTATAATCATTAAGAACTTCAGACAGGTCGGTGATCCTGGGATTATTATGATTGTCAGTTTGGAGTCAGGGAGGAATTTTTGCCCTTAAATGTGGAAAATTGGCTTCCACCTCATTGGGGTTTTTATTTGCCTTCCACTGGATCAACATTGGGGGGTAATAGGCTGAACTGGATGGACAGATGTCTTTTTTGGCCTTCCATACTATGGTTCTATATATAAAAATGAAATGAAATATATGGCCTGTAATCACTGTAAACCATTTGTGTGTCAGACCAAAGGGCGCAAATGGGGTATGCATGTGAGGGCAAATTGGACAAGAATAGTAAAAAATTGAGTAGTATTGGGCAAATCCAGATAATAGATTTCAGTAGCGGGCAGTCCCCAGTTCCTCTGGCCTCTCTCTTATTGCAGCACCGCAGCTCTCTGTCACAGTCCCTGCACTTTCTTCCAGTGGAATACTTTTTATAGGGCTTCGAGAGAGTTTGGGGTCATGGCTTAGCTCTCTGGCATTCACTGCCCTTACATGGGGCTGTTGTTTTCCAGCAGTGACACGCTATGGACGCATCCTCTCGATCCAGCGCTTTACAGCCCCCAGACTCCTCTCTTCCCCTGCCCTGTTCCTGGAAAGGAGTAGAGGCTAGCGTGGCCAACAGAGCTGCTTGCCAGAGCAGCTCAGTCACTTCAGTAAGAGATAAATGGGGTACCTCTCTCCCCTCTTACAGAGATGACCGGGCAAGCAAAAACTGGGGGTGGGTTTGCGCAAGAGCCATGGAGGTCAGTTTGTGTGATGTGAACATCTTGTCCACAACCTGCCCTCAGAGGACCTAAACCCCCAGCTCTGGGCCCTGGCAAGAGACCTCTACAAGAAAGATGGTGTTCTGCAACAGTTTCAAGTGGCAGTTTCCCACAAAGTGTACGAGTAACCAGCAAGCACTATGTACCTCTTAAACCGACAGAAACCAGCAACTGTGAGAGAAGTGGTGAAGACTTTGTAAACGTATAAAATGTTTACAACATGAATTGGTATGGTCCTGAATACCTACCTTATATGACTTCCTACCCCTTACATCATGGAAGCCCCACCTTCTCCTAAGGCCTTTAACAGCCCTTGGAGTTCTCTCTGCTTGTTAGTCCTTCAAATCTATAGAAGTGCTGACCGAGTGCTTCCATGGTCAGGTCTTGTCATGTCTAGGAATCGTGTTAGCCCAGGTTTGTCAGTATCAATGAGACATCCCCTCAAGTTACTGTACCCGACAGACCTCATCTACTGATAATCTGCTCCGTCAGGGTTGCCTTAAGGCTCCTTCTGTTTTGACAGCGAGAAAATCCCTTCATGCCGCACTATTCTTACCATCAAAAGTGACATAAACCCCGAGGGAACAACTAAAGGAATGTAAAAGGGAAAGTGCGAACAGAGCCTTAACCCCTTAGTGACGGGACTCAAATTACTACTTCCTGACGCTGCTCCTTTTATTTTTGTTTTAATCTCTGTATCGCTGTACTTTTTTTTTTATTTTAAGGGTTTCTTTATTTTTTAATGCATCATTTTGCAGCACATATAATGTAATGTTTAACCTTTTTTGGCAGTGGGGCAAGAAGAAAATGAAAACAAATTAAAAAAATCTATATATTTTTTGTTTTCACAGTATTTATTGTGTTTTATAAGGCCACTCTCACACGGTCGCTTTTTACCGTAATTACAGCGGCGTTTTGAACGCTGCGCTAATCGTGGTACAACTCTCCCATTGGTTTCAATGGGGCCTCGCATACCTGTGGCATTTTCTAATGCTGTGATTTTCAAGTGCAGTCTGCTCTATTTTGGCGCATTTTCGCGCTTTTTAACCCATCAGAATGATGAGGTGCGTTAAAAAATGCTGCCGAACGCGTGTGTAGGTTGCTAAGCATGGCGGCCATACCAAATTTATATATCTTTTCTATGTTTTTCTACTGTCGCGCAATTATTATTTTTTCTTTTTTCATAGAAATTAATTTGTTTCTGTGTCGCTGCATTTCAAGACCTCAAATACAGTTCTTTTATGTCTACATAGCTGTATGAGGGCTTGTTTTTTGCAGAACATGCTGTATTTACATTGGTGTCACTTTGGGGTAAATGTAGCTATTTAATAATAATTGTTTATTTTGATAAGTAGTGCAGTGTGATAAACAAGCCATCAAATGATCCCGTCTTCAAGTGCTCTCTAGAGCCGAGAAAAAAATGTTAACTAAAGTTTGAATAATAAAAAAAAAAACATTCTTCCCAAGAAAACACATTTTTTAAGAAAAAAAACATAGAGGGAACAACACTATAACTATAATATTGGTATGTCGAGTAACAATTAAAATGGTAGAAATACTGTAGTATATTATCCGAGCGATCAAAAGATCACAAGTTCAAGCCCCCTACAGAGATGCAATATAAATTGTCAAAAATAAAAACTCAAAATATTTTTTTTTTTTGCAGAAAAAAAGTCCTTTTTATAATAAAGAACTCTAAAAATGGCAGAGCTGACATGTTCATTCACCCTGCCTACAAAAAATGATTAAGACTGATACAAAACATTACATGTACCCCCTGAATAGTACCAGTAAAAATTACAGCTCACCGCGCAACAAACAAACTTTTATACAGCTTTGTCAATGGAAAATTTAAAAAAAAGTTATGGCTTTGGAAAAGTGGAGATTAAAATCCCCTAAAATCTTTGCATCCTTAAGTGTCAAACTAGGTCCTGTCCTTAAAGTGTTTAGAGTGTCTGAGTATGAATACAGGTCAAGTCAATCCTTGTTACAGTATTGCCTATAGTCGAAATTCTCACAAAATTAGTATAGCGCCCCCTTTCACTTAATAACATTGGCCATGGTCTACAGGAATTCGAAAGAGTGCCAATCGCCAGGAAGCCTTGTATGGGGCAAGATTGGCCAATTTAACTGCATTCATTGACCGTAATGAGTTCCTTGAGCAATTGGTGAGATCACTGAAGGCTTCATTCTAGTGCCGTAGTCCATAACTGTCCATGGAAGTAGACTTCCAGATGAATGCATTGTTGGGGAGTCTGGATTTCGTACAACATCCCTCCTGTGATTCCAAGACTGGGACAACACAATGAGGAGCAATTATTTCATTGCACGGATGGAGAGGAACCAATAGACAAGAGAGGCCGTAAACTTCCTTCCTTTGTCAGACATGTTTGCTTTGTCATTTACGAGCCATAAAGATTTTGTATGAAGGATGGGGATCACTGGCCGCAGACAAAGAATATAGACAGTCTGCCCATGACAAAGCCGCGTGCACCGAGCCTAGACATGACGGCCAAGACAGGCAAGTACATTCTGCACAACTTTCCAACTTGTTTCTAGCATTGAATCCCTTGTTACAAGTTGATAAAGGATTCCACAGGACGGTAGTATGTAGGTGGAATCAAACCTAATGTCTGATCAGACTGATGTACTCCAAAGGGACTGTCATTGTATCCTTCTCAGACATTTGACCCCTTTCAGATGGACCTTGATTAACGGGTTTTTTTTCACAATGTTGAATTAAAGGTGCACTTTTCTAGTGATAATGACTCTGGAAATGTTGTTAACAAAAGTGAGGAGTGTGATGACTTATTCTAATACATTGTGTCTTTAACCCTTTCCAATCCAATTTGTATCCTGGTTTTTCTAGGGGGCTTACTCTTTTTCTGCCGTTATACAATGGCGCTTTCTGCTGGCTAAAGCCAGTACTGCATGAGGTGACACGGATAGGCTCCGACAGCAGAGAGGCTGGCAATATACAGTAAGAGAACCCTGATGGATGTCTTCCAACATCGGAGCTATACAGCCTTAAATCATAATGTCTTCAGACGTCAGATAGTGGATTGGAAAGGGTTAAATATTTGGTTGAAAAGTCATTTCGTTCCACCTGGATATTACTATGTGGAAACCTTTATATTCAGCTGGTATTTAGGGATGTTTTCGGATGTCAGAAGGGATTTTTGGTATTTAACCCCTTAACGACCACCAATACGCCTTTTGGCGGCCTATGTATGAAGAGAGATCGCGAGGCGACCTCTCTTCATACAGCACGGGCGTCAACTGTTTATTTCAGCCGATCGCGGCTATTAAGCCTTTAAATGCTGCTGTCAATTCTGAGTGAGATCGCAGGGCTGCCTTAGCAGACTGCCTATCAAGCTGTCCCCGTGAAGTGGCCTGATAGACTGCCTCTCAGATTGCGATACGATGTAATGCTATGGCATTACATCATACAGCAGGGGCGATCAAAGCTAAAAAAAAATAAAATAAAAATAAGATCAATAAAGTTTTATTATTTTGTGAAAAAAAAGTAATAAAAGTTGAAATCGCCCCCCTTTTGCCATATCTATAAAAAACAATCTTAACCATAAAATAAAAATACATATCGTATTTGGTATCGTCGCGTCCGTAAAAGTACGATCTTCAAAATAGTGCATTGTTTGCCCTGCACAGTGAATGTCGTGCGAAAAAAAAAAATAAAGGAGTGGGGTTTGGGGAATTTAAGTATGCTGCACTAAACAGGGACAGCTCAGAAAGATACAAGTTGTACTCTGCGGCCTTCTGTTCTCACATATTGTGCTGCTCAGGAATTGTGGTTTATTTAGTTGGCGGTGCTTTTTTTGTTAATTCAAAGCAAAAAGAGAACCAACAGGAAAACAGCAAATACGCACAGTGCGTGTCAGCAGCCTCAGACGCTATTCAAAGTATTTGCAGGCCTTGCACGGCAAAACGTTTTCGGCAAATACAAAAGTTAGATAAGTTACATCAAACTACACTTAGGGCTTTTACCCACTAGCATTTTTTTTTCTGCGAACTCGCAGCATTTTTTTTTCTGCACTAAAAATACATTACCAGAAGGGAGTTGTTGGGTGAGTGGTGAGCTCAGTGCGAGCCCCGAAGTGGTGAGCCGGCCAGTTACCTTAGATTATTAGCAAGACAGTGGAGCTAGCGATAAACTCCGAATATGCATACATTGTAAAAGTGAGCGGCTCATGAGTAGTTCCACAGTAAGAAAACATTACGGGAAAGGAGCTGTTGGGTGAGCGGGGAGCTGAGTGCGAACACTGAAGTGGTGAGCCGGCCAGTCACCCTTGATCGTTATTGAGACGGCAGAGGTAGCGATAGATTCTACAAACCGGATTGTTGCCACAAGTCTTTCCTGTAGGGATTAAGTACTTGAGTTGGGCTAACCAAGTGTGAAACAACCACACTACAGTCAAGTTGTCAACCGATCCCATTGGGCTGCATGTGGATTCTGGCGGTGCCTCTAGAAGCAAGAAGTCGCGGTGGTTAATTGCACCTTGGTTTCCCCTCCATCGTTATCTCTGACCCCGTCCTTTACACATGTATAAATGTTAAATTGTGAGCAGATCCTCTAAAGAGTGGAGGGACCTACAAAAAGAATTAAGAGCGTTAAGGCTCCCTCTGACGGCTGCTCCATCGTTCTCACTGACGTCCCCGTACATTGGGACATACCGAGAATACAGAAGGATTAATGTGTTGAGAATTCCATAACCATAATAACAAGTAGCTTTGTTTTTACTGCAGCGCAAAAGTGAGAAAGGGTAAACTCTCCGCTTTGGATGGATCTCTGTAAATCCCTCTTTAACAGCTCCATCACGTTTAGCGCAATCTGCTTTCTATCTGACTGATGTCAGTGTTAGGAATCCATGGAGGCCTCGTCACACACATGTGCTCTTAATCTATCGCTCATCTTCAGAAATCACATAATCAGTCCCAGATGTTCTGTTCGCCATTTATAGCGGACGTCTTGTTGAGAAGACGCTGAGGCTCTTCTCACATCGCGGTCCTACGAGGCAGCGCTGGATCCGTCATTAGTTTACTCTTCAATGCAGACAACTACATGGGGAGTGAACCCGGGACAAAACCAGAACTGAACCAGGACAGAGCCAGGACTGAACCCGGGACAGGACCGGGACTGAACCCGGGACAGAACCCGGGACAGAACCCGGGACAGAACCCGGGACAGAACCCGGGACAAAACCAGAACTGGACCCGGGACAGGACCGGGACTGAACCCGGGACAGAATCGGGGCAGAACCAGGACTGAACCCGGGACAGAACCGGGACTGAACCCGGGACAGAACCGGGACTGAACCCGGGACAGAACCGGGACTGAACCCGGGACAGAACCAGAACTGAACCAGGACAGAACCAGGACTGAACCCGGGACAGGACCGGGACAGAACCGGGACTGAACCCGGGACAGAACCGGGACTGAACCCGGGACAGAACCGGGACTGAACCCGGGACAGAACCGGGACTGAACCCGGGACAGAACCGGGACTGAACCCGGGACAGAACCGGGACTGAACCCGGGACAGAATCGGGACTGAACCAGGGACTGAACCCGGACTGAGCCTGGGACAGAAACAGGATGGAACCAGGGACTGAACCCGGGACAGAACCGGGACTGAACCCGGGACAGAATCGGGACAGAACCGGGACTGAGCCTGGGACAGAAACGGGATGGAACCAGGGACTGAACCCGGGACAGAACCCAGGACTGCAGGAGAAATTCTCTACAGGAGAATTTCCACAGCCTGAGTACAGCAAAATGTGCAGATCCGCGCGTTTTGTGCATGCACTCATGCGAAACCGCCCTAAATCTGCTGCTGTATATTCCCACTCCCAATTATCTGCACCTTAGGGCTCTTGCACACGGGCGCAAACCTCTAACCATAGAACCCACGGATTTCAATGGGTTCCCTCACATTCAGCGTTTTTTGCGCGCAGATTTCCATCGGGGGGAAAAATACGCGACATGCTCTATCTTTGCCCGCATTTGCGCACTTGAGGCTCAATAGGAGTCTATAGGCGTGCACAAATGCATGAAATCACGGGAGTAAGGGTACAATTTCGAGGTGTTGATTGATAAAACTGGGGACTAATTAGGCTGCTGAGAAGCGGGTGTGTCCCGCCCCGATGTAAATGGGATCCTACATGTAAATACAGCCTAAGACCTTTTTCCCCATCAACTTTGTATTACCGCTATTTCATCCGCCCCAAAACCATTGGATTCCAATACATTCGTTCAGATGGGCGATTTTCCAGTGCAAAAAAATTGGCCCCCGGAAAACATAGCAAATAAGCTGCAAATTCCAGCCAACCGCTTTTACACACGGCTGGAAAAGACAGGTCTCTCCCTATCTTTTGTCTGCGAGCAGCCAGCAGCTCCCATAGGAGCCTATTAGAGCTGCCGGCAAAGGGATAAGGAGGGAGTTTAGCACGACCTGTGCTGTTAAACTCCCTCCGGCCTCCTGCCTTCTTCATTTGCTGGCCGCTCCCATAGGCTTCTATGGGAGCTTCTATTGCTGCGATCAGCATTGCTCAACTCTCTCCCGATGGCCAATGGAATTCTGGGCTGTGACATATATACACTGTATATACACTGTGCCCAACAACGCGCATCAGACAGTCCTTGGACTTCCCGCCTGTGTGCTGTCCGATGTGTTGAACACGGGACATTGACATGTGCGATTCTCTTCCGAAAATCAGACAAGATTATGACGTGCTGCAATTAATTTTTTTACTCGGACGGTTCGTAAAGAAAGCGCCCGCGTGCGTTCTCCCATTCTGATGCTATTTCTGTTCGAATTTTGGAACCAAAAAGTCCTATCTTTTCTCTCCCGTACGATTAACGGGCGAGAAGATGAGAATACCGCTAGTGAAGACGAAACCATTCAAATCAATGATTATCACAGCCACATAACGGGACTAAATGACGCCCATCTGAAGGAGCCCTAAGACTGCGACACGTGTGACGGTTCACGACATCGCAGGTCACATCCGCCTACGGCCCTATAACACGGGGTATAGTGTATCTCTGGCAGCAGCCCTTACATCATCCCATATGTTCACAAAGGACGTCACATCCAATTACAGATCTCGTGTTCCGTGGACATTCGCTGTGAAACAAGTCATCGGGGACGCCGCTCTCCGCTGAGAAGCTGCCGGACTCATCAGTGAGCTCAATGCTTCCTGCCTGCCAGCGGTTCTCAGCAGTGCGGAGCCGGAGACCTCACAGAGCGCACAAATGCCTTCCATACGTAATCAGCTGCTACGTGCGAAGAGACGTGACTGTACGATTAAAGGGATATACCTGCGAAGAGACGTGACTGTACGATTAAAGGGATATACCTGCGAAGAGACGTGACTGTACGACTAAAGGGATACACCGTATCTCATTATCTTGTTACTCTTGTCATTCATTTTCAGACAGTTTCCCTTCCTTGAGCGTACGCACCGTCGTCTGGAGGTCTCAGCCAGGACCGGAGCTCTAGCGGGCGATACGTCATCACGCAGACCACCGGCTGTACAGGACAAATAGTGCTGCATGCAGTGCTACTTGTAAAATGTTGGAAGCCTGACTGTTAGCTGCTCCAGTAGTAATAGTGCCCCTGTTAGTCGCCCCAATGGTAATAGTGCCCTGTTAGCTGCTCCAGTAGTAATAGTGCCCCCGTTAGCGACTCCTATAGTATTAGTACCCCTCTTAGTGTCCCCAGTAGTAATACGGTGTTCCCTGATAATAAGCCCTACCCTAATAATAAGACCAACCCCGATTTTTGGGGGTGGAGTGTGTGTGTGCCCCCTGAAAATAGGCCTCAGCTAGGCTACATGTAAAAAAAAAAAAACAGTACTCACCTAGCTGCCGTCGTTTGGGTCCCTCACGCTGGGCTGATGTCATTTATTGAATGGCTATGATTGATTAACTGAGCGCCGGCTTTCATTGGCTGATTTGGCACTGGATTAACCAATCAAAGCATTAGCTTGCTGGAGGCGGGGTATTCAAGCCCCACTACCAGGAAGAACTGCTCTGTCGGCGTGAAGGAGGACACGGCAGCCTGCAGAAGTGCCGCAGCACAGCAGGGACCCGAACGCCGGCTGCTAGGTCAGTATTATAAGACACCACCTGAAAATAAGACACTGTGCCTCTTTTGAGGTAAAAATTAACACAGTATGGGGTCTTATTTTCAGGGAAACACGGTAGTGCTCTAGGAGTAATAGTGCCCCTGTTAGTACCCCCAGTAGTAATAGTGACCCTCATTAGGTGCCCCAGTCACCTCACCATCTCCGCTCGCTGTCCCTTTAAATCCCACTGATCTCACCTGGCCTCAGTCCTGACAACCGGTCGCATGCTTGTTGGCACATGACCATTGCAGCCAATCACTGGCCTCAGTTGTGCTAACACTGAGACCAGGCATTGCAGCAGCGCATGACTGTCTGCAGGGAGAACAGCAGGATGATAGGAGACAGTGAGCAGAGAGAAGAGGTGAGTAGAATTTATTTATTTTTTGTGTCAGACCTAGGTGGCGGGATATGCCTCCTGCCGCCTTGGACAGTTGGGAGGCATGATTTAATGGTGATATCAACCTATGTAAAAGGGCCCTAAATGTAGTGGTCTTGTCCTAATACCCAGAGGAAAAAAACTACTTTTTAGGGTGGAAGGAGGCCACTTTCAGTACACTCCCCTTACTTCATTCATAACAGCGGTCCCTCAGGACTTAGAGAGACATGGAAAGTGGATTTCTGCTTCTCACGTGCTACTCTTCAACTTTGTAATTGGGTTTTACTCTCTGTCTCTTACAGGGGCCACAACACAAAATTAAAATCCATCTTAATTTTGTTACTGTTATTTCACTATAGGACTCCAGTAGCGCTGGATCCGGCTTTTTGACTTGAGCCTGTATTTTTGTTACTCCATCAGCTGTATCGTATCCTGAGTCTTTTGTCGCTATATCTCCACATAGCAGAGATGGGTATGTGGTACAGAACTGAGGGTCAAGAAAGAAGTCAGGCAATCCAGGGATCACTAATGATTAATGCTTCGCTCTATTGGCCTAAAGGACACTGCTCTATCCTGGTTCTCCTCCTACCTCTCTGACCGCTCATTCAGCATCTCCTTCACTGACTCTATCTCCTCTCCACTTCCTCTCCTGTCGGGATCCCCCCAGGTCTCGGTCTTTGATCCCCTCCTCTGCTCTATCTACACAGCCCTAATTGGACAAACCATCCATAGATTTGGTCTCCAATACCATCTCTATTCTGATGACACCCAGCTATACACCTCTTCCCATGACATTTCTGCACCATTCCTCCAAACATCACCGACTGTCTGTCTGCTGTCTTTTATACTATGTCCTCCCTTTTGTTCAAACTTAACTTTTCAAAAACTGACCTTCTAGCATTTCTGCCAATTAGCCAACCCCCCCCCCCCCCCTCCCCCAACATCTCCATATAAGTATCTGGCACCAGAATAATCCCCAAACAGCACGACTGCTGCTTTTGGGGTCACACTGGATTTTGACTTCTCTTTTACCCCCCACATCCAATCTCTGTCCTGAACATGCCATCTGCACCTCAGGAATATTGCTAAAATCCATCCGTTTTTTACTACAGACACGCTAAAGACACTCGTTGTCGCCCTCATCCATTCCCAACTCGATTACTGCAACTCCCTGCTCATCGGCCTTCCCCACACCAGGCTCTGCCCTCTCCAATTCATACAAAATGCGGCAGCCAGGCTCCTCTTCCTATCCTGCCACTTCTCAGATGCCTCCGTACTATGCCAGTCACTGCACTGGCTGCCCATACACTACAGAACTCAATTAAAACTCATCATTCTCTCCCACAAAGCCCTCCACGGTGCCACACCAGCATTCATCGCCTCCCTCCTGTGCATACATCACCCAGCCCGCACACTCCAATTAGTCAATACACGCAGACTAAACACCCCTCCAATTCGATCTTCACATGCTTGCATCCAGGACTTCTCTAGAGCAGCACCAATCCCATGGAACGCTCTACCCCAAAACATCTGGACAACTCCTGATGCACAGAACTTCAGATGCGCCTTAAAAACGCACCTCTTCAGGGAGACATACCAAATCTCCTGATCCAATCCCCTAGAACCACAATATGCCCCCTGTCCCTCCCTATGGCTCCCCTCCCCTTACACTCTGCCTATGGTATATGTCCTCTGCCCCCATACCTCCTTATCACCCCCACCCCGCTTGTTCCCTAATAACTGTATACCAATTATCATACTGTCTGTGCTCCCCCGTGCCTCTTCTGCTGCACCTACACCTCCCATATCACCATCACCCCGTGCCTCATCTCCTGCCCATGCACCTCCCATATCACCCCCACACCGTCTGCCTACAAATAATTGTATACCACATGCAATTGTCATATTGTTTGTGTTCCCCCATGCTTTGAAAGCGCTGTGAAATAAGTTGGCATTATACAAATAAAGATTATTATTAATATTATGTAGTAGAAATGGGTATGTGGTACCAAAAGAGTAGTCAGGAGGATAACCAGGCAACCCCAGTTTTGGTAATAGTGATTTTGCAGAGTCGGGTTTGTGGTACAGAATTGGTGGTCAGGAGGGTAGTCAGGCAATCCAGAGATTGATAATGATAATGTACTGTAGTAGAGTTGAGTATGTGGTACTGAGGTAGTGGTCAGGATGGTAGGCAATGCAGGGTGTGATAGCGGCAGGGGTGTAGCTATACGGGGTGCAGAGGTAGAAGTCACTATCAGGTCCTGGAGCCCTAGAGGCTGAAAGGCCCCTCTTTAATATAAGAAGACATTACTATTATAAATTGTAGGGGCCCCTATTATACATTCTGCATTGGAATCAACGAGCTTCTAGTTATGCCTTTGGTGGTGGTAATATAGTGAGGCGGTTATGCATTATAGAGATGTCGGTCAGGAGAGTCGTCAGGCAAACTAGAACAAGATGGGAAGGGAAGTGAAAGGCCAGGTAAAAATATACAGCTAATTAATACATTTGAGAACTTTGTAATTAGAAGTGAAAAGAAAGAACAAAGACAAAAAATTATGAAGGAAAGTAGAGGAGCAAGAGACACCGATCACAAACTAACATGTTTTTACAGAAATGCACAGAGCATGGGAAACAAACAAGGAGAATTGGAGCTCCTAACACAGGAAGAGAAATATTATGTCATAGGCATCACGGAAACCTGGTGGGATGATACACATGATTGAAATACAAGCCCTGAAGGATACAACTTATTTATAAGAAACCGACCGAAAAAAGGGGAGGAGGTGTTGTGTTGTATGTTAGGAAAACATTCATCTGCACAGAGATTCAAGCTTCTGAGCTGGGAGTCCTGTAGAAACTGTTTGGGTAAGAATACAAGGAGAGAACAACAGGAAGGACACCATTGTAGGCATTTACTATAGGCTGCCTGGACAAGCAGAAGATATTGATGAACTCTTTCTATATCAGATGGCCAAGCTCTCAAAACAGCATGACATAGTGATCATGGGAGATGTTAACTATCCAGACATTTGTTGGGACTCTCTCTCAGCTAAACGTAATGGATCCAACAAATTCTTATCCGCTCTTGCTGACAACTTTATCTTCCAAAAGGTAGAAGAGAAAACAAGGAGATCTGCTATCTTGGACCTAATTCTTACCAACAGGGTGGAAATGGTTGAGGAAGTAAAGCTGGGTGGGACCTTAGGAGGCAGTGATCATGATATCCTTGACTTTTGTATAAAAAGATGAGGAAGACCTGAGAAGACTCAGACCTCAAGGTTGGATTTCAGAAAGGCAGATTTTAATGAACTCAGAAAGAGGATAGGAAGAATCCAATGGCTGGATGTTCTTAAAAAGAGAAATGTCTAAGAAGGTTGGGAAATATTGTAAAATGCGATTCTCAAAGCACAATCATTAAAAATTCCTAAAAGAAAAAAAATGGGAAGCATTTAAAGAAACCAGGATGGATAAATACAGAGGTTGCACACATGTTAAAAATGAAGAAAAATATGTTTATCAAATGGAAAGAGGGGGGGAATATCTAAAGAAGAATATAATGCGGTCTACAGAAACTGTAGGGCAAGAGTCAGAAAAGCTAAAGCTGATAATAAATTGAGGCTTGTAACAGAGGCGAAAAGCAATAAAAAAGGATTTGGGGGGATCTCAAAAGCAAACGAAAAGCCAAAGATGCTGTTGGATTCTTACAAGGTGAAAATGGTGAATTGGTTAAGAATGAAGTTCAGAAGGCCTAAAATTCCTATTTTGTATCTGTTTTCTCTCAGAAAGTAGATGGAACATCAACTGATCTTCCCTGTGCTATTGGGGGGATAAAAGAATGCAGACTATCTATAAGCAGAGAGATGGCGAGGGAACACATAGCTAACGTATATGAATTCATGTCTCAAGGTCCAGATGAATTACATCCTAGGATACTAAAGGAAGCAGCAGAGGTAATTGCTGAACCACTTGCCATAATTTTTGAAAATTCCTGGAGAACAGGAGAAGTCCCAGAAGATTGGAAAAGGGCAAATGTTGTCCTTATCTTCAAAAAAGTGAAGAAGGTGCATTCAGGAAACTACAGGCCTGTGAGCCTGACTTCTATACCAGGAAAGATCTTTGAACAAATTATTAAACAGCACGTATGCAAGTACTTTGATAAGAATGGAGTAATTAACCAGAGCCAGCATGGGTTTGTAACAAACAAGTCATGCCAGACAAATCTAATTTCCTTCTATGACAGAATCACTGACTGGGTTGATCAGGAAATGCGGTAGATATAGTATATCTTGACCTTAGTAAAGGATTTGACAAAGTGTCTCATAACATACTTATTGAAAAAATGATTGACAAGGCAACTATTAGGTGGATTCACAACTGGCTGAGTGATCATACTCAGAGTGGTCATAAATGACTACAAATCCAAGTGGAAGAATGTATCAAGTGGGGTACCACAATGCTCTGTCCTAGGCCCAGGGTTGTTCAACATTTTTTTATAAATGATCTGGAGGAGGAAACTGATGAGAAACTGATCAAATTTGCCGATGACACAAAGCTAGGAGGATTAGCTAACACTAGGGAAGAGAGAGAGTATTCAAAAAGATATAGAAAAGTTTGAACAGTGGGCAGCGATTAACAGAATGGTATTAACAAGGAGAAATGTAAAGTCCTATATCTGGGAAAGAAAAATGAAAAAAGCACATACAGAATGGGAGGAATTGGGCTAAGCAGCAGAACATGTGAAAAAGACTTGCGCATACTAATAGATCATAAACTGAACATGAGTCAACAATGTGATGCAACAGCCAAAAAGGCAAACACAATTCTGGGATGTATTAAGCATAGAGTCTAGATCATAAAAGTTCATTATCCCCTCTACTCTTCCTTAGTCAGACCTCATCTGGAATACTGTGTCCAGTTCTGGGCCCTTCCCTTTAAAAAAAGACATAGACAAACTGGAGAAAGTTCAGTGAAGAGTTGCCAAGATGGTGAGTGGTCTGCAAATCAAGTCCTATGAGGAACAGTTAAACCACCATTCTACCCATAGCCATGTGTGGATGTGAAAGCTGAACTGCGAAAAAATCTGATAGAAGGAGGATTGATGTTTTTGAGCTGCTGGCGAAAGCTGCTGCGTATGCCCTGGACGGTGAGAGTAACAAACAGAGCTGTCCTGAATCGTATAGGACCTGATATATCACCAGAGGACAAGATGACCGGACTCGGGCTCACGGAGGACAAGATGACCGGACTCGGGCTCACGGAGGACAAGATGACCGGACTCGGGCTCACGGAGGACAAGATGACCGGACTCGGGCTCACGGAGCACAATGGCCGATACTGTCAAAGCTGATACTGGCATGGATATCACACAGCTGAAAGAAGCAGCACAAAACCAGAAAACATGAAGGGAGCTCGCCTTTAGGGTCGCCAAGGGCCGTGAACGACTAAACGGATAACAACAACATCATAAGAGTAGTTGTTAGAACTGACTAACCTGAAACTGTTTCTGGCAGCCTGGAGTCTGCGCTCTATTGATGGTGTACCAGCTGCCGCATGAATAGCACATAGTCAATATGCGGCCCTTTTTTTCTAAAGTCATGACTGCCTCATAAATGGTGGTTACACATCATCAAAGGCTTTCTAGAAGCTCATGCAATGGACTTATCATTTTTCTGTTAGGCACACGTATGAGATGCGGACGGCTGTGAACAAACCTCAGTGTTTACCTCCATCAGAAGTGGATTCTTCAAATATTGACTCTGGAAAGAAACCTCTTTATAGAGGGGAGAGGTAGAGACCGCAGCGCTGCATTGTGGGGGCCACCATGCACCTGCTGCGGACAAAGACAGCTTAACCCTTTGGGGACACGTGTGCAACTATTTACGCCCTGACTGCACATTCCCTGTGAAGTTAAGACGTAAATAGTCATCTACAGCCTATGCTGTGTATGGAGGGAGCTCAAGAGCCGAACCTACCCCATACACAGTGTAGGTCTGACAGCGCCATTTAAATGTCCCGAATGACCCCTGCATGATAAGATCATAGGAGTGCCGTCTTGTTATCATGGCAGCCTGGGGGCTTCTGAAGGTAGATCATTAACGCCTTAAGGACCAAGTGCTGTAAATTTACGGCGCTTGGTCCTGGGCTTTAATTCCAGGTGATAGCAGATGTATGGCGCGGGAATAAAGCTTCTGCTTCTACAATTAAGAAGGAGCAGGTTGGGTCCTCAGCTGTCAATCACAGCTGATGACCCGGAGGAGAAGTTTTTAACTGCTTGCTGCCTTCTCATTTCCCAGGTACATAGTGCTCAATGAGTGCTATGTACTAAGACAGTGATGGCGAACCTTTTAGAGACCAAGTGCCCAAACTGCATTCCAAAACCTACTTATTTATCGCAAAGTGCCAACATGTCAGGGGGCGGGGCTTATCATGGCGTATGATTTTTACCTCTGTCATTCTTAAAAGGACAGGGCTGTTTCAAAATAGACCTGGTGCAGATTTTGACTGCTTTTGGATGCGGAAATGCTGTGGAATTTTCCACGGAAATTTCCGCTGAGGACATTCTGCAGCATTTCCACCAC
This sequence comes from Eleutherodactylus coqui, assembly GCF_035609145.1. NCBI lineage: Eukaryota > Metazoa > Chordata > Amphibia > Anura > Eleutherodactylidae > Eleutherodactylus > Eleutherodactylus coqui. Next base: position 501,548,266 of record NC_089837.1, on the reverse strand, counting down.
GTGTAAACATACCCAAGTAGTAATAGTGACCCCCCATAGCGGCCCCAACGGTAATAGCGCCCTCCTCGTGGAAGCGCCACTGCTCCTCTGCTTTGGGCTGCTGCTAGCGCTGATCCCAGGCAAACACCGTGACGTCGGTGTGCTGCCGGACACCTCCTTTCCTGCTCTTGAGGGACCAAGTAGGAGACGTCAGGGGAGAGAGAGGAGGAGGATCCCGGCTGCACACTAACGTCACAGTGTGTGCTGGGATCAGTGCCGCTAGCAGCACTGCTGAGTGAATGCCGGCAGGGGAGCCGCGGCCCCTGCCGGTATTAATTAACGTGGTGAGTGGCCGACAGCGGCGCGTGCCAGCAGGCAGGGCTCTGCGTGCCGCCTCTGGCACGTGTGCCATAGGTTCGCCACCACTGTACTAACACATGAAAGTGGAAGTATTACTTCCACTATGCAACCCAGCGATCACGTGACTGCCAGGTCTCCCTGTTAGAGCAGATCCGCAGAGTCCTAGCAGACCCTGAACAGCTCTGTTGTCACTACAGGAGGATGTTTTCCCTGTAACTGGGGCTCCAACGGATGCCCAAGTTACAGTGGAAAAGTATGAATTAAAAAAAAAGACACTGTGAACGACTCCCAGAAATCTTATATGATATCATGGTGACAGAGATGGTAAAAAAAGTTACAAAAGTCAGTAAAAAAAATTTACAGAATAAAATAAAAATATATACATAAAAAGCAAAATCACCCAAAGCCGACACCAACCGAAACAGACGCTGTATGCACCTTGTAATAAAGAAACCGCATATTATATATCAAAACGTCCAAAACAATATGAGGAATCTGTTCCCGTACTTTATTTTAATGTAAATATACAAATTCTTATAATAAACAGCTATACATTTTTAAAAATATATATATTTTTTAGTTTTTTTTTACCACATGGGTAAAATCCCTAAAAAATGTCTGGTCCTTAAGGGGTTAATTGGCAGACTGCTAAAATGCAGTAGAATGCAATATCATAGTATTGCATTATACTATATAAGCGAACAAACAATCACAAGTTCAACTGCAGTATGGGGACTATTAAAAAAGGAGTTAAAAATGAAAATGAAGATAAAATAAAGATTGTTTTCATGATTATAAAAATAAAATATTAAAAGTTAGAAAACCCTTATCCCAGTTGTTGCATCTCAGTCAAAATCTGAACGAAGACTTTAGATTTTGGTGTGGATTTTGACATCGGGCTATTCTGCAGCATCCGGTGGAATGTTCTGTATGTGTGAAGCCACCCTAGATGTTCTCACTGCTGTGTAGATTCGGATGTGAGTGGAGTAGATCGGGGTGTATACGTTGTATCCAAGCGGTCCCTCACAGCAGCGCCCTCTTGTGTTTGAAAATCCAAACACAATCCCTGGTTACATCTGAAAGCTTACTGATGAGGGGGCAATTATTTCTCTATGTCCCTACGAGGTCCATTCAAGTTCTGAGGTCTCCTCATTTTTTTTTTTTAAACTTTCCCCAGAAAGTACTGTCACTTCTTCCTCAGAACGTCGGCGCCATGACTGCACGGCCACCGCTAACACGCGACCACGGAGAGCGACCTTCATCCGTGTCTCATCCATTGTGACAGTTGATGGGATGAGGGCATCGCTCCTGCCATCATCAATTATCTCCTGATACATTGTAACGCACGCAGCCTTGTGATCATCGGCCAGCATTCGCGGCACCCACCTGGAGGAAACGTTAACGTAGGATGGTGTGCGCAGATCCTACGACAATGCTGACATTGCAGACAATCTCTTCTGCCGTCCAGCGGCGTTCCTCCATAACCACTTACTCTATTAGCCCATTTATGTTGTCCGACGGGCTGGCGTGGGCGACGTGGCTCCTTAGGTTTCTTCTCACACAATATTCGTTCTTTGAACTGTCGCACCCACAAACGCACATTTTCCGTGACACCTTCATCGTATGTCTCACCACTGATGCTGAATGTCGATGGGTGTCACTCCACGCCAGTGAAGAAAACGGATGATTATGCGCAGCTCTTGGAACCTGAGTGGCGAAATTTTAAGTATTGAAACCGCTTCTGCCTCCAGCCGCTGTCAGGCGGGTTCTGTGCGCTGGACAATGCCGCCATTTGTCTCACTCATCCCCGAAGCATGCCCGCGTCTATGTTTCTATCTACTCCTATTCCTGACATAAGAATTCGGAGACCTTAGAAGTTGAATGCACCTCGTATAGTAGAGACGAGCCGGGTCCCCGATACAGAACGCGTGCCATACAAAATGAGACATCTACAACACAAGATCTGTTTGTTTGTGTCGGACACAAATCTTCAGTTCTGGTCCGATTCAAGGAAAATTTGGCATTTTTTGTTGCCATCGGCAACCAATCATAGCTTTCGTTTGTTATTCTGCTAAGGTAACATGAAAGCTGTGCTGTGATTGGTCGCTATGGGCAACAGTATTTAATCCTCTTAGTGCTGAGGTAAAATGAAAGCTGCTCTGTGATTGGTTGCTATGGGCAACAAAAACAGTTTTTTACGGTTTGTTGATTTCCTGTTAGACAGTTTTGATAAATGAGGGCCGGTGGTCATACTTTTGCTCCATGTATTCCTGTCTCAGGGTCATTTTTGCAAACTGTTATCCACACGGACATCCAAGGCGGAATTAGGAAGGACAAAATAGGTCAATGATTGGTGGCTCCACCAGGGTTAGATTGGGGCTGAAAGGCAGTTGTGAAGCACAAATTTTCACGATATACGCATCCGATCGCATGGCCGTATTCCCGTGACGTAAAAGCGCCCAGCCGGCCAATATAGCGCCGGGTGTTTTTACGTTGGGCGCAAGAGATAGTCCTGGAACTATCTTTTAGGCCGGAATACATCGGCCGCTGCACGCCATCCTATGGGAGCCAATGACAGCGGCCAGAGAAGGGAGGGAGTTTAGCAGCGTGACTGCTAAATTCCTTTCCTCTTCTCTCCTCCCGTCTGGCTGATTTCAATGGGAGGGGGCGGGATGGGGGCGGAGCTAAGTGCCGCCCCATCCCACCTCCTCCTATTGCTGGCTGCAGACAAGGGGTAGGACGAGGGTGGAGCTAAGCTCCCGCCCCCTGCCTGCAGTCAGCAACGGCACTTAGCTCCACCCTGTCCTGCCCCCTCCCATTGCAATCAGCTGGAGGGGGGGAGAGAGGACGTGAGCCGGCGAGGGAAGGGGCATTGGCATGGTGGCCTTAGCATATATGCATCGGGCCCATGCCGTCTGAACGGGCACACAAACATTAGATTTGTGCGCCCGTTCACAAGTGTATACTCCTCACGTGGTGGCGTATATCGGCCGGGCGTGAAAACGGCGGCCGATATACGCTCATGGGAATAAAGCCTTCTAGTGGGAATTACTTCTTGGAAATAACCAGGAATACTAAATCGAGTCCATAGAATCCATTGGTGAGAGCAGATTTGGGGGTTGCTGTAAATTCAAGCAAAGGCAAACTAAGGCCAATAAGGTGCCAAGACAGCAACATTGCTGAATTTTTTTAGCCAATAAGCTTCTCCGGGTCGGGATTATACCGCGTGCGAAATGTCATGTCAGTCGGTCGTGCAGCTTGTGCGTGATACTCAAACAGACATTGACAAATATATAGACGCCACAGTGCCTCCATAGTAATGACAGCCACAAAGAGAGGCGACTACACGAGGGCAGCCACAGTGCCTCCATAGTAATGACAGCCACAAAGAGGGGCGACTACACGAGGGCAGCCACAGTGCCTCCATAGTAATGACAGCCACAAAGAGAGGCGACTACACGAGGGCAGCCACAGTGCCTCCATAGTAATGACAGCCACAAAGAGGGGCGACTACACGAGGGCAGCCACAGTGCCTCCATAGTAATGACAGCCACAAAGAGGGGCGACTACACGTGGGCAGCCACAGTGCCTCCATAGTGGTGACAGCCACAAAGAGAGGCGACTACACGAGGGCAGCCACAGTGCCTCCATAGTGGTGACAGCCACAAAGAGAGGCGACTACACGAGGGCAGCCACAGTGCCTCCATAGTAATGACAGCCACAAAGAGGGGCGACTACACGAGGGCAGCCACAGTGCCTCCATAGTAATGACAGCCACAAAGAGAGGCGACTACACGAGGGGCAGCCACAGTGCCTCCATAGTGGTGACAGCCACAAAGAGAGGCGACTACACGAGGGCAGCCACAGTGCCTCCATAGTGCTGACAGCCAATATGCCCCCATAACAGTGCCGTAGTAGTCATGTGATAGAAAGGTTGCAGCATTTCCTATGTTTGGGGTGATATCGTTCATTATTTTCTATGGAACCCCCCCAAAAAAATCACAAGCTATTTTCGCAAGCACGGACGTCGCATGTACCGCGGTGCAAGGCATTTTTATCGCAAAACACATCGCACTCACATAGAAAATCATGGAGCGGTATCGCGCTCCTCCGTGTAAATACAGCCTGGGAGCTTGCCTGCAGTACCCACTACGGACCGCGCCACTTCCTGCAGCGTCCGCTGATCCATTGATTGGTGGGCATCACAACCGGCGGACCCCTGGCGATTAACTATTGATGACCTATCCTCTCTAAAAGTTTTTGACAACTCCTTACTGTTAGGGCTTATTTACACGGGCGTTAAAATCACGTGACTTCTGTATGTTTGCGACACGCACAGAACTTGCGTATTGTATTAACCCATTATTTCCAATGGTTAATTTACACATTTGCAATGTGCGGTCTCCGGCATACGGACGCAGCGTCTATGCGTTGTGCGATGTGGGTTGCACCTGAGCATCACGGGCGGAATTTGTTATTACCCATCTAAATCCGGACTTAAAGTGTAGAAACTTTATATCCGTGAGATGCCAATACGTCATATATGCCCGGGCACCAGCGACATGTTCCATACATGAGCCCTACGTGTTTGCACCACTGCTCCCAGCATCTCCCCGGCGGACAATGGCTGCAGTAGTAGCACCATATGCATCACAATCTAGGAGTCTGAGAGAGTGCGCAGCCCTGCGCTCCCATGTGCCCGCTCCATTGTGTGCCCTGCATTGTCCCCGACCCCGGCTGTGTACCAATGGGGGTCTCATTGTATGGGATGGAAGGGGCAGATTACAGGCAGCACTTCTGCACAAGTGTCAGGCGGGCCCTCTGCAGGGACACAGGCTGCTCCCACTGGAGGGGGGGAGGGATCACGTGATCCTGTGGAGAGACAGGGAAAAAGTTTTCCTTGCAACTCAGTAAAGTTTTGCAGCAGCAGAGAGGGGTCAGAATCACAGAGCCACCTGCCCTGCAGGCTTCAGCTACTGTTCATCCAGCCCTATGGGCACTGCCAGCCTCTGGATGGACATTCAGCAGCACAGGGGCTGTGACCTGGAATAAAATCTGCCTGGCACTGGAGGGATCTGGAGACATGATCCAGGCTGTCCTGCGGAGTTCCTTGCACTGAGATTAAAGCTGGTGAGTCCTAGATGTGACATCTGGCACCCAAGTAGCAGTGGGCACACTACCAGGGGCGCAGCCTGTAGACAAGAAGTGCAGATGGAGCAGAGCTGAATGTGTCATGAATTGCTTTTTTCCTTAGTGTAACCTCTGTTGCCATATGTTGACTATGACCAACACAGCTGTGCAGTTACTGTACATCTCAGATGTAGCAGAGCTGGGTTTGTCATATGGTAGCATGCATAGGATTACAGGTAAATGCATTTCGGGATTAGAAACCCTTGCTGTTCCCCCCTTAAGCAGACGATTGTAGAGGGTCTCGAGCCCCACGGATCAGCTGACATCAAGGAGGGGGCCGCATTGTCAACGCGATGGATCCGGGAAGACAAAGCATTGCTAGATGCACATTGAAATCAATGACGGTTCTTTGTATTTAGCGGACTCCTGCGGTGCACCAGAGACGTAGCCCCCATAGGGCGTGTGAGAGGGGGGCTCAATCTCTGAACACTCATCACCCCATTTATCCCAGAGGGCTGCACAAATACTAAAGACGTAAATGACAAAGTCACCTCTGCTACACCTGTACGTATATACTCATGTATAAATTGCTGTGGGATGATTGACTGTGCAACAAAGTGTATGTGTACCGATGTAGTAGAGCTGACTTCGTCGTCGTTACTTTTGTACATAGCCTCAACAACAGACACCCCATTTCGCTGCGAGAATTGCGCAAATCATGCAGCCACAAATCAGTATGGTTGTATTTACACGCGCGAATGCAAAATAGGTCTTGGAATTGCCCAAAAATAGGACATTCTACAATTTTCAATCTCGCACTACCAGAACGAGCGGAAAATCGCTGATGTAAATGAACCTATTGAAAATGTTGGGTTATTTCCAAAAGCGAGTCAGTTGCGCAGAAATCGTGTGTCATTATCAGCCTTAAGTAGCACATTCAGCTCTGCTACATTTACAAGTGCCAGTTGTCCAGCCGGTACGCTGCGCAGGTAATGGAGGCGTGCCATGATCTCTACTCTATTGTAATTGCCATTGCTTTTGAATGCCCAGCGTGCTGCTCAAATAGCATAGACGCACTGTGATATCGCCATAGCGTGCCACCACGATGCTGATATTACTTGCTTCCACCGTACATGGGCCCCTATATCCATAATGATGATTGCTGAACCTTTGGCAGACATTTTTTTAAGTTGCATCCATCACTTTGCGATCTATGCAAAAAACAAAAATGTGTAGAGTAGGTATGGAAATGTAGCAGAGCCGGCTGCGTCGCTGTTTCTTTTCTGCATAACGTTATGAGTTCAGATGATACAAATAGGTTTATTTATCCTGATAGTTATCCTGACATCAGACAAACTCAGCTCTGCTACATCTCATGATCATAGAACGTTGTACAGTCTTGTGAGGAATGTTCGTGGAATGTTCTATTTACAGCTAATGGGCGAGGGAGAGGAACCTATAGATTAACCACGTATGAAGGTCACATTGGCAGCTGAGGAATCTCTGGAGGCTATAGATAACATGTAAAACGTATGTGCTGAGAGATCACGCGTGATGTATGTACATACTGGTCCACGTTAGGGACTACCGTACGGGGGGGGGGAGGAGGGGGGGGGGATGGAAAGAGAGAACTCAACTATTTACTGACGTCATTTTGGAAATCTCTCCTTGCTGCAGTGCAGATTGCTGTAAATAAGTACAGATGTAGCAGAGCTCAATGTGTTGCCGTTGAACTGTATCTTTTCCACATCCTAATAGCTTTGCAAATTCAGCTGATTTATTACCACTGCCCTAAAACGGGGTAAAAAAGCAGAAACTGCGCCAAAATTGGTGGCACATGCTGTGTGATAGGTTTGGCGCAGCTTTCCTTGCGCCATCCATTGGCTGCTTACTTTCCACCAATATTTGTGCACTAAATTAATGTCGCGGGCGATTAATAAATCCGGCGCACTTTACGGTGCCACTTAGCCACACCTACTTTTCTAGACACTTTTAAGCATAGAATGGCTTAAAAAGTGTCTAAAACACATACTAATTTGTCTCATGTTATGTACGCCACTTTTTTTGCACCATTGGAGCCAGAATTCTGGCGCACCTTGCTGCAGACGCCGCGTATTCACATTACCTGCAGTCCTATGTAAGACTTTTAATAAGTCGTGTCAAATGGCAGACTTGATTCTGCTACCTATGTCTGTAACATAAGACCTGAACAATATGCAGATGGAGCAGAGCTGAGTTGTGCCATGTATCAAATTCAGCTCTGTGCATCATTATACAATGCTAAGGATTGGACTGCATGTAGATGGAGCAGAGCTGAGTTTGTCACTTCACTCGTTAAGACTGTAGTCTATATACAGCCATAAATGATACATTATCATATCTTCGTGAGGCATGCCAGATGATACATTTGACTCTGCTACATCTGTATATGATGAAAAGGACTGGCCAGCGTACAGATGGAGCAGAACTGAATTTGTCATTTAATCCTTTGCATTAATCGCTATCTCAGATAATACAGTAGATTTTTAGGCTATAGCTATATCTTAAGCATTGTAGGGCAGTATCGCTGTGTGGCGTGCCAGATGACAAACTCAGCACCACTTTGCACTGGTAATGGATTTTGATATCTGCAATATGTTTCTCAGCATAAAATACGCCAAGTAACAAGCTCAACTCTGCTACACCTGTGCATTGATAGTACATTGTGACTCTTTGTGGTAGGTTTTACCTGAAGCATGTGCAAACGACAGATCAACATTAGTTATACCAAAAGACAAACTCAACTCCACTAGGTCTTGGCACTGGCTGTGCATCATAACAATGTGCAGAAGTATGCGACAACAGGGATAACACCATGATGCTAAATGACAAACTCGGCTCTGCTTCATCTGCCTGTAAAAGAAAGGATTGGCCATGACTTTTGCCAGATGACAAGCTCAGCTCTGCTACATATGTAGATCACACCCTACAGGGGAGGCAGATGATTAAATATGTCTATGAGGAGGAATGTCGGCAACTTAGTGGGTGAACAGACTATAAAATGGAATGCTGGGATGGCAGAGAAGGGACATTTCATAGGAAGGAATGTGGGTGGAAGGAGGCGCTGGCGCCCCCTGCAGATCTAGTGCTGTGGGTAGTGGAGTGAAGGGTGGGCATACTGTAGGTAGGACATATACAGTATGTAGATATGGATTGCAGATGACTGGCACTACGTGGCAAATAATCCGAGTAATTTCAGATTGACCACTCCACTGGGTAAGAAGGCAGTATGTGTAGGGAGGTTGGTAGTAGATGAGTGGGCAGTGTAGGTGAATATGGTAGATGAGTGGGCAGTGTATGAGGAGATGTTGGTAGTAGATGAGCGGGCAGTGTATATGAATATGGTAGATGAGTGGGCAGTGTATGAGGAGATGTTGGTAGTAGATGAGCGGGCAGTGTATATGAATATGATAGATGAGTGGGCAGTATATGTGAATATGGTAGATGAGTGGGCAGCGTATGAGGAGATGTTGGTAGTAGATGAGTGGGCAGGGTATGAGGAAATGTTGGCATTAGATAAGTGGGCAGTATATGTGAAGATGCTGGCAGTAGATGAATGGGCAGTGTATGGTCAGATGTTGGCATTGGATGAGTGGCCAGTGTATGTGGAGAGGGTGACAGTAGATGAGTGAGAAGTATATGTGAAGATGCTGGCAGTAGATGCGTTGGCAGTATATGTGCAGATGTTGGCAGTTGATGAGTGAGCGATGTATGAGAAGGTGTTGACAGTACATATGTAGGCAGTGTATGTTGAGAGGGTGGCAGTACATGAGGAGATGTTGGTAGTAGATGAGTGGGCAGTATAAGTGCAGATGTTGGTAGTTGATGCGTTGGCAGTATATGTACAGATGTTGGCAGTAAATGAGTGTGCAACGTATGACAAGGTGTTAGCAGTACACGTGTAGGCAGTGTATATCAAGATGTCGGTAGTAGAAGAGTGGGCAGTGTATGAGAAGGTGTTGGCAGTAGATGAGTGGGCAGTGTATGTAGAAAGGATGGTAGAAGATGAGTGGGCAGTGTATGAGGAGATGTTGGTAGTAGATGAGTGGGCAGTGTATGAGGAAATGTTGGTAGTAGATGAGTGGGCAGTGTATGAGGAGATGTTGGTAGTAGATGAGTGGGCAGTGTATGAGGAGATGTTGGTAGTAGATGAGTGGGCAGTATATGAGGAGATGTTGGTAGTAGATGAGTGGGCAGTGTATGAGGAGATGTTGGTAGTAGATGAGTGGGCAGTATATGAGGAGATGTTGGTAGTAGATGAGTGGGCAGTATATGAGGAGATGTTGGTAGTAGATGAGTGAGCAGTGTATGTAGAGAGGGTGGTGGTAGATACGTGGGCAGTGTATACAGACTTTTTGGAAGCAGATGAGTGCACAGTGTAGTTGAAGAGGGTGGTAGTAGAGTAGGGAGTGTATGTGGAGATGTTGGCATTAGATATGTGGGCAGTGTATGTGAAGATGTTGGCATTAGATATGTGGGCAGTGTATGTGAAGATGTTTGTAGTAGATATGTAAGCAATGTATGTCAAGAGGGTGGTAGTAGATGAGTAGGCAGTGTATGTGGACATGTTAGCCATATATGAGTGGGCAGTGTATGTGGACATGTTAGCCGTACATTAGTGGCAGTGTATGTGGACATGTTAGCCATATATGAGTGGGCAGTGTATGTGGACATGTTAGCCATATATGAGTGGGCAGTGTATGTGGACATGTTAGCCGTACATTAGTGGCAGTGTATGTGGACATGTTAGCCGTACATTAGTGGGCAGTGTATGTGGACATGTTAGCCGTACATTAGTGGCAGTGTATGTGGACATGTTAGCCGTACATTAGTGGCAGTGTATGTGGACATGTTAGCCATATATGAGTGGGCAGTGTATGTGGAGGTGTTGGTAATAGATGAGTAGGCAATGTTTGTGGGGATGTTTGTTGTAGATGAGTGGGCAGTGTATGGAAGTTGGGCATAGACGAGTTAGCAGTGTATGTGGAGGTGTTGGCAGTAGATTAGTGAGCAGTGTATGTGGAGGTGTTGACAGTAGATGAGTGGGCAATGTATGGAAGTTGGGGATAGATTAGTGGACAGTGTTGGTGTAGTTGTTGGTTGTAGATGAGCGGGCAGTGTATGTGGAAAGGTGGTAGTAGATGTGTAGGCAGTGTGTGTCGAGGAGGTGGCAGTAGATGAGTTGGCAGCATATGTGGGAGGGTTAACAGTAGAGTAGTGGGCATTATATGGAAGTTGGGCATAGATAAGTAGGCAATGTAGGTGAAGATGTTGGTAGTAGGTGAGTGGCAGTGTATGTAGAGATGTTGGCAGTAGATGTGTGGGCAGTGTGTGGAGATGTTGGTAGTAGATGAGTGGGCAGTGTATGTGGAGATGTTGCTAGTAGATGAGTAGGCAGTGTATGTGGAGATATGGCAGTATATATGTGGGCAGCGTATGTTGAGAGGGTAATAGTAGATGAGTAGGCAGTGTATGTAGAGTTGTTGGCAGTAGATATGTGGGCAGTGTATGTAGAGATGTTGGTAGTAGATATATAGGCAGTGTTTCCAAAGAGGGTGGCAGTAGATGAATGTTAGTAGTAGATGAGTGGGCAATATATGTCAACATGTTGGCCATAGAGGAGTGGGCAGTGCATGTGGAGATATGGCAGTAGATGACTGGGCAGTGTAAGTGGAGATGTTGGTTGTAGATAAGTGGACATTGTATGTGGAGATGGTGGCAGAAGATGAGTGGGTATTGTATGTGGAGATGGTGGCAGAAGATGAGTGGGTATTGTATGTGGAGATGGTGGCAGAAGATGAGTGGGTATTGTATGTGGAGATGGTGGCAGAAGATGAGTGGGTATTGTATGTGGAGAGGGTGATAGTAGATGAGTGGGCATTGTATGTGGATATGTTGGCATTAGATGAGTGGGCAGTATATGTGGAGATGTTGGCAGTAGATGAGTGAGCAGTGTATTTGGAGAAATTGGCAGTAGATGAGTGGGTAGTGCATGTGGAGATGTTGTCATTAGATGAGTGGGCAGTGTATGTGAAGATGGTGGCAGTAGATGAGTGGGCAGTGCATCTGGAGATGTTGGTAGTAGATGAGTGGGCAGTGTATGTGGAGATGGTGGCAGAAGAGGAGTGGGCGTTGTATGTGGAGAGGGTGATAGAGATGAGTGGGCAGTGTATGTGGAGATGGTGGCAGAAGATGAGTGGGCATTGTATGTGGAGATGGTGATAGTAGATGAGTGGGCAGTGTATGTGGATATGTTGGCATTAGATGAGTGGGCAGTGTATGTGGAGATGTTGGCAGCAGATGAGTGGGCAGTGTATCTGGAGATGTGGACAGTAGATGAGTAGGCAGTGTATGTGGAGGAGTTGGCAGTAGATGAGTGGGCAGTGTATGTGGAGATGTTGACAATAGATGAGTGGACAGTGTATGTGGAGATGGTGGCAGCAGATGAGTGGGCAGTGTATGTGGAGATGGTGGCAGAAGATGTGTGGGCACCATCTGTGGAGCGGGTGGCAGTAGATGAGTGGGCGTTGTATGTGGAGAGGGTGATAGAGATGAGTGGGCAGTGTATGTGGAGATGTTGGCAGTACATGAGTATGCAGTGCATGTAAGGAGGTTGGCAGTAGATATTTGGGCAGTGTAGATGTATTATTCCTGGCAGTGGTTGGGGGCAGTGTATGACCTATGACCCTTGTAGTAGCATTTTGTGCCCCATGCTTATTTATTACTCTTTTATCACATTTAGGCTCTTGATAGTAACATCTGTTCTTATATTTGTGGGATGGTAAAGTGATGCCATCATCATCAGCGTTCTTCACTCTCGCCGTGCAGTTATACGGATCATTGGCATTATGTAGCTGTAGTTGGTAACCTAAGATGTAATAAGACCCATCGTCTTTCTTCTCCTCCCGTTACTTGACAACCTGTAATCTCGCCCGCAGACAGCTAACGTCATGTTGGAAAGCTTTCGCTAATATTTTTGTATTTCTGCGTCCCTTTCACTCCAATTCGTTTCTGCATTCTGAATGAGCCGGGAGTCACGAGTGAAGCCATGGACCCCATTAATTGACAGGTAGAGAGAAGACTAGAAGAGGATTTCACTTTGATGCGCTTCATTTCTATTAAACAGTGTAAGTCTGAGGGCCACGGGGCGGCACTACTGAGACTACCCACAAAAACCCCCTGATGACTAACACGTATGCCTTTCATATAGCTACGCCAAGCGTTAGGGAACCGTAATTGTCATCGACCAGACGTCTCAAGCCTGCTCTGCTGGTTCTCATGCAAATGGCCCTATTCTTCAATTACTACTTTCTGGAGAAATTTCTTTTTTTAGGCTTTTATAAATACTTAGATAAAGTTTCTGATACAAGGGGTCTCCAGCAGATCGGGGAGGTGAAGAGATCGCCATGTTTGTGTTCGTCTCTCTCTTTTAAGATGGACCCATAACTCTCATAGACTTCAGTGAACAGCACTTTATGTCAATCGGAACGTGGCCTGCAATGCTTAGCAGAGCCACTACAGTAGGAACAATGTAGTCTGCAGAAATCAGTGGCTCGGCAAAGAGCTGATCAGCGGGGGTCACAACAGGCGGACTCCTGTCTATCTGCTGCTTATAACCAAACGTGAGGCAATCAATGCCTCATAACTGGACAACCCTTTTAATTATTATGTGCCATACTTGAGTTACATCCTGTATTATACTGCAGAGCTGCACTCACTATTCTGCTGGTGGAGTCACTGTGTACATATATTACTTATCCTGTACTGATCCTGAGTTACATCCTGTATTATACCCCAGAGCTGCACTCACTATTCTGCTGGTGGAGTCACTCTGTACATACATTACTTATCCTGTACTGATCCTGAGTTACATCCTGTATTATACTCCAGAGCTGCACTCACTATTCTGCTGGTGGAGTCACTCTGTACATACATTACTTATCCTGTACTGACCCTGAGTTACATCCTGTATTATACTCCAGGGCTGCACTCACTATTCTGCTGGTGGAGTCACAGTGTACATACATTACTTATCCTGTACTGATCCTGAGTTACATCCTGTATTATACTCCAGAGCTGCACTCACTATTCTGCTGGTGGAGTCACTGTGTACATACATGACTTATCCTGTACTGATCCTGAGTTACATCCTGTATTATACTCCAGAGCTGCACTCACTATTCTGCTGGTGGAGTCATCGTGTACATACATTACTTATCCTGTACTGATCCTGAGTTACATCCTGTATTATACTCCAGGGCTGCACTCACTATTCTGCTGGTGGAGTCACAGTGTACATACATTACTTATCCTGTACTGATCCTGAGTTACATCCTGTATTATACTCCAGAGCTGTACTCACTATTCTGCTGGTGAAGTCACTGTGTACATACATTACTTATACTGCACTGATCCTGAGTTACATCCTGTATTATACTCCAGAGCTGCACTCACTATTCTGCCGGTGGAGTCACTGTGTACATACATTACTTATCCTGTACTGATCCAGAGATACATCCTGTATTATACTCCAGAGCTGCGCTCACTGTTCTGCTGCTGCTGGAATCACTGTGGGTATTATTGTATCCTGATGCCACCAGAAGCTAGGGGTTTGACAGGGCTTCCATGGAGGAACAACTCTGTCACACCCCTAGCTCCCGATAGGGTCAAGCCTTGAAGGTCCTAGCAGCCTGTGCATTGTTTTTTACCGACCCTGCAGGCTTAGGGTGAGGGTTCATATAATGCCGTCACTGTGTACATACATTACTTATACTGTACTGATCCTGAGTTACATCCTGTATTATACTCCAGAGCTGCACTCACTATTCTGCTGGTGGAGTCACTATAGTGGTATTTTCCCTCAGTCCCTAAATAATCCTAGTTCAAGGACTTTGTAAGTGTGACCTTAAAGCTATCTGTTCCACCTGGTCAGATTTCAAAGGACAACCCCTGCACACCGCACACTCTGTCTCCTTTAATTAGCCACTGGAAGGTCTCACAGCAATATTCTTTCCCCAAAGGCTGCTTGGCTTACCTGAAAAACCTCTTAAAGGGCCGGTCTGTCATTCAGTCAGCCCCTTGGCATGTCGCCCCCTCTCACAGTGGCGCTGCTGAATACCTGGTGCAGAATGCGGGTTATTCACACACAACCCAATGCACTAAAACTATTCATCAGGGAATGGAGACGGGCGATCGTTCGGCCATTGTGGGGACCGTTCTGCTTCGCTGCAGCAGTCGCCCGGCCGACAATGGAGAAGCTTTTTGGCTATTCGGCCTTTTGTGTTTAAAAGACTCTTTTGTGCGGTTTTCTTGTTTGCAGAGTTGGGTCTCTGTCAATCAATCTTCCCGGCACCTTTTATACGTTTGTCTTTCAGGGCAGTGAATATCGTTATCGAGTCTATTCGGACTGTTTATAATGTTGGGGTAGACGACAAGTTAAAGCCGTAGCGCCTCAATGAGATCCTCGTACCGATAATGAGAATTGTGGACTGATCAGAGTCTTACAGCCCACTTTACTGCACCAGGAACTCCTCCACATTATTGGAAGGGTACGAGCGTCTCTGCAACTGTATTCAAGCCGTAGCACATGGGCCTTGTACATTGGCGGCCGTTCGGGCTCCTCCAAGCTGCATGCAGCGCCTTTTCTTCCGGTATTTTGGGCTGTACCTGGGATGGGACCTCTGAGGCTCCAATGCAGATGTAAAACCACTGTGAGATACGTGAGTGAGATACGCTGCCACACGCGGTGATAGCCGACTTTCACCTGGCTCACGCAGTCTGGTCATGTAAATGAGCCCTGAAGCTTTATAGGGCGATCACTCAAACAGAAAGGGAACTGATTACTAGTCTGTCATGGTAACGGGGTTTACGGGTCCGACAGTCACCAACCTATGATGTACAGCACCCAGGGGAGACCGCTGGGTCGACTTATTTCTAGCTTCTCGGATCCTGCACTCATGCAGGATGGAACCCAAATCCCACCCCGCATGCCCAACACACCTCGCTGCCACCACTGACTGTTTCTGACAGGTCAGCCACCTTGGTTTCCACCAGCTGACACACAACACACTTTATGGTTAGAGATCACTTAAAGCTTCAAGGAAACTGACCAAAGTTTAAAGCCTTGTTCTAAAAAAGCTTAGGCTACTTTCACGCCTGCGTTAGGGTCAGTTCAGGGTTTCCGTCCCTCTGCTCAATTTTTGGAGAAGAGAAACTGAAATAAAACAAAAAAAAGAACGAATCCGTTTTTTCCCCATTGATCTCAATGTGGTTTAAAAAAAACGGAAAGCAAACGGAAGGGCTTATGTTTGCTTCCATTCTGTCATGTTTCCATTTTTGATGGAAAAGATCTTTGAACAAATTATTAAACAGTATGTATGGAAGTACGTGGATGACAATGGAGTGATTAACCAGAGCCAGCATGGGTTTGTAACAAGCAAGTCATGCCAGACTAATCTAATTTACTTATATGACAGAATCACTGACTGGGTTGATCAGGAAAATGTGGTGGATATAGTATATCCTGACTTTAGTAAAGCATTTGACAAAGTATCTTATTGAAAAAATGACCAAATATGGGATTGACAGGGCAACTGTTAGGTAGATTCACAACTGGCTGAGTGATCGTACTCAAAGAGTGGTCATAAATGGCTGCACATCCAACTGGAAGAATGTATCAGGTGGGGTACCACAAGGTTCTGTCCCAGGCCCAGTGTTGTTCAACATTTTTATAAATGATCTGGAGGAGGGAATTCATAAGAAGCTGATCAAATTTGCCGATGACACAGAGCCTTGGGTATACTAATAGATCATAGACTGAACATGAGTCAACAATGTGATGCAGCAGCCAAAAAGGCAAACACAATTCTGGGATGTATTAAGGGAAGCATAGAGTCTAGATCACGTGAGGTCATTATCCCCCTCTACTCTTCCTTAGTATTCCAGATAAGGTCTGACTGTGTCCAGTTCTTGGCACCCCACTTTAAAAAAGACATGGACAAACTGGAGCAAGTTCAGAGAAGAGTTACCAAGATGGTGAGCGGTCTGCAAATCATGTCCTATGAGGAATGGTTAAAGGATCTGGGAATGTTTAGCTTGCAAAAAAGAAGGCTGAGAGGAGACTTAATAGCGGTCTACAAATATCTGAAGGGCTGTCACAGTGCAGAGGGATCAGCCCTATTCTCATCTGTACAAGGAAAGACTAGAAGCAATGGGATGAAACTGAGAGAGAGGAGACACAGATTAGATATTAGACAGTGAGGGTGATCAATGAGTGGAACAGGTTACCACGGGAGGTGGTGAGTTCTCCTTCAATGGAAGTGTTGAAACAAAGGCTGGACAAATATCTCTGGGATTATTTAATGAATCCTGCACTGAGCGGGGGGTTGGACCCGATGACCCTGGAGGTCCCTTCCAACTCTAACAGTCTATGATTCAAGGAGCCAAGAAGCGAGCCATCCCAGCACACCTGATTGGTTAGGAGGACCCTGTTGCACCATTATGTTTATGTAGACATCCTTGTATTAAAATAATCTGGTGCAAAATGAAAAGCTGTGAAAGGCAGATCTGTATGTGAAATAGTCCTGCTCAAGGACTGCTCTTTAAACCCAAAGTACAAGTCTTTAGATAACAGTCCTCTTGCCCTTCTTTTCTGAAAAATGTCCCTTTTCACAGAACATTCAAAACAAATATCAACTTTTTTGGGTGGCCAAAAAACTAAACAGAATATAAATTGTGCTATTCAGTGGCTTCATAATAATTTAACATTGATGAATTGTATGTTAGGAAAGAATCAGCAGCACCTGCCTAAGACCGGAGCAAGATAACTGCAAGAATGTCTGCAAATGTATCAAAACAAATTCCAAAATGTTTTCGAAGACAATTCCTCAAAGTAAAAACCCGTCCTGCAGTTCCATCTCAGGCAGATGTACAAATGATGAGAGTTGTGGTGATTAGATGGACGGTCTGGTCACCTGAATCCCTGAAATTGGTTCCCCCCTTGGCCTATAAGAGGCTCTCGGAGGCTCCTTGTGTGTAGTGACCTCTTTTTCTGCTTGTGAAGAGTTTGTTGACCACTAGATGCCTCTACGACGCAGAGAAGAGATTTCACCCCATTACTAGAGTCTGAAAGGGGGCGCTTTATTCGGATGTGAGAAGCTGGATGGTCATAGCGATGAATTGTTCCCCACCGGGCCGTTCTGACCAGACTGTTAGGAGGTGTTAGTACCAGTGGATGTGTGAGGACACACAAAGTGACTGGCCTCAGGATGCCCCCTACAGATCACCAGTAGAGAGGAGCATCTGACCAGACTGTTAGGAGGTGTTGGGACCAGTGGATGTGTGAGGGCACACAAAGTGACTGGCCTCAGGATGCCCCCTACAGATCACCAGTAGAGAGGAGCATCTGACCAGACTGTTAGGAGGTGTTGGGACCCGTGGATGTGTGAGGGCACACAAAGTGACTGGCCTCAGGACACCCCCTACAGACCACCAGTAGACAGGATCGTCTGACCAGACTGTTAGGAGGGGTTGGGACCAGTGGATGTGTGAGGGCACACAAGGTGACTGGCTCAGGATTCCCTGACAGACCACCAATAGAGAGGAGCGTCTGACCAGACTGTTAGGAGGGGTTGGGACCAGTGGATGTGTGAGGGCACACAAGGTGACTGGCTCAGGATTCCCTGACAGACCACCAATAGAGAGGATCGTCTGATTGTCCAACAAGCAAAATAACTACAACTATCTCATTATCTACCATCCAGAGACATGGGGCGCCATCATTACACCCCTGTTTCTGTGGAAACCATTTTCAGGTGCTTGGCTGCAGGACATTTGGTCTCACAACACCCTTTACAGTTACGGCCTCTGACACCCACCGTTGCCTTCTTTTGCAGTGGTGTTGTGAACAATGAAACTGGACGCTACGGAGTGGAACCGGGTTGTCTTAGAGACAAATCCAGGTTTAGTTTGGCCATGTTCCTGTCTGAAGACCTTGGGGTGAGCGCCTCAATCCTTCTTTTGCTGTGGAGCGGCACACTGTCCCCTGCTAGTGTGATGGTCTGGGGGCCATCACATACAACAGTCGGTCACCCCTAGTAGTGATACGAGGGACAATGACAGCTCAGCGATATGTACAGGACATCCTGCAGCCACATGTGTTCCTCTCATGGCGGCTTCCAGCAGAATAATGCTCGGCCGCACACACTAGAGGGTCACGGGGAGCCCCCACAACATTGATACTTCTATGGCTGCCCAGTTGGCAGATTTACCACCAACAGAACATGTATGGGACCATCTGGGACGCCAACTTCAACAGCCTGCCAGTTTGCACAATCTACAGACTCAGTTTTTTCACAAAGAGCGTATATTTGAAATTATTTTTGGGGATGTTTTTTCAGGCTATTTCTGGGATTAATTTAGGAAGTATTATTTATTACATTTTTAGAAATATTTTTCAGTATGAAACTCTTGCCAACTATAAATTGGCATAGGTTTCAGCTATAATTTATGCCACTTTCTGACATAAATTATAATAAATCTAATGGCCCTAATCCAAAGCCCTGGCCACTCCTTATAAAAGTTGCGGGCTCAGAGTGCCAATATTGAAACTTTTTGCCTCCAGAAATCTGTTGCCTCCAGAAAAATGTTACATATGCCCGATTGTCTTTTTTGGGGGGGAGGGGGGGGGGGGCTTTTGAAAATGAGAAACAAATGCAAAAGAAATCTCAAATGTTTTTTGGATGATGCCATGTTTTGGTAGTATTTTTTAGTGACACATACTTCTTTCTTTTGGCACTCTTTTCCCATAGAGACACCTATGGAAAAATGCCTCAAAAAATTCAATGTTTGCAGAGCATTTTATATCTTGCTATTGATTTCCAGCAAATATCAGCTGCCCCCAAAAACGCAACAAAAAAGCTGGTGTTTTTGATAAAAATGACTGTTTACCAAAAGCCCCTTTCTGTACCCGTTATTAATCTTTAACAGCAATTTATGGAGCTTTCTGGAATGGCTCTTCAAGGAATGACTGTAGCAGCCAATGATTTCTGACAGTGAATACACTGAGAACTGGGGCAAAAAATGAAATGGGTCAGAAGTGTGAAAATGGCTAATTATACCTTTTTTAGTAATGGAAACAAAGCAGCGCCCCTGCTGGAAATTGTTAATGCTAAGAAAATATTCTGCTTCCTTTTATTAAACCAACTAGTGCCAAACTCGACTGTTTCCATCACATCAAAGGTCCCAAAATACACCCTTCCGACCCTAGAACTACACAGACTTTTTAATGACACCATTTATGCCAAAAATATACAATGTGCTAACACGTCGCCCTAACTATACTTAGTATTTTTCCATTTAGGATTAGCTGACTTTCTATAAAAAGGTTTTCATAGAGCGTTTTTGTATTCTAAAGAGGGGCAACCTCCATGATCAGTAGGGGCTAGAGATGAGCGAGTATCCTCGCTAAGGCACATTACTCGAGCGAGTAGTGCCTTAGCCGAGTATCTCCCCGCTCATCTCTAAAGATTCGGGGGCCGGCGCGGGGGGTGACAGATGAGTTACGGGGGGGAGAGAGAGATCTCCCCTCCGTTCCTCCCCGCTCTCCCCCGCTGCTCCCCGCCCCCCGCCAGCCCCCAAATCTGTAGAGACGAGCGCGGAGATACTCGGCTAAGGCACTACTCGCTCGAGTAATGTGCCTTAGCGAGTATACTCGCTCATCTCTAGTAGGGGCCCATATCCCCATATGTTCAGCTATTGGAAATATGAAATATTGGGTCCAAGCTTTGGGGTCTCTTGCTAAACAAAACCCCTCATATAATGGGTGTAACCAGTGTGAAATTGTCCCCAGGTTCAGTGGCTCAGTCCCTTGAGGACTCAGGGCGCATAGCTTCTGCTATGAGCGAGGGCATGGTGATGACCAGCATCTCATTAGGCTGCAGGGTACTCAACGGCTTAATCATCAGAAACCACCTGTAGCGTGCATCCATAGGGGATAGTGCCACCGCCGGACGGTATTGTAGACGATCTTCGGCACAGATTAAGGGTAATTGCCGCAACCCATCGACTAGATCAGAGGACGACCACACCTTGGAATGCTTGTAAATTTCAATCAAACTATTTGAAGTACCGCATAAAAGGGTAGACAACAGACTTGATGCAACCTGGCCCAGGTAACAACGCTTTGAATCTCCTTCACTTGATAGTGTTGCTATGGTGAAGAATTCAAGGACTTGCGTGTTTTTCATCAACTCTCGTCAAAGTTATTCTCTCAGTACTCATTTCTGTCCATGCTGCATAGCACTTCCCAATTGGCCATAGGTTCCTCCCTAACCACCCGACCCAAGCCAAGTGCACCAATGTCTCCTCGCTTCTCCTGCTTGTAGGCACAGAAACAGGAATTTAACAAACCTCATCAATAATGTTGGTTGGGACTTTGGGAAAGAAAAGAGAGGTTACTCCACCACCCTAACCCCGCCCTTACCCTAGCATGAGGCAAAATGTAAAATCATGTTATTTCTCTGCTCCAACATTTTTTTACCCTAGTGGATAGTTAAAGGGGGTCCGATCCGCCACCTGGGAAACTCAGCAATCGGTTGTTCCCCTGGGCCGGTGTCTTTGAGCTGTTTTACTGCAGGAAGCATGGTTGGTTATGCAGGCTGAGTCCTTTAGAATTGAATGGGATTCAGCCTGCAATACCAACCTGGGCCACTGCACAATGTACAGAGGTATCTGCTTCCTGCTGCAGAAAAGCTGCCAATACAGAGATACCAGGCTGGGAGAATAACTGATTGTTGGGACCCAGTCTGCGGACCTTTGCTAATCTGCTGTTCATAACCTATCCCAATGATAAACACCTTTAGCCTCTACTGTGATCCCAATGACATCTTAACTTTCAGACTACCAATTCCCACCACTAGGGGAAAGTGAATGAAGAAAGCAGGCACAATTGTGATGCTATCAGACTTTGCCTTCCTTCTCCATTCTGAAGCTAGGAGCTGAAAGAGAAGTTATGATGGAACTGGAAGAGGAGTGTATGTTTTTCTATTTAGCCCCTACGTGTTCTTATTAGACTTCATGGGTCGTAAAAATGCTGGAAACTGGACAGTTGCATCAAAAAAGGTTTTTCCCACGCCAATTAAGTTTACACATTTGCCCCCCAAGGACTCTCTAATGTATAAATACAATACAAAAGTAATTTTAAAGTGGAGTTCCCCTTTAAATGCAGTTGTTTTTGCACTATGATTAGCCTTCTGAGGAGAGGATTGTGACTCATCATAAGGGATCGGAATGTGTTACCTCAGAGTATATGTACCCTGTTGTGCCACATTCGAGCCTCGGGGATGGATTTCCACATCTTAAGTAACAGCTCAACCTGTCTCCCCAAAAACCTTTGTTCTCTTCTACAGTATTGTTCAGCTCCTTGGCTGCTAATCCGATCCTCTGTGAAGTCTGCCAGAAAAGTATATTACTTGTATTGTTTTGCAAGGGTTGCTGAATGGCTTCCTTTATTTTTAGACTTATTTAAATTGCTGTTGACAGAAATTTAATTCAATGTTTCTGACTTTTAAAATGCACTTCAAATTTTTGGATGTTAACAGAATATTCTGTGGCTAGATCATGGGGTGCTAAGATCGGCAGGAATTCTTCTGTCTTCAAGTTTGTTGTTGAGACAATTACTGTCCCATTAGAGTGGGTCAGGTGACCACACTGCTGCACCTCAGGCTCATTTTAAGAGAAGTTCCTCTTTTCTTGGCTTCTGCAGTGTGTTGTTGGTTATAGCGTAAGCTATGTGCATATTAATTTGCTTAACCTTGTTTAGATCTAGTATCTTGTGTTTAGTCTAGCTTTGTTTCTTTTCGGTGTAGTATTGCTCCTGTTGTTACTTCTAGTCCAGTGTTGGCTTCTTATGGTAAATGCCCATGGACAGATTTGCATCGCGTTTCCTGCGGCAGAAATCTGCGCGTAAATTCCGCAGTGGCAAGGTTCTATTGAAGCTAATAGCTTTCTGCCTGCCAACACACACATGCGGATTTCTACTGCGGATTTCCACGAGCGTGAAAGAATTACGGCATGTTCTATTTTACTGCGGATTTGCTGCGGGAGGTCTCCATTGGTATGAAACTGCGGAAAAACACGATCACTCTCTGGCACTTTTTTGTTTTGATTCCCAGTACGTCCGCTGCGTAAATCCACGGGCGTTTTCCGCATCGCTCGTGGGCATGGGCCCTTAGTCTTGTACTTTGTTGTTTTCTTTTCCCTGTTTGCATCTGTGTTGACCTGTTTCTTGGTTCAGTTCTAATGAGGTTTTGGTTTGCTTGTCTCTTAGCTTTAGTGCCCTTTCATTGTTTGCCAAGATATAGGCCTCATGCCCACGGCCGGGTCGGATTCCGACTGCGAAATCTCACAGTGGAATCAGACCTGGTATTCTGACAGAGACCCCCAGAGGGTATACTTGTATCTTGACACCACCGGAAGTACTGGTGGAGTCAAGTACCTTTTATCAAGATACAGGGTTTTTGACAGGGGGGTCACACCCCTTGTCCTCTTGCTCAGCCTCACAGGTCCTGCAGCTGGCGGCTTAGCAGCAGAGCTGAATTTTCTGTGGCCAGCTCCGTGTTACAGGTCCCGCAGTGTTCTCCCATTCCTGGGGCACACAGGTGCTGTAGGTGCCGGAGGCTGCGCAGCAGTGGTAAATGGCATGGGCTGCGCTCCTTTTTACCGGGCCATCAGTGAGTCTCCCAGGCGGCTTTCTTCTCACACCTCCCTTCACATTCAGTGTGACAGCGTGGAGGAAGGTGAGAGCTGGCGGTCCTGAGATGTGCTCGGTGGCCGTGGATTTTGCTGGCAGCTGGCGCTCGGCACATGCCAGCGCTACAGTGCGACATGTGAGCGGTGCTAAGCGGCCGTGGTCTGCCTTGTGAAGAGTGGAGGAATTGTTCAGCAGCAGGGACGGGGTCCATGTTCTCCGACAAAACTGCGCATTGCTTTTACCCTGGCCTTTAGGGTTAGGGATTAGTACTCGTGTCCGGAACACCAATCCCTAACCCTCCAGGGCACGCTAAAAGCTTTCCAGACGCTGCTCCTAGGACCATCTTGAAACTAGCCAATTGGAAGCTAGGAGTGTAACAAGGGCGTTCCCCTGTCAAACCCATAGCTCCTGGTGGCGTCAAGATACAAAAATACCCCCCAAGAGACCCATACTCAGCTGTCCGGATCCGCCACGATAGTCTTGGCCGGCACGTCATGCCCTGCACTGCGCATGTGTCGCTGGGCTATGATGCAAATTCCCACTATACTTCGGCAAGTGCCCACTGTGGAAGTGCCCGTGGGACAGACGGCTTCCATTCACTGCAATGGAAGCCGTCCATGCGATTTTCTGCACCAAATACAGCATGCTGCGATTCTACCCTGTGAACGGAAAATCGCAGTTGATTTGCGTTTGTGGGCAGGGAAAAACTTTCAATATAGCATGTCTATTGACGGACATTGCTGCGGAATTCGCGGTGGGTATCTGGCATTGGGCCAGACGCCGTCCGTGGGCATTGGGCCTTAGGAAAAGCTAGAGCTAGGTGAGTTATTGTCAGTTTATTATCTGTTCACCAACATCCATCTGCTCCATTACATGATATGGTCATCTTCTGATTACCACCACCATGCTGCTCCTGACATGTACTTGGGCATTCTTGTTTCTACCCGTGTTCATACGTGCTTCATATCATTGCTCATTTGACTGTCTAGTTGTTCCATAATTCGTCTCTACTGTAATACCTTGGGTTATCTGAGTACTGGGAGGCACTGTTCATGGGGACTGCTATAGGTGAAGATGGCATTGTTCTATGGCCATGGAGTCAGCAGCAGGAGAGGAGTTAGCTGACCTTGGGGGGAGGCAGTGACCTATGTTCCTATAAGATGACAGTTGGGAAGTTTCAGGACTGCAGAGACATAAAGTAGGCAGCAAGAGAGCGGGAGTTATTGAGAATCTGAGCACTATGGCAGCAGTAGTACGGGAGCGCTGATCTTGTTGGAGACGGTGATCTTTCCTCTAGTGTGTTTATGTTACTTAGGTCAAGACTGTTTGAAGTAGGTAGGGAATTAACTCCTTAAGGACTTGGCCTATTTTAGTCATAAGGACACCATGATTTTTGGGAGATTTTAATTTCCACTTTTCAAAAGCCATAACCGCTTTATTTTCCCACCTACACGGCTGTATGAGGGCTTGTTTTTTGCGTAGCGAATTGTAGTTTTTATTGGAACCATGTTTAGGTACATTTACTGTACTATGAAATTTTCATAACTTTTTTTTGTCGGGCAAAGAGAGAAAACACATCAATTCTGTTGTTTTTATTTATTTTTTACAGCGTTAGGACGTATTCACAGGAGCGTATATTAGCCGCCGTTTTCACGGCCGGCCGATATACGCTACCATATGAGCTGTCTTCTCCCCCGTCGCTGCCTCCCTTGCTTCCCTTCTCCCCTCCGACTGTTTGCAATGGTAGGGGGCGGGACGGGAGCGGAGCTGAACTCCACC
This sequence comes from Eleutherodactylus coqui, assembly GCF_035609145.1. Classification (NCBI taxonomy): domain Eukaryota; kingdom Metazoa; phylum Chordata; class Amphibia; order Anura; family Eleutherodactylidae; genus Eleutherodactylus; species Eleutherodactylus coqui. Next base: position 501,523,230 of record NC_089837.1, on the reverse strand, counting down.
CCGTCCAATTGCTGGCTGCGGACAAAGGGTGAGGAGGTGGGGGGAGCCTAGCTCCACCCCGCCCCCTTCCAATTGCAAACAGCTGGATGGGGGGGGGGGGGAGAACCCAGATGGTAGTGTATATCGGCCAGCTGTGAAAAAGGCAGTCAATATAGGCTCCTGTGAATAAGCCCTTAATCATACAGCATAAATTACATGATACTTTTTTCCTTGGGGCTGGTACGATCACAACGAAATCCAACATTTTGTTTGGGGGAGGAGTTCCACTTTTGTACTATAAAAAAAACTTTATGGAAATGTATTTACTTTTTACATCGTTGCATTCAAAGTCCCATACTTTTTTTTATTTTATCATGGACGGATGGAGCTCTGCCAGGGCTCTGTGTGACGAGCTGGGGTTTTTATTGGTACAATTTTGGGGTACGTATGGGTTTTTTAATGACATGTATTGCATTTTTGTGGGGGGGAGGCGAAATGGACAAAATAAGCGTTTTTTTAGTTCATTTTGTTTTTGCCACGCAGGAAAAATAGTGTGTTCAATTTATTGTAAAGGTCGCTATGGATACAATGATATGTGGTTTTTTTTATACAAACGGGAAAGTGCAGAAAAGTTTTTTGTTTTTTTTAATTACACTATTTTTATTTATTTATTTTTACAATTTTCATGTCCATGCAGGGGACTTGAACCGTAAGGCTAGGTTCACACGGGGCGGATTTGTTGCCGTTTGCTGTTGCATATCCGCAGTGCTGCAAAACTGCTGCGTTTGCAATGCAATGCAGTGCAAATGTGTTTGGCCAAAAAGCTGTTCTCACAGGGGAATTTTTCGCCCTGACTCAGTGTGGAAATGCAGCTGCGGCGTGGTTTTAGAATATGCAGCATGTCAATTCTTTTGGAATTTTCTAGTGCTTTTTTGCCCATAGCCTGCATGGATGCAGCAAAATCTGCACTTAGATACGCGGCACCAAAAAAGCGACCAAAATACGCACAAAAATGCGCAAACGAAAAACAACATTTGAAGCGGTTTTACTGCATAAGTGAATCTTCTGCAGCAAAACCGCAATGGAAAAACCGCAGCAAAACCGCGGCAAATCTGCTCAGTGTGAACCTAGCCTAAAAGCTCTGATCGCTATTATAATGCATTGCAGTACCTCTGTATTGCAATGCATTATCGTTCACAATAGCAATCACTGGCCATGGCAGGCCCGGACATCACTGTATGGTGTCCGATTACAATGGCAACTTATCAGCCATCTGGGATTACATGGCGGAGGGACGATAATATCACAGAGGGAGCTCTGTAAACTCTTTGCATGCCGCGATGTACATTGATCATGGCATAGAAGGGGTGTGGCAAGTGGGGTTTCTTGCCTGTGGATCGCCAACCTCTCGGACCGGAAATGGCCACCACACATGTAGACAAATCTCCAGAGACAGGCTTTCCTTTAAAACTGCCAGTATTTATTGCACAGAGCACAGCAAAGTACAGCATATCACACAGTCCAGAATTCACGGTTCACAAACCCACAGGGTCCCGTCACTGAGTCACCTGGGGAGTCTGGAGGGTGTGCTCATCTTTCAGACTGGATGACGGGTCCCAAACTGGTCAGTATCGGACTTCAGGCTCCAAGTTCTTGACGCGGCTCCTTCACCGCCTCTCTGGCTAGCAGCCATCTATCTCCTGAGTGTGACAGGAACTGACCTTTTATCTTACAGATAAACACCCAGGGTTTATCTCTTTTTCTGCAGGTACCAGAATGCCTGTCTAACGATAGGTCGTCTGTACACTGCACTCCTACAGAGGATAAGAGCAAGAATCAGTCTTCTCATCCATCGATCCCCATCACAGCTGGCTCCCTCTGCAGGGTGGCACGGGCTCACTTCTGAACCTGTGCCATCCAGAGGACATCTTGATGAAGGAAATAGATGTGAGCTAATCCTGAGGAAGGCAGTGACTCTTCATTTCAATATATTTTTTTTATTTCATGCTACGAGGTCACGGTTCTAATTTCCATACCCCTCCGCTGCAATCGTGAAATTCAATGTAAATGCCAATAGCAATGTCCAGGGGTCATGTTGTGCTGGGAGGTATAATGTGTAGAGTATAATAGAATGTTGTTATGGTGATTTTAAAAACAGCCTTGAAAGTGTTAAAGTCAGCCTGTCTTTGGCCTTGTGTTCTGTAAATCTGTTTTGTGCCCTGTACATTGCTGATAACACACAATAACTACACAGCCTGACCTTGATAATGTTACATCAGTATTGATATCCTTGCTGAATATCTAGAACCGTCTATATCCTCCCTACCTGTTGGTCTAGCATTCTTCACAGCAATAACAAACCTATAAATGATCTAAGCCGTTCACTGACATGCATTTCTCATGAGAATCATACAGCTTTATAGCTGCTGGACACTGAAAATTGATTTTCTAAACCAGAGAATCCATTTCAAATACCCTATTAGGGAATACTGAGTTATTAAGAGAAGGTGGGGGGTGTACTCTATTGAGAACCTTCATTTATTGGCCAGAGCAAAGAACAAGCACAAGTAGTAAATGTCTCTCCCTCTGGAGGACCCAGTATGACTGTACATTACATATACGGCCCGATGATTTAATTTGAAAACTATGTAATGCCTCATTTTCCCTGCGGGGGTGCTGCAGGTAAATGCACTGAGGTGTAGATCATACAGCTTTAATTATTTACTTTTAATTGTTGGTGTTTTTTAACTTTTCATGTCACTATCTACTATATAGGATGAAATAAATAATCCTGAAATAGTGCAGTTTTCAAACTGGTCACTGAAGCATCACAATAGGCCGACGCTTCCTGACCGTTTAGAGCTAGCTTGTGCTGTGTAGATTGGGGTTTGCAATAGCAATCATCTCATAATTAATAGTGGGTAGTGTCATGAAGCCATCTAGATGCTAAGTGAAAGAATTGGTGTTCACCTTTAGCGCTTGCCTTTCCTGGGTACCAATGCTCAGATCCCTACAGGATTTATAGTAGAGCTGAAAAGCGCAACAGCAGGGCATAGCAAGAAATAGATACGAAGGAAGTATCAACACTGTTAAAACACAAATGTAACTAGGGCCCTAGCATTAGATTACAGGGGCAGAAGCTGATGGTAACCAAATGATGATGATGGTCACAATAAATATAATCGAACTGGCAGTGAAGACAGCATGGAACTGAAATAATAGCCAGAGAAATGCTGACCTTAATACTGACTCACCCTATGTTTCTTTCTAATTGTCCTTAAGCAGCCCTAAATTGGCCCCATAGATAAAATCCTACCTAAAATACTATCCCTGAGAACAGGACGGCACTGAGACTCAGACAAGAGGCTAAGGCTGAGTGTCCATAGGCAGGATGGAATATTGCTAGCGATGGTCCGCCCAGGGGGGAGCACTAATGTCACTGCGATTTTCCACGACGAACCTATATTAACCCCTTAGTGACCAAGCTTTTTTGTTTTTTTCTATTTTTGTCCCCCCCCCCTTTTAAAAAATCGTAACTCCTTTATTTATCCATCTATTTAATTGTATGAGGGCTTGTTTTTTGCAGAACGAGTTGTATTTTTCAATGTTGCTATTTAATATACCATATAATGTACTGAAAAACTTTTAAAAAATTGTAAGTGGAGGGAAATGGAAAAAAAAGACATTCTGCCATCTTTTGGAGCGTCTTGTTTCTACGGCGCACAAACAACAACAAAAATGTTATGATAACTTTATTCTATGGGTCAGTAATAGTATGATTACTACAATACCAAACTTATATAGTTATTTTTTTTGCTGTACTGCTTGTATTTTTTTAAAATATATTTAATTTTTTTAAAAATTATTTTCTGTCTCCATGTTCTGCGCACAATATCTCTTTATCTTTCGTTGACATAGTCGTGTGAGGGCTCATTTTGTGCAGTATGCCCTGTAGTTTCCATTGGTACCATTTTTGAATACATATGACTTTTTGATCGCTTTTCATTATATTTTTCCTTGGAGACAGGCTGACCAAAAAAGTGCATTTCTGCAGTTCTTTTTTTTTTCTGACGATGTTCACCGTGCGGGGTAAATAATGCAATACTCTAATAGATCGGGTGTTTTGCGGATGCAGCGATACCAAATATGTATTTTTGTTTTATTATTTAGATTCTTTCATTGTAAATATGGTAACAGGGTTTTTGAACTTTTATTGCTTATTTTTTAAGAATTAGTAAAACTTTATTCTTATTTTTACATTTTCTTTTAGTCCTACTAGGGGACCACAACATGCGATGCTTTGATCTCTCCTGCAGTATGATGTAATGCCTTACATCATAGCATTACATCATACTGCAATCTGACAGGCATCCTATCAAGATACCCCATGGGGATGGCTTGATAGGCATTCTGCCATGACAGCCCTAGGGCCTTTCAGAAGGCCTCCGCCTGCCATGACACCCCCACAACTCCTTGCGATCTCATCACAGGGGGGCTGCATGGGACCCCCGAACATTCTTCGGGGGATTTAAATACTGTTGTCAGAATTGACAACGGCATTTAAAGGATTAACAGTGCCGCACGGTTAATCGGTCCGCATGGCTTATCGGGGCTGTTGCCTGCGGGTGTCAGCTGTTTCTGCGATGTATGGAGGGAGGTCGCAGCACAATAAAAATCTATGGAACTGCTCAGGCAAGATGGCCGACCCCGTATTTATGTGACGGAAAAGAGAATAAAAGGTTTAAAATAATAATAATAATCTTTATTTGTATAGCGCTAACTTATTCCGCATTGCTTAAAATTAGAAAATGAGAAAAAAAAACTAGTGACCCATTCCGAAAACTGTCGTTGAGAAAAGCTAAACCTGGCAGGCTGTCAGGGCAGGTTGTGAGTTGTAGTTTTGCAACAACTCGAGGGCCACAGGCTGCAGGCTGTCCATACTAGTCCAGTTGACCTGAACCGGTGTCGTAATGCTAATATCCACATTGCCAGTCTGTCTAAGGGACCAGATTGCACCCGAGGCGTTAGTGCCCACCATCTGTTCTGCCAGTGAAGTCGGGATAACTTTGTGCAACATTTCACTCTGCGGGAAGACAAAGCAATTGTGTCCAGCAGAAAAGCAACAGGGTAGAGAAGTGATTCGATGTGCTTGGAGTCAAGGGAAATTCCTGCGGCCTGGCAGATTCCTGGCAGCTGGTGATTGGGTTATAGTAGGTCTCTGTTAAAGGAGATGGCATTAAGGTACCTTTATTGCATAGAATAGGCGTGAAGTTTACTTAGCAACATCCGATGCAATGTCCACAGAGATGTACGTACAGCGAATGCTGAGTTCCAAAGTAAACTTCAATCAGTTCCAATGATTTGGTACAACAGATTGTTTGAACTCGGCAAACAAGTCTGAAATGTACTTCTTATACTTTTTCTTGGTTTATGCCAGAAAATCATTCAAATGAACGAAACTCAATAATAATCATTTTCAACGCGGGTTAACCAGTGAACGATGAGTAGGAATCGTGAGGTTCTTGTTCATCGTGCATACGTACCAGCGCCAGCCCATACCCCTTAAACATTGCTCATTCACTGTTTCACAGAGGAATGTCCAGCAATGAATGAAGGCTTTATTCACATGAACGTATATCGGCCGCCGTTTTCCAATGCATCAGATCAGACCGGCGATTTTTTTCCCCACATAAAAGCGCCCGGACGGCCAAAATAGCGCATTGGAGCGCATTTCAGCCCGGTGCTATTACACCAGCCAGGAAAGATAGTTTAGAAACTATCTTGCTGCCAGAATACGGCGGTGGCTTCCATAGACTCCTATAAGAGCCTATGGTAGCTGCCGGAGAAAAGCGGTGGGAGAAAGTTTAGCAGCGAAACTCCCACCCCCTTCCTTCCTTCTCTCCACTCCTTGTTGGCAGTTTGCAATGGGAGGGGGTGGGAGCTAGTTGTTAAGCCCCCGCCCCATCCCACCACCTCCATTACTGGCAGCTGGCAAGGGGTGGAGAGGGGGCGGGAGCATAGCACACTAGCTCCCACCCCCTTTCCTTGCCGAGAGCCTGGCGATGGGGCGAAGAGGGGGAGGCAGTTTAGCAGAGCTAAACTGTCTCCCCTGCCCAACGGCAATCTGGGCTCGGCGTATATGTGTCTTGCCCGGGCTTTCTGAACGGGCGCACAAATGGCAGATTTGTGTGCCCGTTCACACGGTTTCACGGCGTCAGCGGGCACATGTAAAAATGCATATGCTCATATGAATAAGCCCTAAACGGGCTGCTCGACTGCAAATGAGCTAGAGATGACGTCACCAGCTCGTTCCATTGGGCTAACGAGAATGGTGAGAAAAGGGCCACTGCACGTATCAACTTCCGTCATCTTTTAATGATGTTATTACATGTGCGTATAATCATAGAGCGTACGCACTTTTATGTTCGAACATGCATATGTTGATGGTAAAGCAAGACCCTCCTTAATAAGCATACGCATGTATAGGAAATATCCACCTCCGCACAGATTGATCTGCAACTTACAGCATCCTTATTCAACGTACCTACAGCCTATGGACATTTACCTACCTGTGCGTATACTCATACAGCCTATGGACATTTACCTTCCAACATGCATATGTTTGTGTTACAGAAACACCCTGTCCGATAAAAGCACACATGCATGAAGAGATGTCAACATCTGCGCAGACTTAATACGTAATATTGGCGAATATCCCCTAGATAATACGTAATAGCGCTCGCTCTAGCGCACAATTCGACGTGCGTACATGCAGCAAGGGGCTTCATGTATCAATGAAGTGATATAAACATATGGGCATGGTGGAGTCATATTATGTATGCCAATAGATGATATCCAATCAGGGCAAAACCAATATAGTATAAACATGATAGCAAATGATATACGAGTATAATAGTCATATAATAGTCAATTTAATAGTAACTCTGAATAGAACAGACATTCAGTAGGTTAGCAAATGTCCCATAAAGGGTGACAGCAATAATAAGCGCACTATATGACAGATAGAACGTTGTAAGGGTATATTTCTGCCCAATATCCAGCAACCTTTAATAAATAAACCCATATCCTAAACCAAATAGCGCTGTCGATTTCATCCTGAAAATCCATTTGGCCTCTTTGCCAAGTATCTGCCGATCCCCGCCTGCTCTTCATGAAGATTTTCTAATCATTTCTAGAATAGTAAACATCCAAAAGATTTCCCATATATAACAGAATTGGTATATAACTTATGATTCCATAACAAATTCTTACTTTAGCTTCTTTTCACCAATGCATCTCTTGTAGAAATCTTACTTCCTTCAACCATAGATCATAACTAAAAGCTATCCATAAAGTAACGGAAAACAAGTCTGGAATAAGATCTTCCGGCACATTCTAACCTCTGTGTACTGACTGTGAAATGAGAATTCTACATTAAGGGGAATTCAGATTAGAAGTATCAACAAGACAACCAAATATCATGGTCTCCATGATTAGTTGTGACTAGAGTTGAGCGAACTTACTCTGTCGAGCTTGATGCTCGTTCGAGTATTAGCGTACTCAATGGTGCTCGCTACTCGAATGAGCATCAAGCCATGTTCGACCCCGCCCCAGTTTTTGGCTCCTCCCCGCTGTGACATGCCTGTTTTGGCCCCTCCCCGCCGCGACGCAGTATGCGTCAATGGCAAATTTTTTGTCTAGCATGCAGGGGAGAGGGAGGGAGAGGGGGAGGGAGGGAGAGAGAGAGAGAGAGAGAGGGGAGGAGAGAGAGGGGGAGGGAGGGAGGGAGGGAGAGAGAGAGGGGGAGGGAGGGAGGGAGAGAGAGGGGGGGAAGGAGGGAGAGGGAGAAAGAGAGAGGGAGAGAGAGAGAGAGAGAGACCAAGAGAAAAAAAAAAAAGCTCAGGACCCGGCGTCCCACATACAAAAACGCTCAAGTCTCTCATTGTAGTCAATGGGATTCGTTACTCAAGTAGAGCTCTCGAATTTTATGAAAAGCTCGACTCAAATAACGCGGACCCGAGCATTTGGGTGCTCGCTCATCTCTAGTTGTGACGTGTTATATGGGAGAGGGGTAACGTGATAGCCAGGGATTCCATCTAAAAATGAGTCTAGTTGGCCAGTTTTGCTTGCTGACATCTTCTTGTAGGTACAGTTTAGAAAAACAATACATATTATTTCCTCTGAAGAGGAAACTTTGGACTTTTCCGATGCCGTGCTATTGACAGTCGAGTTGCGGATAGGATATGACAGATGATGGTTCTAAGGTTTGTAGGGTATGTGTCTATCCCCAGCAACAGAAGGGCCAGTCCAGGTTTGCTTTTAGCTGTTAATGGGAAGAAGTTGTATAGCAATTGGAACACCTCTACCCATAGATTAGAGTTTAATAGATTAGAGTTTAGGGGACACTCCCGAAAGATATAAAATAGTGACCCACTGAGGCCGCATTCTCTACAACACTCTGGTGAGGTGTTCGGGAAGATGGGTGATAGTTGTAGGGCACTTTCCCATGAGCGCATATTGTCCAGCCGTTTGCACGGCCAGCCAATATGCGCTATGATCTGATGCATTGGATTCCAGTGCATCAGATCACGTGGGCATATTTTTGAGACGTAAAAACGCCCAGCCAAGCCAATATAGCGCCGGGCATTTTTACATCGGGCCCGAAACATAGTCCTGGAAATATGTTTTCGGCCGGAATAGATCGCCCGCTGCATGGGCTCCTATGGGAGCCTGGTCTCCAGCGGCGATGCAGCAGTCTGCAGTGTCCTCCCTGCTGAGATATCCTCTACTTCCTGGTGACGGGGCTTTAAATACCCCACCTCCAGCAAAGCGAGCGCAGTGATTGGGTCGAGCGTCAGCCAATCAGTGCCGGCGCTCGTTGAGCAAATCAAAGCTATTCAGTGATATAATTCACTGAATGGCTGTAAATGATTGAGCGCCAGTCCTAATTGGCTGGCACTCGATCCAATCACAGCTCTTGCCAGGGACCATCGCAGGAAACTCAGATGCTGCGGGCCAGGTGAGTATTGATGTTTTTTTTTTTCATGTACTTTTGCTAGGGTTTATTTTCAGGGGAGGGCTTATATTTCAAGCCTCTCACAAAAACCAGGACAGGGCTTACTTTTGAGATAGGTCTTACTTTCAGGGAAAACCAGTAACTAACAAGATTTGCAAAGACTGTTTTACCATTCTTTTTGTATGCACTGGTAGCAGATATACAGGGGGAATTTGCATCATATTTCACATAGGCATTGTTACTGTATCTTCCCATTGGAAGTGGAATGACTCATCCAGGCATGAGGGGGCTGCAGGATAAGACTTTCCTACTAATTTCAAGTCGGGGTCACGGACGATGAAATGTCTCCTCTGAGAGGTGATTGTTCTGTAATGATTTTTCCAAAAACATCTTCTCTGGCAGCGAGGAGCGAGTATCCTGACGGAAAGGACTGTGACTCATAAATTCTACATATGTAGACTCTGGATTAGTGTGTTTTGCATTGTAGTCCTGTCTATTATGTGTATTCACCATGCTGACGAAAGAGTTAGGAGACACATCATGTCTAACATTACTCTAATAGTGAAATACTGCAGTACCAGACAGAGCCTATAGACTATGCTGCAATACCAGACAGAGCCTATAGACTATGCTGCAATACCAGACAGAGCCTATAGACTATGCTGCATCACCAGACAGAGGCTTTAAACTATGCTGCAGTACTAGACAGAGCCTATAGATTATGCTGCAGTATCAGACAGAGCCTATAGACTATGCTGCAATACCAGACAGAGCCTATAGACTATGCTGCAGTATCAGACAGAGCCTATAGACTATGCTGCAATATCAGACAGAGCCTATAGACTATGCTGCAATACCAGACAGAGCCTATAGACTATGCTGCAATACAAGACAGAGCCTATAGACTATGCTGCAGTACCAGACAGAGCCTATAGACTATGCTGCAGTATCAGACAGAGCCTATAGACTATGCTGCAGTACCAGACAGAGGCTTTAAACTATGCTGCAGTACTAGACAGAGCCTATAGACTATGCTGCAGTACTAGACAGAGCCTATAGACTATGCTGCAGTACTAGACAGAGCCTATAGACTATGCTGCAGTACTAGACAGAGCCTATAGACTATGCTGCAGTATTAGACAAAGCCTATAGACTATGCTGCAATACCAGACAGAGCCTATAGACTATGCTGCAATATCAGACAGAGCCTATAGACTATGCTGCAATACAAGACAGAGCCTATAGACTATGCTGCAATACCAGACAGAGCCTATAGACTATGCTGCAATACCATTCAGAGCCTATAGACTATGCTGCAATACCAGGCAGAGCCTATAGACTATGCTGCAATACCAGGCAGAGCCTATAGACTATGCTGGAATACCAGGCAGAGCCTATAGACTATGCTACAATACCAGACAGAGCCTATAGACTATGCTGCAATACCAGGCAGAGCCTATAGACTATGCTGCAATACCAGGCAGAGCCTATAGACTATGCTGCAATACCGGGCAGAGCCTATAGACTATGCTGCAATACCAGACAGAGCCTATAGACTATGCTGCAATACCAGACAGAGCCTACAGACTATGCTGCCATACCAAACAGAGCCTATAGACTATGCTGCAATACCAGGCAGAGCCTATAGACTATGCTGCAATACCAGGCAGAGCCTATAGACTATGCTGCAATACCGGGCAGAGCCTATAGAGTATGCTGTAATACCAGACAGAGCCTATAGACTATGCTGCAATACCAGACAGAGCCTACAGACTATGCTGCCATACCAAACAGAGCCTACAGACTATGCTGCCATACCAAACAGAGCCTACGGACTATGGTGTTTTAGGGACAGTTCACATCGGCCGGAATTATGCAGCAGGATGCGTCCAAATCTGGAGCTGAGGAATTCCACACGCAAAACCGCAGGTCTAACTGCAGATTTTGATGCAGAATTATAGGCAGGTTTAAAGCCATGTTTAACTCCGCAAGAAAATTGGCACATAGCCTGTGAATTTTGGTGCTAAATTTATTGCATAGTGCGGTGCTTCGCGTGGCCTATTGCGTCCCGTGTGAAAGGTCGCTTAGAAAGAAAAATATGACCTGTAAGCCTCCATGCTCCCCCGTATTACATCTTAAATACAAGCTAGAGGCGGTAAACCAGAGTACTGGAGCCCCCCCCCCCCCCCCCCCCCCCGTTCAGGAGGTCAGTTTTCCATAATAAATGATCCTTTTGCACTGATATTATTATCACTTACATCAACGCTGCAATAACACAGAGAAAGATTCATTCGATTCTAACAACCCCTTATAGCTGCTTGATTTTTTTTAAATGAGTGTACAAAAATATAGCTATAATAGTTCCCCCTACATACAAGAATCTAATTATTACAATACTGCCCCCTATGTACAAGAATATAACTACTATAATACTGCCCCCTATGTACAAGAATATAACTACTATAATACTGCCCCCTATGTACAAGAATATAACTACTATAATACTGCCCTCTATATACAAGCATATAACTACTATAATACTGTTCCCTATGTACAAGGATATATCTACTATAATACTGCCTCCTATGTACAAGAATATAACTACTATAATAATGCCCCCTATGTACAAGAATATAACTACTATAATACTGCCTCCTATGTACAAGAATATAACGGCTATAATACTGCCCCTATGTACAAGAATATAACTACTATAATACTGCCGCCCTATGTACAAGAATATAACTACTATAATACTGCCCCCTATGTACAAGAATATAACTACTATAATACTGCCCCTTATGTACAAGAATATAACTACTATAATACTGCCCTCTATATACAAGCATATAACTACTATAATACTGTTCCCTATGTACAAGGATATATCTACTATAATACTGCCTCCTATGTACAAGAATATAACTACTATAATAATGCCCCCTATGTACAAGAATATAACTACTATAATACTGCCTCCTATGTACAAGAATATAACGGCTATAATACTGCCCCGATGTACAAGAATATAGCTACTATAATACTGCCCCCTATGTACAATAATATAACTACTATAATATCGCCTCCTATGTACAAGAATATAACTACTATAATACTGCCTCCTATGTACAAGGATATAACTACTATAATACTGTCCCCTATGTACAAGAATATAACTACTATAATATCGCCTCCTATGTACAAGAATATAACTACTATAATACTGTCCCCTATGTACAAGAATATAACCACTATAATACTGCCCCCTATGTACAAGAATATAACTACTATAATACTGCCCCCTATGTACAAGAATATAATAACTAAAAAACTGCCCCCTATGTTGAATATAACTACTATAATACTGCCCCCTATGTACAAGAATATAACTACTATAATACTGCCCCCTATGTACAAGAATATAACTACTATAATACTGCCTCCTATGTACAAGAATATAACTACTATAATACCGCCTCCTATGTACAAGAATATAACTACTATCATACTGTCTCCTATGTACAAGAATATAACTACTATAATACTGCTCCCCTATGTACAAGAATATAACTACTATAATACTGTCCCTATGTACAAGAATATAACTACTATAATACTGCCCCTATATACAAAAATATAACTACTATAATACTGTCTCCTATGTACAAGAATATAATTACTAAAAAAACTGCTCCCTATGTATAATATAACTACTATAATACTGCCCCCTATGTACAAGAATATAACTACTATGATACTAATCCTATGTACAAGAATATAACTACTATAATACTGCCTCCTATGTACAAGAATATAACTACTATGATACTAATCCTATGTACAAGAATATAACTACTATAATACTGCCACTGATTTACAAGAATATAACTACTATAATACTGTCCCCTATGTACAAGAATATAACTACTATAATACTGCCAGCTATGTACAAGAATATAACTACTATGATACTAATCCTATGTACAAGAATATAACTACTATAATACTGCCCTCTATGTACAAGAATATAACTACTATGATACTAATCCTATGTACAAGAATATAACTACTATAATACTGCCACTGATTTACAAGAATATAACTACTATAATACTGTCCCCTATGTACAAGAATATAACTACTATAATACTGCCAGCTATGTACAAGAATATAACTACTATAATACTGCCTCCTATGTACAAGAATATAGCTACTATAATACTGCCTCCTATGTACAAGAATATAACTAATATAATACTGCCTCCTATGTACAAGAATAGAACTACTATAATACTGCCCCTATGTACAAGAATATAACTACTATAATACTGCCTCCATGTACAAGAATATAACTACTATAATACTGCCCCTATGTACAAGAATATAACAACTATAATACTGCCCCCTATGTGCAAGAATATAACTACTATAATACTGCCCCCTATGTACAAGAATATAACTACTATAATACTGCCCCCTATGTACAAGAATATAACTACTATAATACTGCCTCCTATGTACAAGAATATAACTACTATAATACTGCCTCCTATGTACAAGAATATAACTACTATAATACTGCCCCTATGTACAAGAATATAACAACTATAATACTGCCCCCTATGTGCAAGAATATAACTACTATAATACTGCCCCTATGTACCAGAGTATAACTACTATAATACTGCCTCCATGTACAAGAATATAACTACTATAATACTGCCGCTGATGTACAAGAATATAACTACTATAATACTGCCCCCTATGTACAAGAATATAACTACTGTAATGCTGCCCCCCTATGTACAAGAATATAACTACTATAATACTGTCTCCCATGTACAAGAATATAACTACTATAATACTGCCTCCTATGTACAAGAATATAACTACTATAATACTGCCCCCCATGTACAAGAATATAACTGCTATAATACTGCCTCCTATGTACAAGAATATAACTACTATAATACTGCCCCCCATGTACAAGAATATAACTACTGTAATACTGCCCCCTATGTACAAGAATATAACTACTATAATACTGCCCCCTATGTACAAGAATATAACTACTATAATACTGTCCCCTATGTACAAGTATATAACTGCTATAATACTGTCCCCTATGTACAAGAATATAACTACTATAATACTGCCCCCTATGTACAAGAATATCACTACTATAATACTGTCCCCTATGTACAAGAATATAACTACTATAATGCTGCCTCCTATGTACAAGAATATAAGTACTATAATACTGCCCCCTATGTACAAGAATATAACTACTTTATTACTGCCTCCTATGTACAAAAATATAACTACTATAATACTGCCTCCTATGTACAAGAATATAACTACTATAATACTGCCCCCCATGTACAAGAATATAACTACTATAATACTGCCCCCTATGTTCAAGCATATAACTACTATAATACTGCCCCCTATGTTCAAGCATATAACTACTATAATACTGCCCCCTATGTTCAAGCATATAACTACTATAATACTGCCCCCTCTGTTCAAGCATATAACTACTATAATAATGCCCCCTATGTACAAGAATATAACTACTATAATACTGCCCCTATGTACAAGAATATAACAACTATAATACTGCCCCCTATGTGCAAGAATATAACTACTATAATACTGCCCCTATGTACAAGAATAAAACTGCTATAATACTGGCTCCATGTACAAGAATATAACTACTATAATACTGCCACTGATGTACAAGAATATAACTACTATAATACTGCCTCCTATGTATAAGAATATAACTACTATAATACTGCCCCCTATGTACAAGAATATAACTACTATAATACTGCCCCCTCTGTACAAGAATAGAACTACTATAATACTGTCCCCCTCTGTACAAGAATATAACTACTATAATACTGTCGCCCTCTGTACAAGAATATAACTACTATAATACTGCCCCCTATGTACAAGAATATAACTACTATAATACTGCCCCCCTATGTACAAGAATATAACTACTATGATACTGCCTCCTATGTACAAGAATATAACTACTATAATACTGCCCCCTATGTACAAGAATATAACTACTATAATACTGCTCCCTATGTACAAGAATATAACTACTATTTTACTGCTCCCTATGTACAAGAATATAACTACTATAATACTGCCTCCTATGTACAAGAATATAACTACTATAATACTGCCCCCCATGTAGAAGAATATAACTACTATAATACTGCCCCCTATGTTTAAGCATATAACTACTATAATACTGCCCCTATGTTCAAGCATATAACTACTATAATACTGCCCCCTATGTTCAAGCATATAACTACTATAATAATGCCCCCTATGTACAAGAATATAACTACTATAATACTGCCCCCTATGTACAAGAATATAACTACTATAATACTGCCCCTATGTACAAGAATATAACAACTATAATACTGCCCCCTATGTACAAGAATATAACTACTATAATACTGCCCCTATGTACAAGAATATAACTACTATAATACTGCCTCCATGTACAAGAATATAACTACTATAATACTGCCCCCTCTGTTCAAGCATATAACTACTATAATAATGCCCCCTATGTACAAGAATATAACTACTATAATACTGTCCCCTATGTACAAGAATGTAACAACTATAATACTGCCCCCTATGTACAAGAATATAACTACTATTATACTGCCCCCTATGTACAAGAATATAGCTACCATAATACTGCCTCCTATGTACAAGAATATAACTACTATAATACTGCCCCCTCTGTACAAGAATAGAACTACTATAATACTGTCCCCCTCTGTACAAGAATATAACTACTATAATACTGTCGCCCTCTGTACAAGAATATAACTACTATAATACTGCCCCCTATGTACAAGAATATAACTACTATAATACTGCCCCCCTATGTACAAGAATATAACTACTATAATACTGCCTCCTATGTACATGAATATAACTACTATAATACTGCCCCCTATGTGCAAGAATATAACTACTATAATACTGCTCCCTATGTACAAGAATATAACTACTATAATACTGCTCCCTATGTACAAGAATATAACTACTATAATACTGCCTCTATGTACAAGAATATAACTGGTATAATACTGCCTCCTATGTACAAGAATATAACTACTATGATACTGCCCCCTATGTACTAGAATATAACTACCGTTATACTGCTCCCTATGTACAAGAATATAACAACTATAATACTGCCCCCTATGTACAAGAATATAACTACTATAATACTGACCCTATGTACAAAAATATATAACTACTATAATACTGCCCCCTATGTACAAGAATGTAACTACTATAATACTGTCCCCTATGTACCTGACTATAACTAGATTCACAAAGACTTTTTTTGCCCTTCTTTTTGTATGCACTGGTAGCAGATATACAAGGGGAATTTGCATCATATTTCACATAGGCATTGTTACTGTATCTTCCCATTGGAAGTGGAATGACTCATCCAGGCATGAGGGGGCTGTAGGATAACTTTTTCCTAGTATTTTCTATGAAGGGTCATGGCCGATGAAATGTCTCCTCTGAGAGGTGATTGTCCTGTAATGATTTTTACAAAAACATCTTCTCTGGCAGCGAGGAGCGAGTATCCTGACGGAAAGGACTGTGACTCATAAATTCTACATATGTAGACTCTGGATTAGTGTGTTTTGCATTGTAGTCCTGTCTATTATGTGTATTCACCATGCTGACGAAAGAGTTAGGCGACACATCATGTCTAACATTACTCTAATAGTGAAATACTGCAGTACCAGACAGAGCCTATAGACTATGCTGCAATACCAGAAAGAGCCTATAGACTATGCTGCAATACCAGAAAGAGCCTATAGACTATGCTGCAATACCAGAAAGAGCCTATAGACTATTCTCCATTACGAGACAGAGCCTATAGAGTATTCTCCAATACCGGACAGAGCCTATAGACTATTCTTCAATACCAGGAAGAGCCTATAGACTATGCTGCAATACCGGACAGAGCCTATAGACTATGCTGCAATACCAGACAGAGCCTATAGACTATTCTCCAATACGAGACAGAGCCTATAGACTATTCTCCAATACCAGACAGAGCCTACAGACTATTCTTCAATACCAGGAAGAGCCTATAGACTATGCTGCAATACCGGACAGAGCCTATAGACTATGCTGCAATACCAGACAGAGCCTATAGAATATGCTGCAATACAGGACAGAGCCTATAGAATATGCTGCAATACCGGACAGAGCCTATAGACAATGCTGCAATACCGGATAGAGCCTATAGACTATGCTGCAATACCAGACAGAGCCTATAGACTATGCTGCAATACCTGACAGAGCCTATAGACTATGCTGCAATACCAGACAGAGCCTATAGACTGTGCTGCAATACCGGACAGAGCCTATAGACTATGCTGCAATACCAGACAGAGCCTATAGACTATGCTGCAATACCGGACAGAGCCTATAGACTATGCTGCAATACCAGACAGAGCCTATAGACTATGCTGCAATTCCAGACAGAGCCTATAGACTATGCTGCAATACCGGACAGAGCCTATAGACTATGCTGCAATACCGGACAGAGCCTATAGACTATGCTGCAATACCGGTCAGAGCCTATAGACTATGCTGCAATACCAGACAGAGCCTATAGACTATGCTGCAATACCAGACAGAGCCTATAGACTATGCTGCAATACCAGACAGAGCCTATAGACTATGCTGCAATATCAGACAGAGCCTATAGACTATGCTGCAATACCAGACAGAGCCTATAGACTATGCTGCAATACCGGACAGAGCCTATAGACTATGCTGCAATACCGGTCAGAGCCTATAGACTATGCTGCAATACCAGACAGAGCCTATAAACTATGCTGCAATACCAGACAGAGCCTATAGACTATGCTGCAATACCAGACAGAGCCTATAGACTATGCTGCAATACCAGACAGAGCCTATACCTCGCAGTTTAAAGGAACCTGTCTTCTAATAACAGCGGTACAATTATGTAGCAGCACTCTTTTCAACATTGTTTTTGCTATGACTTTGGCTAAAAGCATACATGAGTATCCGAATGTAGAAAATGTCCCATGTGACATGTAAATCAGGCACAGTGGTCCCCTGGGCGGGCCAGACCATCTCTGCTACCTGCGTTTCCAGCCAAAAATCCCATCCTGCTAACCTCCTCCTACACGGATGACGTACGGTAGTAGGTGTCATCCAGGCATCTCTGCGAAATGTCATGCCTGTGCCGTGATGCTACATACATAATTTTCTTTTCCGGTTTTACTTTAACTTATATTAGAATTACAGTCTTAGGAAAAAGATGTTCTATATCTACATATCATTACGCAGAGAATGACACCTCGCACATCTTCCTACAATCAATAATTACTAAGATATGAATTATCAAAAATGATGGTTCTTGGTGGTGACCTTTGGAAAATTCATGGGTCTAAAAAATGAGATTTTCATATAAATTCTAGTAATGAACAAAAGTTTTATAAAAATCAGAGATGGTTGGATGCTACCCCTTGGGTGATTTGTCCTTGAATGACCCCTAAGCTAAGCCTGTTGGTGGTTCGGTGGATTTGTGTCCACCAATCCTGGCGACAGTGATGTCACAGCACATGGATAATGCACACAGTGATGTCACAGTACAGATATAATGTACACAGAGATGCCACATCAGAGAGATAATGTACAATGATGTCACCATACAGGGAGGGGCAAGCTACACAGTGAAGTTACAGCATAGATATAATACACACAGTGATGTCACAATATAGAGCTAATACATGCTGGTGTGTCACAGCACGGAGGTAATTAACTGAACTAAATAATAGCACATTAATGATGCTAACAGTGATCACACTGTAGGGATAATACATAGAGTGAAGTTTGGGTATAGGGATAATGCACAGTTAAGAAAAATATAGCAAGTAACGTAACAACACAAAAAAGATGCAAAATTCAACGCCACAGTAGAATGATAATACCTAGAGCATGGCTGCATCAAGTTACTATGTCCAAAAACTTGGAATGGGACCTCATTTAGGTGTTGACGCCTTGTTCTTCAATCATCCATAGTCATCACCAGCTGCACCTTATCACTGTCTGGAGATGGGCCCTTGGTGGGGCATCTTATAATCTGTCCATGAGTTGAAAATGTTCTTGTGTTCTATAAAATGTCTTTCTTCTTATTATAGAGAATGCTATTATACTTATTCATCAACTACTTTTTGTATTTGTCTAGATTGAAGACGCAATCATGGCTGAAAAAGTGTCCGCGGCTTGTGCCCTCCTGTTTCTGATCTCTTGTGTGGAGTCTCGTAGCTCTAGTTCAAAACCAACTTGGCCAATGTTCAATGTTCCAGTGGTTCTTCCTCAATTGACAACTGGCCTTGAGAAACCACACTTTGACGCAGAACCAAGGCTTGATGTACCAAACTCCTGTGGCCCAGAATGCCACAAACATTTCCCAATGCCTACTTTGGATGAACTGAAGGACAACATGGCATACGAAACCTTGTATTCCAACGGAAGTCGCACTTTGACCAAAGTAGGGATTTATGTTATTCCCAAAAGGGCGGACACTGAAAGAAACCATGGGAAGTCCCGTCGTAAAAGACAAATCTATGGATATGACAGCAGGTTTAGTATATATGGAAAAAACTTCTTACTTAATTATCCTTTTTCAACATCTGTAAAGTTGTCCACCGGTTGCACCGGCACCTTGGTGGCCGAGAAGCATGTCCTTACTGCTGCCCATTGCATTCATGATGGCAAAAATTATGTCAAAGGAGCACAGAAGCTCCGAGTGGGATTCTTAAAGCCTAAATTTAAAGATGGAGGTAAAAGCGTCAACCAAACCAATTCTGGACCTAGCGAAAAAATGAAATTCCAATGGATTCGGGTCAAAAGAACCCATGTACCAAAAGGATGGATTAAAGGCAATGCCAATGATATTGGCATGGATTACGACTATGCCTTATTAGAACTCAAAAAACCTCACAAAAGAAAGTTCATGATGATCGGTGTAAGTCCAAGTGGCCGACAGTTGCCTAGTGGAAGAATCCACTTCTCCGGCTTTGACAATGATAGACCGGGAAACCTGGTGTATCGATTCTGTGATGTCAAGGAAGAAACGTATGACCTACTTTACCAGCAATGCGATGCCCAGCCCGGAGCTAGTGGTTCTGGAGTTTATGTCAGGATGTGGAAACGAGACAAGCAGAGATGGGAGCGGAAGATAATTGGAATCTTCTCCGGACACCAATGGGTGGACAAAAATGGTGACAAGCAGGATTTTAATGTAGCTGTCCGTATAACGCCTCTTAAATATGCACAAATCTGCTTCTGGATAAAAGGAAACTATATAGATTGCAGGGACGGATAACCAAAATGTAACCATTTGGTTATATGAAAAGCCAACGTATGAATGTACTGTTCTTTCTACCCTTGCTCGTTGAGACGTGAAAGTCCACCTAGGACAATGGTAACGTTTAGCTTCTTTCACGCTACTAATAATTCAACCAAGTCTACAAGACGTGTATTGACAAATGGAGTTTTTGCCTTTGGTTTCTCCCCTCAAAGCATCAGCATAGCTAATGAAGACTGTCAGATAAAGTCACATATTGACTCGGTGCTTTCTTTTAAGGTTGACTGAGAGTTGGAAAGTTTTCCGTCGGTTGTCCATTGCTCCATAATATATAATATGCACTTTTCCTGGCTTCATTGTAAGACTGTTAATGTGTCTCTTATAAATTACCATTGTCCTACTGATTTTTTTTATTACTGTTGTCGATGAGTCTTTTTGTTGTTTTTTTTGTCACACTATCCATTTTCCCACCTCGAATAGCTTTTAATCTCAGGATGTACAAAGTAAGCAGATGGAAGCCTAAATGTATTATTAGAATGTCATTCTTCATCGAATTCATTGAGCTCGCTGTATTTTATATATTTCTTTTCCTATTCAACGCATTCAGGATTTGTGAAAAGGGAACCAAATTCTCGTTGGCGCTTTGGAAGGAGCTTTACAAAAGAAATTCATAAGACTAGAACAGGAATTAAAATTTATCAACCCTTGTCTGTAGAAAAACAAAGGACTCGATGAATAATTCTTTTTTCTTAGGAAGAAGGAAATGTTGAATCTCAATGTTTTGACCCCTCTTATGCCAAAAATTATAATTCAATTGGCTGCCACAACATCCTTCCAATGTTCTCTACACGGGGGTCTTTGAAACTTTGTCTCCAACCTTATGAGACAGTGGACATTTTTGTTTCCCCGTAAATGGTTTGTTCTTTACGATAGGCAGCAGCTATATCACTACTTAAGAGGGTTGCCTGTTCTTCACTAATTCTGCTTTAAAAGTTTTTTAAAGGGTACCTCGAACTTTGAACATATTATTGTTTGCCAAAAGGAATTTAAATCTAATGCCACAGATGCAGCCAACAGATCAGGGGTGGTAAGGTAACTTTAGGACTCCTCAAAACCCTCCTGAACGGCTCCTGTGGAGGAGCAACAGTTCTACTGGTTGCATTTTCATCTACCACATTTAAAGAGGTTGACCACCATTAGAAAAACATGGCTGCTTTCTTCCAGAAACTGTGCCACACCCATTATGGGACTGCATCCAGTATTGCAGTTCCGGTGAGTATTGTTCAGCTGCACTAACACCAGGTGTGGTACAGTTTTTGGAGGAAAGCAGCCATGTTTATCTAACCATGGGCAATCCCTTTAAGATTCTGTCAGAGAACATTGTAGGTAGCTTTTAAATTAAATTCCCATGTTTAGGGCTATCTTATTAAAGTTACAGGTGTAGCACTTCCCAAATTGCTTTTGAGTGCCCTATGCCATCAATGTAGCATGCTTATGCGATTTGCTCTGCCTGATAGCAACTGTATGGTGCAGTGTTCGAGGCGTTATGATGTTCGGTGCATAACAAATGTAGCACACCAAACATTAGTTAATCCTTTGGCTACGGGTCCCAAGAAGTGGCCCATTGTAACAAGCCCCAATTAATAAACCTGTGTCAATCTGTGCTCAATTAGTGCCATTCACATAGAGGAATGCTCCATAAAGTTTTGGTCAATTCCCAACCTTTCTTGGAACTTGAATGCCAAATAGATGCCCAAAGCAAATAATGGCCATCCATTGTCAAGCATAAAAATTATAACCGACTGGAGGGGTTCCAACAGCAAGGTGACCCCCATCCTTCCAAGTAATCCGTAAATGTAGCGAGGCTCAAACTAAGCAACAGCTTTACCATAAGAAGGTGTGATATAGTAACATTGACATAAAGACTTTCAAAAACTTTCATGGGCTCAGGGATTACACCCGATGTAAGCTGTATAAAGTGTGATAGACGTCTGCAGCTAAAAAGGCATTAAAGTTAACATTGAATGGGTGCCAACTAGAATTTGGAAATGTAATTACAACACAACGGAGCACCGCAGAATCGCCTGGGGTATTTAATCTTGTAACACTCTCTATTTTCAAGAATCATTTTTATGTGTGTGTGATGGGGGAATGACAATGGCACAGCTCTCTTGTTAGATACTGATGTAACCAAGTCTAAAGGGGGTTTTGGAACTAAACTACAGATAACCCATTCTTTGGACTGGTCATCATCAGTCAATCAGTGGTGGTTCCTCACTTGGGATCTCTGGAAATCAGCTGATTGAAGTGACAGCAGCAGTAAGGTGAGAGCCGTTAACACTTCAGTCCATACCGGGCACAGCGCTGTACATTGCAGCTGGGCCCTGGCGTTGCAGCTCTGTTCCATTTACTTGTATGGGATGGAGATGGTCTCTGACCACGTGATGAATGAATGTGACGTTACTAGCCTGAGAAGAAGCCACGGTGTTCACTTCAATCAGGTGATCGGCAAGAATTCTGAGCGGCGGACGCACATTGATCGACTGTTAATGACCTAGCCAGAGGATAGGTCATCAGTAGTTTAGTCCCAGAAATCTCCTTTAACTTGACTCTTAAAGTTATGATAACTTTCTGTGCCAAAGTTTATTTGCCCTTTAAATCGCTTTACAATGGCTTATGTTGCAATATTTTTTTAATGGCTTAATATAAGATAACTTGTTACAGAAAGTTATCAGTCAAGTTACATTTAACTACACAGAGTAGGGCAATAAGACTTTGAAAGTGACTGAACCACTTGTAAGCGTGTTAATTGCTTTCAAAGCCCCTAGTCTCCCCCCTCTCAAAGTCTAGTACATACAAATCCAGCCCTGATGTAACCTACAAACTACAAAGAACAGTGAATTCATATTTTGAATGTAATAGTTCTACATTGCCTCCTAGTGGTTGTAAAAGGTACAGCAAATAATCATACGTCAGAATAATATTGGAAGTGAATTCAGCAGGGCAAACAATTTAATTTTTGTTGCTAAAATTATTTACCAAATTAGTGGACGTTTAGTAATTTGTGCAAAATAATCGCAAACGTCCGAATTTAATTAATTTGGACACAAAATGGAAAAATGAGTGAGACCATTTTTATAAAAATTACGTTTAAAGCTAATTTCCTATTGTTTTTGTGCTTTTCCGCAGACTTTATATTCATTGTGTTGATATTGCAGGAAAACTAAATTTTTTTTTTACAAATCTTTTTGAAAAACTCATTTTTTTTTTTTTTTTAAAATTGCACTTCTCATTCTACGCTTTTATCATGCGGTGTTAAGGTTGATTTAGCAGATAACCTGTATGCATTTTCCTCCCCCACCAGATATTTTATCTATTTATTCTGAAGTATTCTCCCCATCGTGGAATACTAAAAAAGTTACACTAAATGATGAAAAATGAATGTAAAGAAATGTCACCGATGTGAATGTTTATTAAAGATGGAATTACATAGAATGAGCCGTGACCTCGCGCTCCGCGAACAGGTCAAGATAAACATTGAGCACTTTGTATTGTCACATTAAAATTCCAGACATACTTCTCTGACGGGACGAGACGGTCGCTGATTGGCGAACGTTACTTTAGGGTCATCACAGCTTCATTCTCGTCTGAACTTGTGGAATCACCTCAAGTTTGGACTTGACCTCCTGACTCACCAACACAAAGGACAGGATTTTGCATGACGGATTACACAGTAATTGATCCATTCTACCTGTATAATGATACAATATTACCCAATTAAGCAGACAGTCATCCCAACCTAAGGTTCCTTTACGCATCACAATATATATATATGTTGGATGAGCACCGACCGTTAAGCTCGTCACTCGTTGACAACACTTTGGCACAGGCTCATCCAGACTCTATAGAGGATGACTGATTATGATCATTTATCCCCATAGTGTATCCCCATCATTTAGATGGGACGTCGTGCTGCAAAGATTGATGTGATCATCCAATTAATGAGCATTTTCTTTACACGGAGCAATGATTGGTTGAAAGAGCTTTTTTTTTATCAACACTGATTCATGGTTATTGGCCTGAGTAAAGGGTCTTAATACAGGGAAAATTGATTACATATTTTCCATTGACCCCCAACAAAGTGCCTATAAGTATGAGTGATCCTCAGATAGTTCGCTTGTAAATGGTGGCCAATTGGTGAAAGTGACACTCTAGTTTCGGGACACAATTCTGTCCCAGGACCAGCGGGGGTTTATAACCTTACAGTTGCTCGTCTCTGCTGTTTTGGGTCATGTTTTCCACCCTTCACGATATCCAACATAATATTTAGACTATCTAAACCCTACAGTGCATTGGTAACGTTAGACTACCCATGCACTATATTTGCTCTCTGATTGGCCAGAGCCGCTCATGTGATCAACACTGGTCAATCAGTGAGCAGTGCACAGTGTACATTAGGTAAATAGAAAACTGCTGTAGCTATCTTGGTTGGTCGAATATAGGGACTGAGATCGAGGGATTGAAGGGGCGGCAGAGAAGGCGGCAGTGCAGGTCGTTTACCCCTCTCCCACTCCTGTCCTGGGTTAGAATTTTGCCCTCAAATTGGAGGGTTGCTTTAGATAAAATGACCTCCTTAGGACCCCTTTTTATGGTCTTTTTGAGCATGTTCTTCTAATGTCAAGATGTGCCTTACTTAACACCCCCATACACTAGCTAAAACCATGAGCCATTCAACGCATTTCTCAGCTCCAGATCACTGCATACAGATGCATCCATATGGAAACTGCTGTATACACTGACCAAAGTGTAGAATGCAGTATGTGAGTGACTGAGACATAACTGGCTCCTACCTATGAGTCAAGCAGATTGTAAATGTAAAGGTGTCTTAGGAGCCTTCAGCCTCACTTCAGCTTGTATGGGCCATATGTCCATCCTAATCAACCTCCTTTTGGCGCCAAAGCTTGTGGCTCAATGGTGGTCCTGTAGAGATTTGCAACAATGTGGTCACTCCGACAGGAATTGTCATTCAGCTTTTGAATACTCCCAAATGTCAGATCTGTCTAGAAATGCAGCCATATATCCCCTGTTCACTTGTCTATACCATTTCTATACAGGAGTCTGAGAGAGCTGAGTGACATCCACTGTGCCCACTGTAATGGAAATTACTGTACACTGGTTGTCACCCAGATTTCCCAGAAACTTCTGACTAAAGGCTATGCACAGCTTTACAACCATTTTTTCATGTCTCAAATGCATCCGAAATGAAACTCTATACAGCTAATATACAGAACTATATATTGCCTTGGCTATGCTCTACAAAACAAACCTTATGTAGTCTGACCTGCAGTTAAACTCCCTTCTAGTGATGAGAAAACTTTTGAAAAGTTTGGTTCAGCCGGTTCGCTGAACTTTTTCAAAAAAGTCTGGTTTGGTCCAAATTAGCTTGAACCAAACTGGAAATTTGCCAGAACCCCTAAAACTAGGGTATAACGCTATCCAAGAGTCATAAACGCCCTGCATTACCCTCTGAGAATGCTTTATGGCTCTTAGTGTTATACACCAGTCTTCATAACTAATGTTGAGTGAACCGATCCAGTAGAACCTTGTTTTGGGTAGAACTTTGCTAAAGTTTGGTTTGGGCTCATGTTGAACCAAACTTTCAATAAAGTTTGACCCGAAACAGGGTTCTACTGGTTCACTAAACACAGCCGCCTTCATACATACATCTGCTAGATTACCAACAACTAGGGCAGATGACTGAAGGAACAGACTACACAGGGATTGTTTGTAATCCGTAACCATAGAGACATATACGTCTGCATATGACCCGTATAGAAAAAACAGTAGAAGATTTTTTTTATCAAGACTATTTGCAGATTTACTTCATTTATCATTGCACTGGGGCAAAAACAAAAAAAGAAATGGTTGCAAAAGTTTACACACCCTTTAAGAAAGAGCTGGATAGAAGAAGATTCAAGGAATGGTAGAGGGAAGTGTATGGTGAGGCTCCTAACACTATTTAATAAGCGTATTGTGTTATATAATCCTCTTCGGTTTATGGTGCTTTTATATTTATTATCTTTTTGTACATGTCACGGCATTGAGCAACTTTGATTGAGTTCCCCACTTATTGTGTAGCTCCACAGCCGACTCGTTGTATTGTTGTATGCTGATTCCTCTGTTCATTGTCGTCCTGGAGAAAAAGTTCTCAAAAATGTGTTCCAATGTTTTTGTTTGTACATAATTGTACGGGCCGGCGCTCGGATATAACGCTTAATATAAAGGATTTTCTTCTTGAATGTAAACCAGTGGATAAAAGTGATGATAAAATGAGAGAAATCCGTCTCCTGTGTGCGAGGTCTTTTTATGCAACAAGGCAAAAAGTACTCAACTAAAATGTTTGGGTAGTGATCCTGGGCGGTGTAATATTAGGTCTAGAGCCAACTCATATGTCTTGGGCATAAATCCACAGACCCACAGACGGATGAGTGTGATTAACAAAAACCCTTAATCAATGCTGATTTTGTGTCTTATTGGGTACAAGCAGAACAAGGGGCATTGCAATGGTTTTGGACAGACAAGCTGGCGCTGTCCTATGACATTGCTTGTTAGGAGAGAAACTTGAAAAGTCAAAGTCTCTGAATAGAACTAATGTAATCAGCTGTGAACTCATGGGGCTCCATTACTAAATGTGAAAATCTGTACACCTCAAAGTAAGTGCCTGCTCTGTGGCCCCACAAAATAACAGTCCTCTCTGTAGCCCCGTAAAGCAATAGTTCCCCCACTGTGACCTTCAAAGTCATAGTTCTCTCTGATTCATCAAAGTTACAGTGACTCTTTTGTGATCACGCAAAGTTACAATTTTCCATCTGTTCCATTCCAAGTTAGATGTAGTCCCTCAAAGTTACAGTGCCCCCATGTGACCACACAGTTATAGTGCCCCCATGTGACCACACAGTTATAGTGCCCCCATGTGACTACACAGTTATAGTGCCCCCATGTGACTACACAGTTATAGTGCCCCCATGTGACTACACAGTCATAGTGCCCCCATGTGACCACACAGTTATAGTACCCCCATGTGACCACACAGTCATAGTGCCCCCATGTGACCACACAGTTATAGTGCCCCCATGTGACCATACAGTCATAGTGCCCCCATGTGACCACACAGTTATAGTGCCCCCATGTGACCACACAGTTATAGTGCCCTCTTGATGCTTTTTTAAAATTACAGTGCTTTCTGAGTACCACTGTCTGTTCAAGCGGTGCTTACCTGTGTGCCATGGTCTCTTAAAACAACTGATTGGCGGGGGTCCTGATTTGTGGAGCCCCAAAGATAGTAAATTGATGACCTATCCTGAGGTCAGTTCAGGAATATTAGTCCAGTAAGATCCTTTAATTAGAGGGGACAATTGTGCCCAGTGGGATTTGGAAAGCAACTTCTCAAGAGCACTGTTTCTTAAAAGGGTCATCCAGCCAAATACACAGGAAATAACATAAATATCTGATTGGTAGAGGTTCCAATTGGGTGAAAAAGACCTATTTTTAGTTCATTCAATTGCGTAAAATATAATTTTTCAAAACCTTGGCAGAGAAAAAGACTGGCATCTTAAGAGACTTGGGTAAAGATAGCTGAAGAATATGACAGTTCTACACAGTGGATTAGAGATCTTGAAATGTGCGAAAATCTTGGAATGGTCACCGTGGCCTCTCACTGTCAATGAGTCTGAGCTTACACTCCTTTTATCATCGCCCCGTGAAGTGTGCTGCGTGCTTGAGATTCCTGCTCCATTCTTCACCTAATCTGTCCTTTCTTAGACCTCCTGTCCAAATTCCACGCAGTCTGCATCGCGTCTTTGTCGGAAGAACTGGGGCAATCAGAAGTCATCCTGGGGAGATGGACACAGAGAATTCTGCCTCTTATCTGTAGTAAACGGTCTTCTGCCTTGGGCACTGGGTATCTCCTTCACAAAGGTTTCAATTTGTGGGCTTCACTAAAACTGCCACATACAAATTAGTATGCTAGTTGTATTTGTGCTTCGACAAGTACAGTGCAACAGAATATTATGGGGTGTGTCCCGCTGTCAAGACAATTTTACAGTCTACAAATAGATATCATCTACATAGGAAGACATATTCTTTTATTTTTCCAGTACTGACCCTGAGTTACATCCGGTATTATACTCCAGAGCTGCACTCACTATTCTGCTAGTAGAGTCACTGTGCACATACATTATTTATCCTGTACTGATCCTGAGTTGCATCCTGTATTATACTCCAGAGCTGCACTCACTATTCTGCTGGTGGAGTCACTGTGTACATACATTACTTATCCTGTACTAATCCTGAGTTACTTACTGTATTATACACCAGAGCTGCACTCACTATTCTGCTGGTGGAGTCACTGTGTACATACATTACTTATCCTGTACTGATCCTGAGTTACATCCTGTATTATACTCCAGAGCTGCACTCACTATTCTGCTGGTGGAGTCACTGTGTACATACATTACTTATCCTGTATTATACGCCAGAGCTGCACTCACTATTCTGCTGGTGGAGTCACCGTGTACATACATTACTTATCCTGTATTATACTCCAGAGCTGCACTCACTATTCTGCTGGTGGAGTCACCGTGTACATGCATTACTTATCCTGTATTATACTCCAGAGCTACACTCACTATTCTGCTAGTGGAGTCACTCTGTACATACATTACTTATCCTGTATAATACTTCAGAGCTGCACTCCCTATTCTGCTGGTGGAGTCACTGTGTACATTCATTACTTATCCTGTACTGATCCTGAGTTACATCCTGTATTATACTCCAGAGCTGCACTCCCTATTCTGCTGGTGGAGTCACTGTGTACATTCATTACTTATCCTGTACTGATCCTGAGTTACATCCTGTATTATACTCCAGAGCTGCACTCACTATTCTGCTGGTGGAGTCACTGTATACATGCATTACTTATCATGTACTGATCCCAGGTTGCATCTGGTATTATACTTCTTTTCTCTGATGTCTTGTGTTATCACTTTCCTTTATTATGGTGCCTTATGTACTGTACCTCTATGACTGACTATATACTGTATATGGTATTGTACTTACATTACCTTCACATGGGGCCATGTAAATATGGTGGACACCAAATAAAATCTGCACCAGGACAGAAACATTCCAGCAACAAGACAGTTTATATAATCAGTCAGTATTGTTACACAATACCAGAAGGCTGCAAGCGAGTCTCTGTTTGAGAAGACTGGGAAACCTTCCATTCCTCATGACCTTGAGGAGAAAATACAACATTCAGTTCTGCAGCTTGACAAAAGTTGTACTCAGAAGGGGGAGTGGGAAGAAAATGTCACTCTTAAGGAGTAAAGAATTGTTAAGTCACTAAATGCCAGGAGTCACATGCCCTCACTTTGTCTTACACAGCTGCCAGCGCTGAGAAGGAGCCATTGTCCCGGACTCTTGTGGATGAGGACATTTATTTCCAGCTCTACGAAAATGAGGAAGAAGCAGAACATTGATCTCGGAGAAAAGTGCAAAGACTACAACTATGTGACAAGAAAACAGCTACAGAATGTTTAATAGAAGTTTGCGAAAATAACAGCCCCCCTGCAACCGGACGAGATGTGCAAGCGAAAGCAAAACTTTACAAAAAGTGCACAAAACACCATGTGGCAGACTCATAAAAATTGATGCAAGTCATGTCCGAGTAGATCTGGAGTACAAAGTGAGAAAATGCTAAACAAACACATTGCGGGAGTCTCGTGGTTGACTGCTTTAGTGCAGGGTTTAATTTGTTGCCAGTGTTTGACACACGCTTAAGCCCGGGCTAACTACCTCAATGTGACAATCGTCAGGAAAATCCCACCGGAATTGTTACAATAGTGGCAAGATATTTCTCGATCTAGCGCCCATGTGGAATCAATGGTCGTGATTTTTCTGCACCTCATAGGTCATCGCGAACTGTCACGTAACCCTACAGACCGTTCAAAACGGTCTACTCTTAGGACCATTGGCCATCCAGAACCAGGTCAGGCCACGTAAAGAATGGTTAGTGCAGTACTCCTGGCCCAGGATGATATTCTGCCGGGGACTAAGGGAGGCAGTTGATTTCCTACTGCCGGTGCACCGTTGTCCCTCAGATCTGCCGTTTCCGGGCTGCATTTCCTTCTTTCAAGATGTCTTTGCAATCTTCTGACTACCTAATACACATTGTGCATTGCTAATATGTTATACTAACGATGCACTACATTTGCTCTCTGATTGGCCAGCACTGCTCATGTGATCAGTGTTGGCCAATTAGACTGAAGCATTGTGAAATGCCTTGGACAGAAATGCCTAGGTAGTTAAAATGTTGTGGTGGTCATCTTGTAAGATAGAAATAGGGCCATAAAAATGGCGGATCCAAGGGACAATGGCACAAAGGAAGGGTGGCAGGTAATACAATTCCTCCCCTCCAGTCCCCAGACCGAATTTTGTAACAATTCCTTTTTTTGTCCCGGGACGACTGGAGGGTTGATTTAAGCACTAAATGATGATGATAAATAAGAATTTTATGACTTGATAGCTGGTCTGGAGGAGGTGGATCCTCGGCCTGAGCCAAGTCTACACAATTCTTCTCAGCAAGTCAGCGGTATTGGCACATAGGGAAGTGAACCCAGGGCCAGGCTGTCTGTGAGTGAGTCCTGACCTCCTCTGCAAATCTGCGCCCGCCACCCAATTCCTGCTTACAATGAGGTGTGCTTGCTTTTCAGCTACGCACCTCCCGATTGCTCAGAACGGGCAGCACTGCAGATGAAGAGCAGCGGCGCTGAAGGGAGGTTGCTCCTTTGAGGATGGGGACCCTAACCAATTGCCCAGTTCACCCCACGAAAATGTCAGCTTGGGACATAAATGTTTGGTATTAAGGGGTAACATAGTTGGATATTTGTGCTCTTAGATGGGCCAAGAAAGACAATCATCAGTGACCACCATGTTATCTTTATGGCAGGCGCAAGCACAGCTAAGATAGCTCCCCCATTTGAGGACTTCACTGAACTGCACCTTATATCTCCTCATTTTTCTTGTTCCTCTGTAAGTCATTGCATTACATTACAGGAGAGAAACATTCAGATAACTGGAGAGATACCTGAATTTTCATGCTTTTATTATAAAACTAGCAATGAAGGCTATTATGTAAAAAAATACAGCGAGCTCCAGAAAACCATCCATCATGGCCATCATTTGTCATGAAACATTAAAATACGAAATGCGCCAGCGTTTGCAGGATGACAATCCTCCCGGGTCAAGAGACGTGAGACAGGATTGAGAAGCAATTTGCCTGATGGTATTTTTACATATAGGGATGATGTAATGAGCGCCGATCGGCACACAAATCAATTTTTTTTTACACGGACCTAGAATCAGCTTTATGGGGACAAGCGATCACCAAAATTAATTGTTCATCTTCATAGGCCGGCTGTACATCTCCGTATTTATAGAGAGATGTACCGCTGAGCAGTGAGCACATTAATGCGCGCATAAATGAGTCGATCAGCTGTGTCTCTTATGTGGTTTGATCATCAGGCGAAGGAGCGTTTGGAGGAATGTTGTGGCCTGATGATTGGCCCATGCAAAAGGACTGTTACTCTGATCCATGGACAATAAAAACTTTTACATCATCAAGGTATACTTTTTAGGAGTGGTGCCCGAAATACTTTTGGGGGGAAAACACATTTTTCATGGGGGTCACATATTTTTTTAGGGAGCTGCACATACTTTTTAGGGGAAGGGGTGCACATATCTTTGGGGGAGTGCCCACACATACTTTTTAATGGGGGTGCACATAATTTTTGGTGGACACTAGAGATGAGCGAGTATACTCGCTAAGGCACATTACTCGATCGAGTAGTGCCTTAGCCAAGTATCTCCCCGCTCGTCTCTAAAGATTCGGGGGCCGGCGCGGGTGACAGGTGAGTTGCGGCGGGGAGCGGGCGGGAGAGAGGGAGAAGGAGATCTCCCCTGCTTTCCTCCCCGCTCTCCCCCGCCACTCCCCGCCCGCCGCCGGCCCCCGAATCTTTAGAGACTAGCGGGGAGATACTCGGCTAAGGCACTACTCGATCGAGTAATGTGCCTTAGCCAGTATACTCGCTCATCTCTATTGGGCAGCTATTTTTCAGCAGAATATGCCTACTTTTCAGGGGCGCACATACTTTTCAGGCAAGGACATAAACTTTTGGTTGGGTGCACATACTTTTAAAAAAGTGAGTCGTTACCAATATGTTTAATACATAAGGATTATTCTTGCCCCATGGACTGAGATGAGGACGTTTTTTTCCACTTATCTTCAAAAAGATCTGTTTCCCTTCAACTTTTTTGATGATGATCTCTGTATGTTGGTGCCTCTCTGTTGCTTGCCCGGATGCTGTGCAGCAAATTGGATCTTCCTGCGGAGGTTTGTTAGAACTTCATGGCGTTCCGTTAAATTCCTATAAATGAGGGTACGCTGACACTGATCATTATTCCCAACACGCCTAAAAAAACAAGCAAAACGAGCAACAAGACAACTTTTTTTTCCTTTTTAAGAACTCTCACCAAAGTTGAATGTAGAACTCGGCAGCCCAATTCTCTCCTCAGAAATGCGTTCTCTCTAATTAAAGGAAAGTTCTGGAACATCATTTAGCAGGGTAATTTTATGAGTCTTTCAGGTTCTATTTTTATATCCTTCCATTAAAACCGTTTTCTTGTCTGTTTTTTTATGTGCATTTAGATGCAGCTTGAAGACACAGCAAAACAAACCACTAGTTCCCACACATTCTGAACCGCGGTTTGCATTTCATTGAACTATTGATATAGCAGAGCCGATTTTTCTCTTTAACTGTTTGTTTAGTGCACTTTAGTTTAGTTTGGTGCAGTCAAGGCCATAGGTACCGTAGAGGCAGAGCATGCGGCGATCGGGCCATTGATGAGAGGGGTCTCAGCCCTGCTTGTTGAAGCCTGCGCAGGACTCCCCTCTCTAGAAGAACTTCATTGATAGTGTAACAGGTGGATTGTATATGATGGCGCAGGTTTTAGCATACGCCCGCCCAACCCTGCTACTGCTGTGTGATGTCATTTTGAGTAGGCTTTGAGCATCACACATGCGATGGAAGTTCATGGACCGGCACATGCACAGAACGTGTATCTATATTATAGGCAGATTCGTTGCTTCTAGCGATGAGCAAGCGTACTTGCTAAGGACAAATACTTGAGTGAGTATTGTCCTTTTCGAGTACCTGCCCGCTCGTGAGAAAAGGTTCGGGTGCTGGCGGGGGTGAGCGGTGTGTTGCAGGAGTGAGCAGGAGGGAGCAGGTGCATGCTACCCGCGGAATCGGGCAGGGTAAGATGTTGTTTGTCATGATGTCAGCTCATGTAAGGGTAGGGACTAGAGATGAGCGGGCACCAAAATGCTCGGGTGCTCGTTACTCGGCACGAAATTATCGCGATGCTCGAGGGTTCGTTTCGAGTAACGAACCCCATTGAAGTTAATGGGCGACTCGAGCATTCTTGTATATCGCCGATGCTCGCTAAGGTTTCCATTTGTGAAAATCGGGGCAATTCAAGAAAGTGATGGGAACGACACAGCAACGGATAGGGCAGGCGAGGGGCTACATGTTGGGCTGCATCTCAAGTTCCCAGGTCCCACTATTAAGCCACAATAGCGGCAAGAGTGGGCCCCCCCCCAACAACTTTTACTTCTGAAAAGCCCTCATTAGCAAGGCATACCTTAGCTAAGCACCACACTACCTCCAACAAAGCACAATCACTGCCTGCATGACACTCCGCTGCCACTTCTCCTGGGTTACATGCTGCCCAACCCCCCCCCCCCGTCCCCCCCGCACGACCCAGTGTCCACAGCGCACACCAAATTGTCCCTGCCCAGCCTTCAGCTGCCCTCATGCCACGCCACCCTCATGTCTATTTATAAGTGCGTCTGCCAGAGGAAAAGCAGGCACACACTGCAGAGGGTTGGCACGGCTAGGCAGCGACCCTCTTTAAAAGGGGCGGGGCGATAGCCCACAATGCTGTACAGAAGCAATGAGAAATATAATCCTGTGCCACCGCCATCAGGAGCTGCACACGTGGGCATAGCAATGGGGAACCTATGTGCCACACACTATTCATTCTGTCAAGGTGTATGCATGCCCCAGTCAGACCGCGGTTTTTTATAAATAGTCACAGGCAGGTACAACTCCGCAATGGGAATTCCGTGTGCACCCACAGCATGGGTGGCTCCCTGGAACCCACTAGCTGTACATTAATGTATCCCATTGCAGTGCCCATCACAGCTGAGGTAACGTCCGATTAAATGCAGGTGGGCTTCGGCCCACACTGCATGCCCCAGTCAGACTGGGGTTCTTTAGAAGTGGACACATGTAGTTACAACTCCCTGTGGACCGACAGAATGGGTGGGTGCCAGGAAGCCACCGGCGGTACATAAATATATCCCATTGCATTGCCCATCACAGCTGAGGTAATGTCATGTTTAATGCAAGTGGGCTTCGGCCCACACTGCATGCCCCAGTCAGACTGGGGTTCTTTAGAAGTGGACACATGCAGTTACAACTCCATGTGGACCCACAGTATGGGTGGGTGCCAGGAAGCCACCGGCGGTACATAAATATATCCCATTGCATTGCCCATCACAGCTGAGGTAATGTCATGTTTAATGCAGGTGGGCTTCGGCCCACACTGCATGCCCCAGTCAGACTGGGGCTCTTTAGAAGTGGACACATGTAGTTACAACTCCGTGTGGACCCACGGCATGGGTGGCTCCCTGGAACCCACCGGTGGTACATAAAAATATCCCATTGCAGTGCCCAGCACAGCTGATGTAACGTCAGCTATAATGCAGGTGGGCAAAAAATTAATTGGATTACACTGTAGGCGAGGGCCCCAAAAAATTGGTGTACCAACAGTACTAATGTACCTCAGAAAAATTGCCCATGCCCAACCAAGAGGGCAGGTGAAACCCATTAATCGCTTTGGTTAATGTGGCTTAATTGGTAACTAGGCCTGGAGGCAGCCCAGTAACAAAAAAAAAATTGGTTCAGGTGCAAGTTTCAACGCTTTAATGAGCATTGAAACGTATATAAATTGTTTACAAAAATTATATGACTGAGCCTTGTGGGCCTAAGAAAAATTGCCCGTTCGGCGTGATTATGTGAGGTTTCAGGAGGAGGAGCAGGAGGAGGAGGAGGAATATAATACACAGATTGATGAAGCAAAAATTTCCCCGTTTTTGATGGTGATAGAGAACGATGCTTCCATCCGCGGGTGCAGCCTACGTATTGTTTATGTATCGCTGCTGTCCGCTGGTGAAGAAGAGAAGTCTGGGGAAATCCAGGCTTTGTTCATCTTGATGAGTGTAAGCCTGTCGGCACTGTCGGTTGACAGGCGGGTACGCTTATCCGTGATGATTCCCCCAGCCGCACTAAACACCCTCTCTGACAAGACGCTAGCCGCAGGACAAGCAAGCACCTCCAGGGCATACAGCGCGAGTTCAGGCCACGTGTCCAGCTTCGACACCCAGTAGTTGTAGGGGGCAGAGGTGTCCCCGAGGACGGTCGTGCGATCGGCTACGTACTCCCTCACCATCCTTTTACAGTGCTCCCGCCAACTCAGCCTTGACTGGGGAGCGGTGACACAGTCTTGCTGGGGAGCCATAAAGCTGGCAAAGGCCTTGGAGAATGTTCCCCTGCCTGCGCTGTACATGCTGCCTGATCTCTGCGCCTCCCCTGCTACCTGGCCCTCGGAACTGCGCCTTCTGCCACTAGCGCTGTCGGATGGGAAGTTTACCATCAGTTTGTCCACCAGCGCCCTGTGGTATAGCATAATTCTGGAACTCCTTTCCTCTTCGGGAATGAGAGTGGAAAGGTTCTCCTTATACCGTGGGTCGAGCAGTGTGTACACCCAGTAATCCGTAGTGGCCAGAATGCGTGTAACGCAAGGGTCACGAGAAAGGCATCCTAACATGAAGTCAGCCATGTGTGCCAGGGTACCTGTACGCAACACATGGCTGTCCTCACTAGGAAGATCACTTTCAGGATCCTCCTCCTCCTCCTCAGGCCATACACGCTGAAAGGATGACAGGCAAGCAGCATGTGTACTCTCAGCAGTGGGCCAAGCTGTCTCTTCCCCCTCTTCCTCATGCTCCTCCCCCTCCTCCTCCTCCTCAACGCGCTGAGATATAGACATGAGGGTGCTCTGACTATCCAGCGACATACTGTCTTCACACGCCTCCGTTTCCGAGCGCAAAGCGTCTGCCTTTATGCTTTGCAGGGAACTTCTCAAGAGGCATAGCAGAGGAATGGTGACGCTAATGATTGCAGCATCCCCGCTCAGCATCTGGGTAGACTCCTCAAAGTTTCCAAGGACCTGGCAGATGTCTGCCAACCAGGCCCACTCTTCTGTAAAGAATTGAGGAGGCTGACTCCCACTGCGCCGCCCATGTTGGAGTTGGTATTCCACTATAGCTCTACGCTGCTCATAGAGCCTGGCCAACATGTGGAGCGTAGAGTTCCACCGTGTGGGCACGTCACACAGCAGTCGGAGCACTGGCAGATTAAACCGATGTTGCAGGGTCCGCAGGGTGGCAGCGTCCATCTTGGAGTTGCGGAAATGTGCGCTGACCCGGTGCCCCTTTCCGAGCAGGTATGACAAGTGTGGGTAGCTTTTCAGAAAGCGCTGAACCACCAAATTAAAGACATGGGCCAGGTATGGCACGTGCGTGAGGCTGCCGAGCTGCAGAGCCGCCACCAGGTTACGGCCGTTGTCACACACGACCATGCCCGGTTGGAGGCTCAGCGGCGCAAGCCAGCGGTCGGTCTGCTCTGTCAGACCCTGCAGCAGTTCGTGGGCCGTGTGCCTCTTCTCTCCTAAGCTGAGTAGTTTCAGCACGGCCTGCTGACGCTTGCCCACCGCTGTGCTGCTACGCCGCGCGACACCAACTGCTGGCGACGTGCTGCTGCTGACACGTCTTGATTGCGAGACAGAGGTTACGTAGGAGGAGGAAGAGGGTGGTTTAGTGGAGGAAGCATACACCGCCGCAGATACCAGCACCGAGCTGGGGCCCGCAATTCTGGGGGTGGGTAGGACGTGAGCGGTCCCAGGCTCTGACTCTGTCCCAACCTCCACTAAATTCACCCAATGTGCCGTCAGGGAGATATAGTGGCCCTGCCCGCCTGTGCTTGTCCACGTGTCCGTTGTTAAGTGGACCTTGGCAGTAACCGCGTTGGTGAGGGCGCGTACAATGTTGCGGGAGACGTGGTCGTGCAGGGCTGGGACGGCACATCGGGAAAAGTAGTGGCAACTGGGAACCGAGTAGCGCGGGGCCGCCGCCGCCATCATGCTTTTGAAATCCTCCGTTTCCACAAGCCTATACGGTAGCATCTCCAGGCTGATCAATTTGGCAATGTGCCCGTTTAACGCTTGAGTGTGCGGGTGCGTGGCGGCGTACTTGCGCTTGCGCTCAAACAGTGGCGCTAGCGACGTCTGGACGCTGCGCTGAGAGACATTGCTGGATGGGGCCGAGGACAGCGGAGGTGAGGGTGTGGGTGCAGGCCAGCAGACGGTAGTGCCTGTGTCCTCAGAGGGGGGTTGGATCTCAGTGGCAGGTTGGGGCACAGGGGGAGAGGCAGTGGTGCAAAGCGGAGGCAGTGAACGGCCTTCGTCCCACCTTGTGGGGTGCTTGGCCATCATATGCCTGCACATGCTGGTGGTGGTGGCTCCCCAGCTGATCTTGGCGCGACAAAGGTTGCACACCACTGTTCATCGGTCGTCAGGCGTCTCTGTGAAAAACTGCCACACCGTAGAGCACCTTGACCTCTGCAGGGTGGCATAGTGCGAGGGGGCGCTTTGGGAAACAGTTGGTGGATTATTCGGTCTGGCCCTGCCTCTACCCCTGGCCACCGCACTGGCTCGGCCTGTGCCCACACCCTGACTTGGGCCTCTGCGTCCTCACCCGCGTCCACGTCTTCTAGGCCTACCCCTACCCCTCAGCATGCTGTATTACCAGTAGTGCAGAAACAGAACGCTGTAATTAAAGGTGCCGCGTATTGGCCTGTGTTCGCCACAGGCTGACTTCGCTTACGGAACGCAGAGCAGAGCCAGGAAATAATTTTGCGCAAACCTGCTGTAACACTTAGCTGGCTGCGTATGAATTAGGAGGACAACTACACCCAGCACAGACCCAGTACACTGAGGACAGTCACAGGCAGCCCAAATAGATTTTTTTTCCCAAATGTTTTTGGAAAGGCCCACTGCCTATATTCAATAAATATATGTCTTCTGTCCCTGCCTCACCACCACTACTGGCCCTGGAGTATGTATAATTACTGCAGGGCGCAATGCTCTGCACGGCCGATATACAAAAAAAAAAAAAAAAGTGCAACACTGCAAAAAGCAGCCTCCACAGTACTGCACACGGTTAGATGTGGCCCTGAGAAGGACCGTTGGGGTTCTTGAAGCCTAAAATACTCCTAACACTCTCCCTATAGCAGCTCCGGCACCAACAGCACTTTCCCTCCTCTATGTCAGAATAAATCTGTGGCGAACCACGGGAGGGGCCGATTTTTATACTCGGGTGACACCTGATCTCGCCAGCCACTCACTACAGGGGGGTGGTATAGGGCTTGAACGTCGCAAGGGGAAGTTGTAATGCCTTCCCTGTCTTTCTATTGGCCAGAAAAGCGCGCTAACGTCTCAGAGATGAAAGTGAAAGTAACTCGAACATCGCGTGGTACTCGTCACGAGTAACGAGCATCTCGAACATGCTAATACTCGAACGAGTATCAAGCTAGGACGAGTACGTTCGCTCATCTCTAGTAGGGACCTGTTCCGAGTAAAACAATAGTTACAAAAATTGGAGAAGCTAAACAAAAGTGGGGCTAGTAGTCCTTGCCTGGAGTGTATAGTGTGGTTCTTCGGTGCAGATGGTGGGAAGTCACTCCAGGAAGCAGGATTTAGCTGTCAAAACACTTTATTTATTTATTGACACAGAGAGAGTTCTTGACTTGGCAGCAGTTACACAACTTGAATCACAGTTACTTGAACTGGTTGATATTACTAAAAACCTTGGATTAGATTTGAGAGCTGAGGGTTAACTTTCCCTTTCTTGACTTCGTGACTTTACACTCCAGTTTTACTTCTCTGGCTGGGACACAAAAAGCTGACTGTTTCTCTCTTGGAGAAACTCTTCCTTTTCTCTCTCTATCTCTCTCCACTGCTAACTCTTCAGAATAACTTGCCCTTGGTTACTCACACTTTGATGTTCCACTTCCCACTGCACTGGACTTTTCCTGGTTACTCCCCAGTCTCCTGCAGTCTTTTCTCAACTGGACTGGAAAGACTACTAGCTTGGACTGACTAACCCTTCCCACTCTCTACCTTTTATACCTTTCTACTTGACCAATCCTAGGCTAGGGGAAAGATAACTATCCAATCCCTGTACTAGCTAGGGATGACTGCAAGGTATAGGGGCAGGTTAGGGTGAATTTGCCTGAGTCATGCGAGGTTTGCTTGAAAGAACACCTAATTAACAAATTTAAAGCTCTATACACACAATTTTTACCTATGTAAGAATATGCACCCCTGATTACATAAAGTGACTGGCAAATTTTGTTTTGCCTGCTCTGGGTCACTACTAGAGATGAGCGAGCACCCAAATGCTCGCCTCCGCGTCATGCGAGTCGAGCTTCTCGTAAAATTCGAGAGCTCTACTCGAGTAACGAACCCCATTGACTACAATGGGAGACTCGAGCATTTTTGTATGTGGGACATTGGTGTCAAGCTTTTTTTTTTTTCTTCTAGGTTCGTCTCTCTCTCTCTCCCCTGCTTGCCAGACAAAAAATTTGCCATTGACGCGCGCTGTGTCCCTAGGCTGCAGTCAGAGCTGCAAATTCACTTATCTTTAGTGGAGGGATGAGTGTCAATCCCTCCACACAATTACAGAAGTGAACAAGGTAAAGACTTAAGTGTAATTTAGAGGGCATAGAGAGGGAAACAAACACCAGACCCTTTATGGTAAAACCCACAAACATGCCATCGAGTCCAAGTTGTCCAGATTTGGTCTGATGAGCATTTTGGGAGTTCCTGTGAATGGTGTAGCCTGCACCTTCTTCCGGCATGTACCCAATGGAGCTTGTATGGAATGTGGTGGAGCGGTCTATACGAACCAGTGATTCTGCACTTACAATTACCATGGAACTCTGGTTGGCTGTCCAGACAGCATGACTTTTGGAATCAATGTGATGTTGAGTTACTGCACTTTGCCATTCTAGAAGGGGTCCTGAATGATATTAGTTCCTGTCCCATGACTTTTGCCATTTCAGTATACTTAGTATTGAGGTAATTGCATGGACCCATAGAATAAATGTAATATATTAGTTATGCCACATGGTTAACAACTCAAAATTTAAAACGCCAAATCAATGGCTGAAGTGCTGTGTACTTTCCATTCGCCTACGGAAAAAAAATCTAAAAAGTAACACAATAAGTTAAATGAAGTCCGAAATAATAACTTATCCGCCAAAAAGTGCTCCTCCAGCTATATCAATGGGAAAATACAAGAAATTATGTCTTTCGGAATGCGATGGTCCTTGATGACAAATACATTTTCGGCATTATGGCATTTAGGCATTTACTTCAGGTAGGAACAGACAAGGCAAGGAAATTACACCCCAAGGGGTTAAAGATCCCTCCAGTTAATCATGGCACAGTCCAATTATCACCTGCGCCAGGTCGGAGGACGATGATAGATTTCAGATCTATAATTGTCGCTAATTTGACATCTAGTTACGGTCCTTTCAGTGTAAAAGCTCTCATTAGCGCTTCATTATTCAGCTCCTGCTGATTTTCATTAAGTCCGGTCATCAGAAGTAGAACCCCTGTAAATCTGTTCATGTGCCGGCATAGACAGCAGATCAGATCAGAGCTCATCTAGTAATGTCTGTACCTGACTGAAATAGACACTTCAGAAAAGTACTAAAAGTAAGGCCACAGTCAGACAAGAGTGTTCTTTTGCGTCCCTATGTGCGCAAAAAAAATGTGCTCCACGCATTAGCGCAAAACAGGTGAATGGGCAAAATTTCATATACGCTGCCTCTGATTGGTCACAACGCTCAGCCAATCACAGGCAGCGCTTTCAGGAGGCAGGGATTCGAACAGCACAAGGGAGCCGGGCAAAAGAGAAGGGATGTATTTTTTCAAGCAGCAAGGGATTATTTTCAGGAAAGAGCTTATATTTTAAGTCCTTCCCCAAAATTCCCTGGACAGATAGCCTTCATCCCATTGCTTTCAATGGGGCAACGCAAAACACACGCTCATTTGAACGAGCACTAAAACAGCAAAAACTTTTGGATAGAAGCAATGACACAAGTTGTGGAGCTGCTAAAATACTTTATTAGATAAATAATAATAATCTTTATTTGTATAGCGCCAACTTATTCCGCAACTTATTCCGCAGAAACACGTAGATTGCTTGCTGCCGAAACAGCACCACCAGAGTCTACAGGTTAATCCTGGTATTGCAATTCACAGCCCCTGATCAGTAATTGATTTGTTTATTATAAAAATAGTAAATTAGTATGATTTACTAAGTATAATTTAGTATTATAATAGTTATATTCTTGTACATAGGGGGCAGTATTATAGTAGTTATATTCTTGTACATAGGAGACAGTATTATAGTAGTTATATTCTTGTACATAGGGGGCAGTATTATAGTAGTTGTATTCTTGTACATAGGGGGGCAGTATTATAGGAGTTGTTTCCTTGTACATAGGGGCAGTATTATAGTAGTTATATTCTTGTACATAGGAAGCAGTATTATAGTAGTTATATTCTTGTACATAGGGGGCAGTATTATAGTAGTTATATTCTTGTACATAGGAGCAGTATTATAGTAGTTATATTCTTGTACATAGGAGCAGTATTATAGTAGTTATATTCTTGTACATAGGAGCAGTATTATAGTAGTTATATTCTTGTACATAGGGGGCAGTATTATAGTAGTTATATTCTTGTACATAGGGGGCAGTATTATAGTAGTTATATTCTTGTATGTAGGAGGCAGTATTATAGTAGTTATATTCTTGTACATAGGGGGCAGTATTATAGTAGTTATATTCTTGTACATAGGGGGCAGTATTATAGTAGTTATATTCTTGTACATACGGGGCAATATTATAGTAGTTCTATTCTTGTACATAGGGGGCAGTATTATAGTAGTTATATTCTTGTACATAGGAGGCAGTATTATAGTAGT
Organism: Eleutherodactylus coqui; assembly: GCF_035609145.1. Lineage (NCBI taxonomy): Eukaryota > Metazoa > Chordata > Amphibia > Anura > Eleutherodactylidae > Eleutherodactylus > Eleutherodactylus coqui. The sequence continues at coordinate 501,480,516 of NC_089837.1, read as the reverse complement.
TCTATTCTTGTGCATAGGGGCAGTATTATAGTAGTTATATTCTTGTACATAGGAGGCAGTATTATAGTAGTTATATTCTTGTACATAGGAGGCAGAATTATAGTAGTTATATTCTTGTACATAGGAGGCAGTATTATAGTAGTTATATTCTTGTACATTGGGGGCAGTATTATAGTAGTTATATTCTTGTACATAGGAGGCAGTATTATAGTAGTTATATTCTTGTACACAGGGAGCAGTATTATAGTAGTTATATTCTTGTACATAGAGGGCAGTATTATAGTAGTTGTATTCTTGTACGTAGGGGAAGTATAATAGTAGTTATATTCTTGTACATAGGGGGCAGTATTATAGTAGTTATATTCTTGTACATAAGGGGCAGTATTATAGTAGTTATATTCTTGTACATACGGGGCAGTATTATAGTAGTTATATTCTTGTACATACGGGGCAGTATTATAGTAGTTATATTCTTGTACATAAGGGGCAGTATTATAGTAGTTATATTCTTGTACATACGGGGCAGTATTATAGTAGTTATATTCTTGTACATAGGGGGTAGTATTATAGTAGTTATATTCTTGTACATAGGGGGTAGTATTATAGTAGTTATATTCTTGTACATAGGGGGCAGTATTATAGTAGTTATATTCTTGTCATTAGGGGGCAGTATTATAGTAGTTATATTCTTGTACATAGGAGCAGTATTATAGTAGTTATATTCTTGTACATAGGAGCAGTATTATAGTAGTTATATTCTTTTGCATAGGGAGCAGTATTATAGTAGTTATAGTCTTGTACATATGGGGTAGTATTATAGTAGTTATATTCTTGTACATAGGGGGCAGTATTATAGTAGTTATATTCTTGTACATAGGGGGCAGTATTATAGTAGTTATATTCTTGTACATAGGAGGCAGTATTATAGTAGTTATGTTCTTGTACATAGGGAGCAGTATTATAGTAGTTATATTCTTGTACATAGGGGGCAATATTATATTAGTTATATTCTTGTACATAGGAGCAGTATTATAGTAGTTATATTCTTGTACATAGGGGGCAGTATTATAGTAGTTATATTCTTGTATATAGGGCCAGTATTATAGTAGTTATATTCTTGTACATCGGGGACAGTATTATAGTAGTTATATTCTTGTACATAGGGAGCAGTATTATAGTAGTTATATTCTTGTACATAGGAGGCAGTATTATAGTAGTTATATTCTTGTACATAGGAGGCAGTATTATAGTAGTTATATACTTGTACACAGGGAGCAGTATTATAGTAGTTATATTCTTGTACATAGAGGGCAGTATTATAGTAGTTGTATTCTTGTACATAGGGGGCAGTATTATAGTAGTTCTATTCTTGTACATAGGGGGCATAATTATAGTAGTACTATTCTTGTACATAGGGGGCAGTATTATACTATTTTATTCTTGTATATAGGAGCAGTCATATAATAATTTTTATTAGTTATAATTCATTGACTTCCTATACCCTGTAATTGTAACACAGTAATATTAGTACATATTTGTGTATTCTGCCACCATTTTCAGGACAATGGCTGAATACACTGCAATGTGATAGCCACTGTTGCGATTCAGTAAAACGATCGAGGTGTCCCTCTACCTACTTTTCTTGGCAGCCCTTATTGCCGGTGTTATGCCTTTAAGGTTTTTTTACCTGTATTTGCTGTGTGGTTTTTTTCCCTCTCTTATGTTCCTTGGCATCTCTGCACAGCTGTAACTTAATGTTTTTGATGATCCTCAACAGTAAATATATTTTCCGCGGTAATTGAAGGTTTTGCTTACACGCTTCCCTCTCTCAGGATTAAGTGATGTGATAAACAAACATGTTTTTCTTATTGGCTAATTAGCACATTTCTTATTTCTTTAATAAGCAAAATAAGTAACAAATCTCTTCACCATATGGGCGACACAGAACTGTTAGTAAATGGAACAGGTTTAATGAGAATCAAACAAAAACACTTGAAATTTGTTTTAATATGCTGAATATTTTGCATAACCTTTTCAGCAGAGGCTCCTGGACCCCAATGCAACATCTGGCACAAATATCAGCTTTCAGTTCTAGTCCTGGTCTTCTCATTTGGAGCAGAGACCATTTGGGCTTCCTTATGGCCTAGGGCCTGTGTATGACCACATCCTTAGCAATTTGGTACTATTTTTTGTTGGCTTCACTTGATCATTTTTCTTTTTTTCCATCATAATTGAGACATTGCACATGTGTTCTGTTAGGGCTTATAGACATCAGAGAGGGGATATAAACATATATATATATATATATATATATATATATATATATATATATGTTTTAATATTGTAGCAGTGTCCTCCAGGCGGTGGGGGCGGCAACGACACACTGGACTCTGAAGTGCATGAAAACTTACAGCAGTCTTTATTTTGACGTATGCTTCCAGGCAACAAAACAGAAACACAAAAGTCCATGCAATATAACAAATGAAATACTGCACCACGCAGGGTGCTCAGAGGCTTCCTCCTCAGGCTGTCAGGCACTGACTCCTTGGGAGCTGCAGCCTTTTATGCCCCTGAGCTTTCTAAGAATCAGGGTGAAGTTGTGGACTGCCTACAATATATATTGTTTATATCCCCTCTATATGGTTTTAAAAGACTGCATGTATTGCTTAAATCCACATGCGGTTTTTAATAGTGCATGCAGTTTCTTAAACACACACATAGTTTTTGAATATGATATGAAGTTTTTTTTACATGTTTTGTAATTGCGCTTCAAAGATGCAAGAAGAATATGAACGCAGCCTAAGGCCTCGGTCAGACGAGCGTGTGTTTTGCGCTCGCATAATGCACGCTTGTAAAAGACCAGTGGGTTCCTATACAAGCGTTCATATGCGTGGAATTAGCAGCGCAAAACAGCGCACACCTAAAAAAGATAGGACATGGACTATCTCAGGTGGGCGCGTTTTGCAGGAGTTTCCATTGACTCCTATAAGAGCAGAGGTTAATGGAAACTCCTGCGCACGGAATAGCTCCCCGCTGCTTACAGCAGAGCATTTAAAAGGTGCCTCTGGCCACTATTTATGTATATTGTATTGGGGCCTTAGTTGTGTGTACTGTATGGCAGTATTATTTATATATATTGTATTGGGGCCTTAGTTGTGTGCACTGTGGGGCAGTATTATTTATGTATATTGTATTGGGGTCCTTAGTTGTGTTTACTGTGTGGCAGCATTATTTATGTATATTGTATTGGGGCCTTAGTTGTGTTTACTGTGTGGCAGTATTATTTATGTAAATTGCATTAGGGCCTTAGTTGTGTTTACTGTGTGGCAGTATTATTTATGTATATTGTATTGGGGCCTTAGTTGTGTGTACTGTATGGCAGTATTATTTATGTATATTGTATTGGGGCCTTAGTTGTGTGCACTGTGGGGCAGTATTATTTATGTAAATTGCATTAGGACCTTAGTTGTGTTTCCTGTGTGGCAGTATTATTTATGTATATTGTATTGGGGCCTTAGTTGTGTGTACTGTGTGGCAGTATTATTTATGTATATTGTATTGGGGCCTTAGTTGTGTGTACTGTGTGGCAGTATTATTTATGTATATTGTATTGGGGCCTTAGGTGTGTGCACTGTGGGGCAGTATTATTTATGTATATTGTATTGGGGCCTTAGTTGTGTGCACTGTGGGGCAGTATTATTTATGTATATTGTATTGGGGCCTTAGTTGTGTGCACTGTGTGGCAGTATTATTTATGTATATTGTATTGGGGCCTTAGTTGTGTGCACTGTGTGGCAGTATTATTTATGTATATTGTATTGGGGCCTTAGTTGTGTGTATTGTGTGGCAGTATCATTTATGTTTACTCTATTGGGTCCTTAGTTGTGTTTACTGTGCGGCAGTATTATTTATGTATATTGTATTGTGGCCTTGGCTGTGTGCACTGTGTGGCAGTATTATTTATGTATATTGTATTGGGGCCTTAGTTGTGTGTATTGTGTGGCAGTATCATTTATGTTTATTCTACTGGGTCCTTAGTTGTGTTTACTGTGTGGCAGTATTATTTATGTTTATTGTATTGGGCCCTTAGTTGTGTATATTGTTTGGCAGTATCATTTATGTTTATTCTACTGGGTCCTTAGTTGTGTTTACTGTGTGGCAGTATTATTTATGTATATTGTATTGGGGCCTTAGTTGTGTGTATTGTGTGGCAGTATCATTTATGTTTATTTTATTGGGTCCCTAGTTGTGTTTACTGTGTGGCAGTATTATTTATGTATATTCTATTGGGGCCTTAGTTGTGTGTACTGTGTGGCAGTATTATTTATGTATGGCAGCAGTATTTATGAGCAATCTGTGATGGGTTAAACCATGATCAGTCCTGCTATTATTTACTTTCCTTATAATGCCTGTGCCGCATATGCAAAATCACCAGCTATATAAATTTAAAGCTAAACGGTGACTTTTTTTATCATTTCTGTTCACATTTATCTTTCTGGGAGGTTTTCATGCAGCTCTCATTCTCACCACTTCCCTGGATGTGTACATGGCATCAATAAACAGGAAAATAATACCTCCCGGCTCTTACAGAGGCAGCTCACTGCTTGGGAAGATAATTGCTTTGGACAGTCGGCTGCGCCGCCTCGCCAGCCAGGGTCTGCACTATGGAGTTAGCTTTAGTGGTGTTATAGAGTAATACTGAGAGTGCAGAATTAGTCGGCGCTGTGTGTGTTATTAGCTCTCTAAATGCAATATAAATCCGTCCTTCTCTCTGCCGTGTGGACGGGGGGAGGTTTTGTCTGTCGCAGAGACATATACGCACAAGTGCGTCCAGTTGTCATTGTTCAGAATGCAAATTTTTGTAAAAGCATTCACTGGCATGAGTAAAAAAAAACTTGTCCCGCTTGTTTATCTGTCCTCCCAGAGATGAGCTGGTGACTTTCCATAGGCAGATTAGGATGTATTGTTCACAGCGCTCATGTTTACATAGAAATGAAGCCAAGTGTTGGATCCAAGTGCTCGGGCCGCCGTGTTGTTGTCTGGACTCTTGTTCTGCTCCTCATTTCTAGTGTTTTTAAAAGTTTTTTTTAACATATTGGAAGATCCGTATTTGCAAAATTCTAATTGGCTCCATGAGGTGTCTTACTGGGAAACTTGTAGAACTGTGAATAATATATTATTGGTTGTACTAGCTGCGTCCAGCAGAGGGCGAAATAAGTTCTCACAATGAAGAAGATTTATATTCCGTATCAACCATCTCCGTTATGTGGATGACACAACTCTCTGCTTGCAGAAACAGAAGCCGGTCTGAAGCTGCTGATATGGAAGATTAAAACAATGTAAAAATGGGCCTCTACCTGACTTTAAAGAAGACTAAAATAATGACACCTGCAACATATGGCTCAATTCTAATCAAAATTGACAATGAGGCCATAGAATGGGTGCGGGACATCATCTTCATTGGCTCAAAAATTTACCAGGCTGGAGAATCTATGCCAGAGATAAAACATAGGATAGCATTGGGGCGGAGTGTGATGCTAAACATAGACAAAATCTGGAAAAGTAGCAACTAAATGTAGGATAGAGCAAACCACTGTTTCCCCCATAGCCATGTATGGATGTGAAAGCTGGACAGCAAGGGAAGCTGATAGAAGGAGGATTGATGCGTTGGAGTTGCGGTGCTGACGAAAGCTGCTGCGTATACCCTGGACAGCGAGAGTAACAAACAGAGAAGTCCTGAAGCGTATAAGACTCGGTATTTCACCGGAGGGCAAGATGACTGGACTCAGACTCACGGAGGACAAGATGACCGGACATAGGCTTAATGAGGACAAGATGACCGGACTTAGGCTCAATGAGGACAAGATGACCGAGCTCAGACTCACGGATGACAAGATGACTGGGCTCAGACTCATGCAGAACAAAATGAATGGGCTCAGACTCATGTAGGAGAAGCTGACCGGACTCAACTTCAGGGAGTATAAGATGACCGGACTCAGACTCAGAGAGGACAAGATGACCAGACTCAGACTCAGAGAGGACAAGATGACCAGACTCAGACTCAGAGAGGACAAGATGACCAGACTCAGACTCAGAGAGGACAAGATGACCAGACTCAGACTCAGAGAGGACAAGATGACCAGACTCAGACTCAGAGAGGACAAGATGACCAGACTCAGACTCAGAGAGGACAAGATGACCAGACTCAGACTCAGAGAGGACAAGATGACCAGACTCAGACTCACGGAAGACAAGATGACCGGACTCAGACTCACGTATTTTGGCCATGTAACATGAACAGAGTCACTAGAAAAATCTATAATGGTCAGACAGATCTGCGGCAAAAGAGGACCCGTCTGCCTTAGGACATGATGGCGGATACTGTAAAGCTGATACTGGTATGGATATCACACAACTGAAAGAAGCAGCGTAAAACAGAGAAACATAGAGGGAGGGAGCCTTTACGGTCACCGAGAATCATGAACGACTAAACGGCAAACAACAACAAAAACACATAGGGGACAGTATTATAGTAGTTATATTCTTGTATATAGGGGCCAGTATTATAGTAGTTCTATTCTTGTACATAGGGGGTCAGTATTATAGTAGCTATATTCTTGTACATAGGGGGCAGTATTATGGTAGTTATATTCTTGTACATAGGAGCAGTATAATGGTAGTTATATTCTTGTGCATAGGGGGTAGTATTATAGCAGTTATATTCTTGTACATACGGGGCAGTATTATAGTAGTTATATTCTTGTACATAGGGGATAGTATTATAGTAGTTATATTCTTGTACATAGGAGGAAGTATTATAGTAGTTATATTCTTGTACATGGGGGCAGTATTATAGTAGTTATATTCTTCTACATGGGGGCAGTATTATAGTAGTTATATTCTTGTACATGGGGGGCAGTATTATAGTAGTTATATTCTTGTACATGGGGGGCAGTATTATAGTAGTTATATTCTTGTACATGGGGGGCAGTATTATAGTAGTTCAATTCTTGAACATAGGGGGCAGTATTATAGTAGTTATATTCTTGTACGTAGGAGCAGTATTATAGTAGTTCTATTCTTGTGCATAAGGGGCAGTGTTGTAGTAGGTATATTTTTGTACATAGAGGGCAGTATTATAGTAGTTCTATTCTTGTACATAGGGGGTCAGTATTATAGTAGTAATATTCTTGGACATAGCGGACAATATTATAGTAATATTCTTGTACATAGGGGGTCAGTATTATAGTAGTTATATTCTTGTACATGGGGGCAGTATTATAGTAGCTATATTCTTGTACATAGTGGGCAGTATTATAGTAGTTCTATTCTTATACATAGGAGCAGTATAATGGTAGTTATATTCTTGTACATAGGAGGCAGTATTATAGTAGTTATATTCTTGTACATAGGAGGCAGTATTATAGTAGTTATATTCTTGTACATGGGGGACAGTATTATAGTAGTTATATTCTTGGACGTAGCGGACAATATTATAGCAGTTATATTCTTGTACATAGGGGGTCAGTATTATAGTAGTTATATTCTTGTACATGGGGGCAGTATTATAGTAGCTATATTCTTGTACATAGTGGGCAGTATTATAGTAGCTATATTCTTGTACATAGTGGGCAGTATTATAGTACTTCTATTCTTGTACATAGGAGTAGTATAATGGTAGTTATATTCTTGTACATAGGAGGCAGTATTATAGTAGTTATATTCTTGTACATAGGAGGCAGTATTATAGTAGTTATATTCTTGTACATGGGGGACAGTATTATAGTAGTTATATTGTTGTACATAGGAACAGTATTATAGTAGTTATATTCTTGTACTGGGGGGGGAATTTATAGTAGTTATATTCTTGCACATGGGAGCAGTTTTATAGTAGTTCTATCCTTGAACATAGGGGGCAGTATTATAGTAGTTATATTCTTGTACATAGGAGCAGTTTTATAGTAGTTCTATTCTTGTACAAAGGGGGCAGTATTATAGTAGGTATATTCTTGTACATAGGAACAGTATTATAGTAGTTATATTCTTGTACATAGGAGCAGTTTTATAGTAGTTCTATTCTTGTACAAAGGGGGCAGTATTATAGTAGGTATATTCTTGTACATAGGAGCAGTATTATAGTAGTTCTATTCTTGTACACAGGGGGTCAGTATTATAGTAGTTAAATTCTTGTACATAGGAGCAGTATAATAGTAGTTATATTCTTTTAGATAGGGGACAGTATTATAGTAGTTATATTCTCGTACATAGTAGGCAGTATTATAGTAGTTCTATTCTTGTACATAGGAGCAGTATTATAGTAGTTATATTCTTGTACATAGTGGGCAGTATTATAGTAGTTATATTCTTGTACATAGGAGGCAGTATTATAGTAGCTATATTCTTGTGCAAAGGGGGCAGTGTTGTAGTAGGTATATTTTCGTAAATAGAGGGCAATATTATAGTAGTTCTATTCTTGTACATAGAGGGCAGTATTATAGTAGTTCTATTCTTGTACCTAGGAGCAGTATTATAGTACTTATATTCTTGTACATAGGGGGCAGTATTATAGTAGTTATATTCTTGCACATAGGAGGCAGTATTATAGTAGTTATATTCTTGTACATGGGGGGCAGTATTATGGTAGCTATATTTCTGTACATAGGAGCAGTATTACAGTAGTTATTTTCTTGTACATAGGAGACAGTATTTTAGTAGTTATATTGTTGTACATAGGGGGCAGTATTATAGTAGTTCTATTCTTGTACATAGAGGGCAGTATTACAGTAGTTATATTCTTGTACATAAGGGGCAGTATTATAGTAGGTATATTCTTGTACATAAGAGCAGTATTATAGTAGTTATATTCTTGTACATAGAAGCAGTATTATAGTAGTTATATTCTTGCACATAGAGGGCAGTATTATAGTAGTTTTATTCTTGTACATAGAGGGCAGTATTATAGAAGTTATATTCTTGTACATAGGGGGGCAGCATTATAGTAGTTATATTCTTGTACATAGGGGGCAGTATTATGGCAGTTATATTCTTGTACATAGGGGGCAGTATTATGGTAGTTATATTTTTGTACATAGAGGGCAGTATTATAGTAGTTATATTCCTGTATATAGGGGCAGTATTATAGTAGTTATATTCTTGTACATAGGGGGCAGTATTATAGTAGTAATATTCTTGTACATAGTTGCAGTATTATAGTAGATATATTCTTGTACATAGGAGGCAGTATTATAGTTGGTATATTCCTGTACATAGGAGGCAATTTTTATTAGTAAAAACCATAGAAGAAATAAACAATACATTTCTTCCAGAAATATCAACACAAAGAATTATGTCACAATATACATGCGTATATAAAAAGGAAACAAAAAAACAATACTTTTAGCAGCTTAAACTTAATTAGAGTCCATTGCTGTTAAGGGGATAGAGAAAGAATAGATACATTAAAAAAAATGTAGTTTTCAAACATAACACAAGGTTTTCTACATACAACTGACCCCACATTAATAAATATGTATATTTCTCCACAATTCAGAGTTTTTGGCATTTTTGTTAACTTCTAACTTTTTAACCCAAGTCAGTTCAGACAGAATAAGGTTCACTGCTGACGTGATCAAATGGCTCATTATGGATGGACACTCTTGTTCTTGTGTGCTACTGGTAATATTTGATGATGGTAATAATTATATACATGGTCTCTTGGTTGATGCCATTTATATTTGATGGTACTCCATAGATAATATCTGGGTATTTTAGAAACTGCAGCCTGGGTAGTCTTAGCTTGCTGGATATTTTCTCCCATATTTGTTTCCCTCCCCAGCACTCAGATATAAAGTGTGCCATTGTCTCCTCCTGCAAACAACCCAAAGGACACTTCCTATCTGATATGCTTAAACATTTTAAGTTTCCTCTGACATAGAGCTTCCCATGAAATGACAGCCAAGCGATATCAAAAAACTTAGCAGGGAGTCTCACTCCATTGAGAAATCTCAAACTCCTCTGCATGGTTGCAGTCGTACAGTCTTTTAGTATAGGATGTAAGCAGAAAAAAGTCCTACTTACACTGAAGTATAAGTCCTTCCTGGTCTGAGTCGTTATAAAGGACTTGGCTATACCCCATCTTTTCAGACACCTAAGTCCATAGCCTAGATACTGGGGAAGGTAGTCACGAGTCCATCTCCCCCTCTTGAGACTGCCGCCTCGCATCCAAGATTCTGCAAAAGGCAATATCCAATCCCTGATACTGTTTACCCACGTGGAACTATCGTTTGAGTCCAGGTTTCCAAAATTTACTTTTAAAAACATGGAGTCAACGAACACGCTTGGATTTAACATATCCAGCCCACCCTCTCTCCGCCGTAGGTAGGTTATCCCTCTTTTTATTGGATTTAACCTGTTCCCCCAAAGGAGCTGAAAAAAACAGGCTAAAAAGTCTAGCCGAGAAGGATTCTGGCAAGGAAAAAACAACAGAAATGTACAAGAAGACAGGAACCAGGTAAGTCTTCAACATTTTAACTCTATAGGTCAGCTTCCAGTTTTTCCATCGCTGAACCTTTGCATTTCCGGTTTCCAACTTCTCCTCCCAATTTAGTTTGGCACTATCCTCCCTCCCAAACTTAACCCCTAAGATTTTAATATAGGTGGAGGCTTTCACAAACTGTGGCAGATCAAAGTCAGGATCAGCATTCAATGTCCAAAGAGCTTGACTCTTTTCAAGGTTGACCAGAGACCCTGAGGCCCCCGAGAAACTTCTGATTGCAACCGATAACATCTGTACCTCTTGAGGCCCAGATATCACCACTGTTACGTCATCCGCATAGGCAACAACTCTCAGAGGCAGGCAGTGGGGGACTGGTACCCCCTGAAAATCACACCTCTGCAGTGACCTCAGGAACGGGTCGATGGCAAAAACATACAGCAGTGGACTCAAGGGACAACCTTCCTCACCCGCGCCTCAACTCCAAAAGTGTCACCCTGCCAACCGTTGATCAGAGGAAAGCTCTCCGCCTCACGATATAAAGTTTTCAGCCAATCAACAAATTGTCCAGGAATACCATACTTTGACAAAGTGGCCCATAGGTACTCATGATCTGCTCTGTCAAAGGCTTTAGCCTGGTCAAGACTCACAATATATCTCCCACACCGAAGAGCTTTACATCTCTCAAACATTTCCCTTATGGAGATAACTGCTCCAGAGATGTTCCGCCCTTTTACTGTGCCAAACTGACAGCCTGCCAAAAGTGTCGGGGACAAACAGACTAATCTACAAAACATAATCTTTGCCAGAATCTTCCTGTCAACATTCAAGAGGGCAATCGGCCTCCAGTTCTTGATGTCGCTAGGCTCCTTACCTTTAGACAGCAGAATTAACGAGGAGACTCTCATGGATGGAGGCAGCAGGTGATTTCCTAGACAAGTTTTGTACATATCCACAAGAATTGGAGCCAGGAGGTCTCTAAACTTCTTGTAAAATTCTGCTGTTATGCCATCAGGACCTGGTGCCTTCTTTAGATGTAACTTATCAATAGCCTCCTTAACCTCCTCCACCGTTAATTCTGCTGTCAAAGGAGAAAAGTCCAGATCATCAGTATCAGGGATTGAAGTTGTCTCCAAGAATTGAGTCATCTTCTCTTTATCCAAAACCTTCCTCTGAAACAAGTCAGCATAGTAAGATCTCACCACACCCAGGATACCCTCCCGAGATTTCTGCAAAATGCCCTGGGAGTCAGTGAGACCTGCAACCAACTTGTTTGCCACTCGCTCCCGGCAGTTCTCAAAGGGATCAGGTGCCCCTAAGGACCCATAATCCCGTTCAAGCACCAAGGATGTATACCGGTTGTACTGATACTGCCTTATCTCAGATTTCAGTTGGTTGATCTTTCGTTGGTCATCCTCCCCCGCCGAATAAAGTGACTCTAATTCTTTACGCAGCTTGAGATACTGGCTATACTTACTCTTCCCTTTCTTTACTGACAGTCTCCGTAATAGGGATCTGATCTCCTCCTTGACATCCTCCCATGTTGTCAGCCATGTTGTCATAAAAGTCCACTCTCTCTAGTTGGTTCTGAATAAGAGAGTGAACCATATTCTGAACATGAACATCATCCAATAGACTAGAATTAATTTTCCATTATCCCCGACCAACATCAGGACGTTCAGTGACTCCTAAGCAGAAACACAAGGCTCTATGGTCTGAATAAGGAACGGTTTTCTCACCTATCCCGCTAACTGTTTCAGTAGGATTCACAAAGGCAAAATCTATCCTACTTCTTCTGTCAGCACAGGAATATGTGAACTGTGGCCTCCGACCACCCTGTGTGAACACATCACTCAGGCTGGCCTGCAAAACTATTCTGTTTAAGACCTTGGAGTCTCTGGTCACTGTTCGCCCCGAGGATCTGTCAGCTGATGTCCTGGCAACATTAAAATCCCCAGCCATTATCACCGGTACCGAGGTAAAAAGATATTGCTTCACCTCCTCAAACAGCTGAGTTCTGTCTGTCACTGTCTGTGGGCCATAGATATTAATGAGCCGGAGCCTTCTACCATGGATGGTGACTACCAGAACCAAGCATCTTCCCATAGTCACCTCTGTTAACCTATGGACCGTCACATTACTAGTGTTGAATAGTATAGCTACTCCGGCATAAGGCTCCACAGCCAGTGACCAGAAAGAAGGCCCAGACTGCCATTCTCTTTCAGCCTCACGTATGAGCCCTAATGTGGTCAGATGTGTCTCCTGCAAGAAGTAGACATCTGCATCTAGATATCTGAGATGGTCATATACAGCATGTCTCGTCCTCCTCACTTTAATGCTATTCACATTGCTTGATGTAATTTTTAATGTGAACCCCGCCATCATAATGCAACACCAAAAGAGCAGAAAAATAGACGCCATCATCACATATCTGTATCTGAGCCATCCTGCGCACCTCCGGTCTCCATATCAGACTCTATATTACAGGGTTTTCTTTTTGGTGGAGGATGGTCCTCCGTGTCCCCATCACACTCCTTGTCTATTCTTCCAAGTTCTTGCTCATAATCACCATCTGATTCTGACAGAACGTCATATCTATTACATAGCACCATAACACCGGTGGCATGACTGACCATTTTCTTGGGCTTTTGGTTGCTGTTATAGTCTCTCTCCGGCTTACGGGAGGATTTATTTTTTTTTCCTCTTGCTCTGTGTATTTTGACGTTCTTCAGATACAGATGGTGATATAGAAGTCACCTCTGGTTGCTGCTGGCCCTCATGGACAGCCTCTACATCCTCCTGAACCCTCTCTGAGGGCTGTGGCTCTGGTGCTGCATTACCTGACCCCTGCTGGACCTCCTGTCTTGTCAGTATTGCCCCTGACATCAGAGCCTCCTCCTCTTCATCAGCATCTGCTCCCACCACAAGCTCCTCATCAGGAAGCTCCTTGCAGATGTTGTGCCAGGCGTCTGGGCAATCTTTATGAGAATGGCCAACATTTCCACACAGATTGCATCGGATATTGTGGCAGTCTGCACTTACATGGCCGACCTCACCGCATAGATTACATTTTACCACCGTGCAGATACTTGCCACATGACCCACCTTGCCACATTTAAAACACTTACGAGGCTGGCCAGGATAAAAGCAGACACCCCTCCCCCTGCCAATAAAGAAGGAGTTGGGCAAATGCAGTGTAATGTTGTTATATTGGCGCAGTTTGACCAGGACTTTCCACCCACCAGTCCAGATACCATCAGAGTCCCTGTTCTTGGTCAGGTCAGACACCAGGTCACAGTGCCTCCGGAGCCACACCACAATGTCCTGGGGGGGAACAGACTCATTCCAGAAGATGACATTAACGGTAACTGTATCTGGCTTGGAAATTGGAATGAATATGAATTTATTCCACCCATCTGTGTCCCTGAACTTGGGGAAGTGAGCCCAGAACCTATCCAGGTTGGACATGAGCTTAAAGCTGATATCGTATCCCTGCCGGTCTGGTAGATTAATTACTGCCAAGATGTCTGCTGGCACAAACCCCATCTGGTGGCACAGGAGTTCCCGGATCACAAACCTCCTATCTGAAAGGTCTTCTTTAGCGCCTCTGTGCTTGAACCTCACCACATTCCTCCTCTTAAATGCCTGACCTGTATAATTAGCGCCAGAGGTGCAAGATGGCGCACCGCGGCTCCAGGCATTCCTGGGAGGATCCCGGCGGGTCTCACTGCCCGGGTTTACAGGGTGACTGTCTGCTGATGGGGGAACAGTCACACCTTGTGTAGGTAAAGGGGGGAAATTCTGCACATCATCCTGTACATTGTCCTCAGACCCAGTCTACCTCTAGGTCATGTCCTGACTGCTCTGTGTCCCACACGGACTGTGAGCTCCCAGCAGGTACATCAGTACAACCATCTCCAGTTGGTGCCCCCGCAGTAGAGCTCTGCTGTGTTACCTTATTGTCCAGCCGCTCAGCCGTGCTCTCTGGGACTTGTGGTACTTCTGCTGACTCCTGAGGCCCATGCTCCTGCTCAGAGATAGCTGCAGACATATTGCCCTGCTGCTCGGTCATACATTCTGGGACTTGTGGTACCTCTGCTGAATGCTGAGGCCCATGCTCCTGCTCAAGGGTAGCTGTGGACTCTTGAGGCTGTTCCTGTGATTTGGCAGGCTTGTATATCTCTCCTCCTTGGAATGAGAAGCTTGCTGGATTTAGTACGGGTCTTGTCACCTGCTGGTGGTCAGTTGTGGAGGTAAGTGACTGATACAGAGATCCTGAGGACCTGGATGGGGATTCACAAATGTGCCTTTGCGCCATAAATTGTTCTTGGTTCCTGTATGTTTCAGCAAGCGGTCCCATTCTCTGCAGGATACAGTCTATCTCTGTGACCACTGTGGCGAGCTCCAGGCCGAGTGCATGAAGGTTCTGCACATAGCGGCCTCATCATCTGGATTCACAGTTTTCATCTTGTGGATACAGTCTATCTCCAGCTGCAGTAACTGCTTTTGTTTCAGTAACTTCTCCATCTTTTTCACCAGATCTGGGATCTCCTCTGCCAGCAGCAGCTCAGGTGCCATCTCTCTTGCTTGCTGTCTTGGCTGAGGGGGCCTCTCAGGCTGTTTGCTGTCAGCAGACCCCGTCTGCTTTCCCATTCCTGCTCTCAGCGATCCTCCACCGGCTGCAGTCTGACTGTCAGGTGAGCACTTTTACTGCTCCCGCTGCAATACTGCGATCTTGTGCGGCCTGGGCACGCCATGCTGGTGACCACTTCATCTTGCCGCAGGTTTTCCTGCAACATTTGCCTCTCCAGAGATGTTCTACGCTGTCTGTGTGCTGGAGAAGTCAGCTGCACACATGCTGCATGTGCTGCACTCTGCCTTCCCGCTGGAGCACCTGCTGCATGTTCTGCGCTCTGCCTTCCTGCTGGGGCACCTTGTTGGCTCTGCTTTACACCTTTCATATTTGCAATAAAAGTAACCTTTTCTGCGTCACTTACTTGTGCATGAAGCTGTGTGCAGTGGCCTGCAGACTGTGTAACTTCACTATTCTTAGCTGCTCCTGATGTTACTTTTACTTTACACACTTCCAATTCTCCATCTTCCTTCTTTGTACTTGTAGTACATCCATTCTCCCCTTCTATTTGCTCAAACACCTTTCTTGGGCTTGTAACCATACTTGAAAGCATTTTGGCATTGTCTTGCTGCACAGGCCTGGAAGCCTAGGCCTTGCTTCGGGAGCTTCCATGCCCAGGGTGGCCCCTCCCTGGGCTAGCTCCAGACATCAGGAGGACCACCAACACACAACGTCTCAGCTAGGAGGCAGGATTATAGTAGTTATATTCTTTTACATATAGGACAGTAATATAGTAGTTATATTCCTGTATATAGGGGGCAGTATTATGGAAGCTATATTTCTGTATATAGGAGCAGTATTATAGTAGTAATTTTTTTGTACATAGGAGCAGTATTATAGTAGTTATATTCTTGTACATGGGGCAGTATTATAGTAGTTATATTCTTGTACATAAAGGGCAGTATTATAGTAGTTATATTCTTGTACATAGGAGGCAGTATTATAGTAGTTATATTCTTGTACATAGGGGCAGTATTATAGTAGTTATATTCTTGTACATAGGGGGCAGTATTATAGTAGTTATATTCTTGTACATAGGGGCAGTATTATAGTAGTTATATTCTTGTACATAGGGACAGTATTATAGTAGTTATATTCTTGTACATAGGGGTCAGTATTATAGTAGTTATATTCTTGTACATAGGGGCAGTATTATAGTAGTTATATTCTTGTACATAGAGGGCAGTATTATAGTAGTTATATTCCTGTACATAGGAGGCAGTATTATAGTAGTTATATTCTTGTACATAGGAGGCAGTATTATAGTAGTTATATTCTTGTACATAGGAGGCAGTATTATAGTAGTTATATTCTTGTACATAGGGAGCAGTATTATAGAAGTTATATTCTTGTACCTAGGGGGGCAGCATTATAGTAGTTATATTCTTGTACATAGGGGGCAGTATTATAGTAGTTATATTCTTGTACATAGGGGGCAGTATTATAGTAGTTATATTCTTGTACATAGGGGGCAGTATTATAGTAGTTATATTCTTGTACATAGGGGGCAGTATTATAGTAGTTATATTCTTGTACATAGGGGGTAGTATTATGGTAGTTTTATTCTTGTACATAGAGGGCAGTATTATAGTAGTTATATTCTTGTACATAGGAGGCAGTATTATAGTAGTTATATTCTTGTACATAGGGGGCAGTATTATAGTAGTAATATTCTTGTACATAGTGGCAGTATTATAGTAGGTATATTCCTGTACACAGGAGGCAGTATTATAGTAGTTATATTCTTGTACATAGGGGGCAGTAGTATAGTAGGTATATTCCTGTACATAGGGGGCAGTATTATAGTAGGTATATTCCTGTACATAGGAGGCAGTATTATAGTAGGTATATTCCTGTACATAGGGGGCAGTATTATAGTAGTAATATTCTTGTACATAGGGGGCAGTATTATAGTAGTTATATTCTTTTACATGTAGGACAGTATTATAGTAGTTATATTCCTGTATATAGGGGGCAGTATTAAAGTAGTTATATTCTTGTACATAGGGGCAGTGTTATGGTATCTATATTTATGTATATAGGAGCAATATTATAGTAGTAATTTTTTTGTATATAGGAACAGTATTATAGTAGTTATATTCTTGTACATAGGGGGCAGTATTATAGTAGTTATATTATTGTACATAGTAGGCAGTATTATAGCAGTTATATTCTTATACATACGGGGCAGTATTATAGTAGGTATATTCTTGTACATAGGGGACAGTATAATAATAGTAATATTCTTCTACATAGGAGCAGTATTACAGTATTTATATTCTTGCACATAGGGGCAGTATTATAGTAGTTATATTCTTTTACATATGGGGCAGTATTATAGTAGTTCTATTCTTGTACATAGGGGGCAGTATTACAATAGTTATACTCTTGTACATCGTAGCAGTATTATAGTAGTTATATACTTGTACATAGGGGGTAGTATTATAGTAGTTATATTCTTGTACATAGGGAACAATATTATAGTAGTTATATTCTTGTACATAGGGGGCAGTATTATAGTAGTTATATTCTTGTACATAGGAGGCAGTATTATAGTAGTTGTATTCTTGTACATAGGGGGCAGTATTATGGTAGCTATATTTCTGTCCATAGGAGCAGTATTATAGTAGTTATATTCTTGTACATAGGGGGCAGTATTATAGTAGTTATATTCTTTTACATATGGGGCAGTATTATAGTAGTTATATTCTTGTACATAGTGGACAGTATTATAGTAGTTATATTCTTGTACATAGGGAGCAGTATTATAGTAGGTATATTTTTGTAAATAGAGGGCAGTATTATAGTAGTTCTATTCTTGTACATAGGAGCAGTATTATAGTAGTTATATTCTTGTACATAGGGGGCAGTATTATAGTAGTTATATTCCTGTACATAGGAGGCAGTATTATAGTAGTTATATTCTTGTACATAGGAGGCAGTATTATAGTAGTTATATTCTTGTACATAGGGGCAGTATTATAGTAGTTATATTCTTGTACATAGGGGCAGTATTATAGTAGTTATATTCTTGTACATAGGAGGCAGTATTATAGTAGTTATATTCTTGTACATAGGGAGCAGTATTATAGAAGTTATATTCTTGTACCTAGGGGGGCAGCATTATAGTAGTTATATTCTTGTACATAGGGGGCAGTATTATGGTAGTTTTGTTCTTGTACACAGAGGTCAGTATTATAGTAGTAATATTCTTGTACATAGGAGGCAGTATTATAGTAGTTATATTCTTGTACATAGGGGGCAGTATTATAGTAGGTATATTCCTGTACATAGGGGACAGTATTATAGTAGGTATATTCCTGTACATAGGAGGCAGTATTATAGTAGGTATATTCCTGTACATAGGGGGCAGTATTATAGTAGGTATATTTTTGTAAATAGAGGGCAGTATTATAGTAGTTCTATTCTTGTACATAGGAGCAGTATTATAGTAGTTATATTCTTGTACATAGGGGGCAGTATTATAGTAGTTATATTCCTGTACATAGGAGGCAGTATTATAGTAGTTATATTCTTGTACATAGGAGGCAGTATTATAGTAGTTATATTCTTGTACATAGGGGCAGTATTATAGTAGTTATATTCTTGTACATAGGGGGCAGTATTATAGTAGTTATATTCTTGTACATAGGAGGCAGTATTATAGTAGTTATATTCTTGTACATAGGGGGCAGTATTATAGTAGTTATATTCTTGTACATAGGAGGCAGTATTATAGTAGTTATATTCTTGTACATAGAGGGCAGTATTATAGTAGTTATATTCTTGTACATAGAGGGCAGTATTATAGTAGTTATATTCCTGTACATAGGAGGCAGTATTATAGTAGTTATATTCTTGTACATAGGAGGCAGTATTATAGTAGTTATATTCTTGTACATAGGAGGCAGTATTATAGTAGTTATATTCTTGTACATAGGGAGCAGTATTATAGAAGTTATATTCTTGTACCTAGGGGGGCAGCATTATAGTAGTTATATTCTTGTACATAGGGGGTAGTATTATGGTAGTTTTATTCTTGTACATAGAGGGCAGTATTATAGTAGTTATATTCTTGTACATAGGAGGCAGTATTATAGTAGTTATATTCTTGTACATAGGGGGCAGTATTATAGTAGTAATATTCTTGTACATAGTGGCAGTATTATAGTAGGTATATTCCTGTACACAGGAGGCAGTATTATAGTAGTTATATTCTTGTACATAGGGGGCAGTAGTATAGTAGGTATATTCCTGTACATAGGGGGCAGTATTATAGTAGGTATATTCCTGTACATAGGAGGCAGTATTATAGTAGGTATATTCCTGTACATAGGGGGCAGTATTATAGTAGTAATATTCTTGTACATAGGGGGCAGTATTATAGTAGTTATATTCTTTTACATGTAGGACAGTATTATAGTAGTTATATTCCTGTATATAGGGGGCAGTATTAAAGTAGTTATATTCTTGTACATAGGGGCAGTGTTATGGTATCTATATTTATGTATATAGGAGCAATATTATAGTAGTAATTTTTTTGTATATAGGAACAGTATTATAGTAGTTATATTCTTGTACATAGGGGGCAGTATTATAGTAGTTATATTATTGTACATAGTAGGCAGTATTATAGCAGTTATATTCTTATACATACGGGGCAGTATTATAGTAGGTATATTCTTGTACATAGGGGACAGTATAATAATAGTAATATTCTTCTACATAGGAGCAGTATTACAGTATTTATATTCTTGCACATAGGGGCAGTATTATAGTAGTTATATTCTTTTACATATGGGGCAGTATTATAGTAGTTCTATTCTTGTACATAGGGGGCAGTATTACAATAGTTATACTCTTGTACATCGTAGCAGTATTATAGTAGTTATATACTTGTACATAGGGGGTAGTATTATAGTAGTTATATTCTTGTACATAGGGAACAATATTATAGTAGTTATATTCTTGTACATAGGGGGCAGTATTATAGTAGTTATATTCTTGTACATAGGAGGCAGTATTATAGTAGTTGTATTCTTGTACATAGGGGGCAGTATTATGGTAGCTATATTTCTGTCCATAGGAGCAGTATTATAGTAGTTATATTCTTGTACATAGGGGGCAGTATTATAGTAGTTATATTTTTTTACATATGGGGCAGTATTATAGTAGTTATATTCTTGTACATAGTGGACAGTATTATAGTAGTTATATTCTTGTACATAGGGAGCAGTATTATAGTAGGTATATTTTTGTAAATAGAGGGCAGTATTATAGTAGTTCTATTCTTGTACATAGGAGCAGTATTATAGTAGTTATATTCTTGTACATAGGGGGCAGTATTATAGTAGTTATATTCCTGTACATAGGAGGCAGTATTATAGTAGTTATATTCTTGTACATAGGAGGCAGTATTATAGTAGTTATATTCTTGTACATAGGGGCAGTATTATAGTAGTTATATTCTTGTACATAGGGGCAGTATTATAGTAGTTATATTCTTGTACATAGGAGGCAGTATTATAGTAGTTATATTCTTGTACATAGGGAGCAGTATTATAGAAGTTATATTCTTGTACCTAGGGGGGCAGCATTATAGTAGTTATATTCTTGTACATAGGGGGCAGTATTATGGTAGTTTTATTCTTGTACACAGAGGTCAGTATTATAGTAGTAATATTCTTGTACATAGGAGGCAGTATTATAGTAGTTATATTCTTGTACATAGGGGGCAGTATTATAGTAGGTATATTCCTGTACATAGGGGACAGTATTATAGTAGGTATATTCCTGTACATAGGAGGCAGTATTATAGTAGGTATATTCCTGTACATAGGGGGCAGTATTATAGTAGTAATATTCTTGTACATAGGGGGCAGTATTATAGTAGTTATATTCTTTTACATGTAGGACAGTATTATAGTAGTTATATTCCTGTATATAGGGGGCAGTATTATAGTAGTTATATTCTTGTACATAGTGGACAGTATTATAGTAGTTATATTCTTGTACATAGGGGGCAGTATTATAGTAGTTATATTCTTGTACATAGGGGGCAGTATTATAGTAGTTATATTCTTGTACATAGGAGGCAGTATTATAGTAGTTATATTCTTGTACATAAGGAGCAGTATTATAGTAGTTATATTCTTGTACATAGGGGGCAGTATTATAGTAGTTATATTCTTGTACATAGGGAGCAGTATTATAGTAGGTATATTTTTGTAAATAGAGGGCAGTATTATAGTAGTTCTATTCTTGTACATAGGAGCAGTATTATAGTAGTTATATTCTTGTACATAGGGGGCAGTATTATAGTAGTTATATTCCTGTACATAGGAGGCAGTATTATAGTAGTTATATTCTTGTACATAGGAGGCAGTATTATTGTAGTTATATTCTTGTACATAGGGGCAGTATTATAGTAGTTATATTTTTGTACATAGGGGCAGTATTATAGTAGTTATATTCTTGTACATAGGAGGCAGTATTATAGTAGTTATATTCTTGTACATAGGGAGCAGTATTATAGTAGTTATATTCTTGTACCTAGGGGGGCAGCATTATAGTAGTTATATTCTTGTACATAGGGGGCAGTATTATGGTAGTTTTATTCTTGTACATAGAGGGAGTATTATAGTAGTTATATTCTTGTACATAGGAGGCAGTATTATAGTAGTTATATTCTTGTACATAGGGGGCAGTATTATAGTAGGTATATTCCTGTACATAGGGGGCAGTATTATTGTAGGTATATTCCTGTACATAGGGGGCAGTATTATGGTAGTTTTATTCTTGTACATAGAGGGAGTATTATAGTAGTTATATTCTTGTACCTAGGGGGGCAGCATTATAGTAGTTATATTCTTGTACATAGGGGGCAGTATTATGGTAGTTTTATTCTTGTACATAGAGGGAGTATTATAGTAGTTATATTCTTGTACATAGGAGGCAGTATTATAGTAGTTATATTCTTGTACATAGGGGGCAGTATTATAGTAGTTATATTCTTGTACATAGGGAGCAGTATTATAGTAGGTATATTTTTGTAAATAGAGGGCAGTATTATAGTAGTTCTATTCTTGTACATAGGAGCAGTATTATAGTAGTTATATTCTTGTACATAGGGGGCAGTATTATAGTAGTTATATTCCTGTACATAGGAGGCAGTATTATAGTAGTTATATTCTTGTACATAGGAGGCAGTATTATTGTAGTTATATTCTTGTACATAGGGGCAGTATTATAGTAGTTATATTTTTGTACATAGGGGCAGTATTATAGTAGTTATATTCTTGTACATAGGAGGCAGTATTATAGTAGTTATATTCTTGTACATAGGGAGCAGTATTATAGTAGTTATATTCTTGTACCTAGGGGGGCAGCATTATAGTAGTTATATTCTTGTACATAGGGGGCAGTATTATGGTAGTTTTATTCTTGTACATAGAGGGAGTATTATAGTAGTTATATTCTTGTACATAGGAGGCAGTATTATAGTAGTTATATTCTTGTACATAGGGGGCAGTATTATAGTAGGTATATTCCTGTACATAGGGGGCAGTATTATAGTAGGTATATTCCTGTACATAGGAGGCAGTATTATAGTATGTATATTCCTGTACATAGGGGGCAGTATTATAGTAGTAATATTCTTGTACATAGGGGGCAGTATTATAGTAGTTATATTCTTTTACATGTAGGACAGTATTATAGTAGTTATATTCCTGTATATAGGGGGCAGTATTAAAGTAGTTATATTCTTGTGCATAGGGGCAGTATTATGGTATCTATATTTATGTATATAGGAGCAGTATTATAGTAGTAATTTTTTTGTACATAGGAACAGTATTATAGTAGTTATATTCTTGTACATAGGGGGCAGTATTATAGTAGTTATATTCTTGTACATAGGAGGCAGTATTATAGCAGTTATATTCTTGTACATAGGGGGCAGTATTATAGTAGGTATATTCTTGTACATAGGGGACAGTATAATAATAGTAATATTCTTCTACATAGGAGCAGTATTACAGTATTTATATTCTTGCACATAGGGGCAGTATTATAGTAGTTATATTCTTTTACATATGGGGCAGTATTATAGTAGTTCTATTCTTGTACATAGGGGGCAGTATTACAGTAGTTATACTCTTGTACATCGTAGCAGTATTATAGTAGTTATATACTTGTACATAGGGGGTAGTATTATAGTAGTTATATTCTTGTACATAGGGAACAATATTATAGTAGTTATATTCTTGTACATAGGGGGCAGTATTATAGTAGTTATATTCTTGTACATAGGGGGCAGTATTATAGTAGTTATATTTTTGTACATAGGAGGCAGTATTATAGTAGTTGTATTCTTGTACATAGGGGGCAGTATTATGGTAGCTATATTTCTGTCCATAGGAGCAGTATTATAGTAGTTATCTTTTTGTACATAGGAGCAGAATTATAGTAGTTATATTCTTGTACATAGGGGACAGTATTATAGTTGTTATATTCTTGTACATAGGGAGCAGTATTATAGTAGGTATATTTTTGTAAATAGAGGGCAGTATTATAGTAGTTCTATTCTTGTACATAGGAGCAGTATTATAGTAGTTATATTCTTGCAGATAGGAGGCAGTATTATAGTAGTTATATTCTTGTACATGGGGGGCAGTATTATGGTAGCTATATTTTTGTACATAGGAGCAGTATTGCAGTAGTTAATTTGTGTAGCTCAAACTTATTCCACATCGCTTTCAGGTAATTTATTTATTACCCTCCAGCAAGCTGGGAACTCATTTTACCGACCTCGGAAGTATGGAAGTCTGAATCAACCTTAAAGGGGTTGTCCCGCGCCGAAACGTTTTTTTTTTTTTTTTTCAACCCCCCCCCCCTCCCGTTCGGCGCGAGACAACCCCGATGCAGGGGTTAAAAAAAAACACCGCACAGCGTTTACCTGAGTCCCCGCGCTCCGGTGACTTCTTACTTACCTGCTGAAGATGGCCGCCGGGATCTTCTCCCTCGGTGGACCGCAGGGCTTCTGTGCGGTCCATTGCCGATTCCAGCCTCCTGATTGGCTGGAATCGGCGTGTGACGGGGCGGAGCTACACGGCATCCTGCACGAGCGGCCCCATTGAGAAAAGAAGAAGACCCGGACTGCGCAAGCGCGTCTAATTTGGCCATTAGACGCCGAAAATTAGGCGGGCTCCATGGAAACGAGGACCCTAGCAATGGAGCAGGTAAGTGAAAAACTTCTTATAACTTCTGTATGGCTCATAATTAATGCACGATGTACATTACAAAGTGCATTAATATGGCCATACAGAAGTGTATAGACCCACTTGCTGCCGCGGGACAACCCCTTTAAGCCGGCTACCTGAAGTGCGCAGGGATTGAATTTACAATGCTCAGGTCATGAGCAAAAGCTTAAAACTTTGTCTATTCTTGTACATAGGGGACAGTATTATAGTAGTTATATTCTTGTACATAGGGGCAGTATTATAGTGGTTATATTCTTGTACATAGAGAGCAGTATTATAGTAGTTATATTCTTGTACATAGGGGGCAGTATTATAGTAGTTATATTGTTGTACATTGGGGGCAGTATTATAGTAGTTATATTCTTGTACATAGGGAGCAGTATTATAGTAGTTATATTCTTGTACATAGGAGGCAGTATTATAGTAGTTATGTTTCATGTACATAGGTGGCAGTATTGTAGTAGTTCTATTCTTGTACATAGGAGGCAGTATTAGGCCGAGGTTAGGCGATTTTGTTTTTTTGCGCGTCTGAACGGGGGAAGTTTTATATGCCGTTCACTTAAGCAGCTGAGCTTAGAGAAGCAATGGGATGAAGGTAACCCCCGCAGGGATTTTTGGGGAAGAGCTTTAAATATAAGCCCAACCCCAAAAATTACTCCTAGCCGCATGAAAAAATAATTTAAAAAACACATCGCCTAAAAGCTCTGTCTGGCGGCTCTGGCACTTGTTTTCTCAGTCACAGCTATTCAATCACAGCTATTCAATCATTGGGAAGGGTAAATGTATTAAAAATGGTATTTTCTACTCTGGTCTAGAATTTTGTTGCATTGAATTGCGCTAAATTTATTAAAAATCGAATGTGTCTATAAATTTGGTGCATTTTCGTTAGTTCTAAAGTTAGAAATTGAAATATGTGACTGCTAGGGGCAAACAATAGATTTTCATTAAATATGTGCCATTTTCTTGCTTTAGGATGCATAAATTTGCTGTAAAGCCAAGTCCCTTTAATCCCCGTTGACTTGTCTTGCCATTTATTGCCAAATCTGGTGAGTGGCAAGGAAAGTCACAGCCTTGGCTACAAAAGATGTCCTTAGGAATGGGACATAGGTGTCTTGTGTCAGGCTGCTGCTCTACAACTTCGCCATACTTTAAAGTCCAGCAATATGTGCACAGGTTAGCACAAGCTCAGCAAAAGCTCATTAGGAGGTCGGTATGTATGTAGTCTTCATCAGAATACGTTCAGCTCACCACAGCTGTTTGCCTGGTGCACCGAACATTCGTTCAGCCCCTTGTGCTATTTGCATAACCTATTGTAGTCTATTGACTGTCACGCTATGTAAACAGTGTAGGCTTGGTACAATAATGATGCACCTGTCAATTTAAAGACCACATCTGTACATGTTGTGATGAATTCTCTTACAACAAGGATATGGTGATTCTACATGAAAAGTGAAAAAAAGCGGCGTAGTCGAACTTAAAGCTCCTAATGCAAAAACAGAGACCCTAAACTGTACAGATATACACATATGGAGCAGAGCATGCCCCTTCCAGACTTCAAGGCCTCAGTGCAACTTCTGCACCCCGTCTAGTTATGCCCCTGGGTCGTGGAAATTTTTAACACTTTATTACAGAGTCTAATCTGCCCTGGCTGTTAAATGTGATCTTCCCCTTTAAGAAACTTTTGAATTTTTTAATTAATTTCCATATTAAAAACAGTTTCTTCAGTGTATTTTCTGACGGTAATTAGAAGCTACATGAAAATGAATTTTCAAACTACAGTAGATTTAAAGGGATTCGGATAGGAGATTACTTGCTGATCACTGGGAGTGTCACTGCAGAGACCTCCACCGATCCTGAGAATGTGGGGCCCATGATCTCTTCACTGCTTTTCCCACCTGACATTATACTGAATGGAGTGATGGATGAGTATGCATGGCTGTGGCTCCATTCATTTAATTGGACTGATGGAAATACTCGGGTGCTATCCACTCGGTTATCTACAGCAGCTCCATGGAAAATAAATGGAGCGCCAGCATACTTGGTTGACCAGCGCTCCATTCAGTCTCCTTCTCAATGCAGGGGGTGCAGAGACAGGACCTCCATTCTCAGGATTGCAGGGACTTCTACTAACCAGCAAGTTAGGGGGCAACTTGTGATTGTGTTAAGCCCCTTTAGGCTGGGTTTACACAGGGCAGATTTGCTGCGGAAATTCCGTCCAGAATTTCACTGCGGCAAATCCGCCTGTGAACGCTAATCCCAGGTTTAGCCAGCCATGTGGATGAGATTTGTCAAAAATTTTTTCTCGTTGCGGCCGCACTGCTCTCTATGGGAGTGCTGACCGCAATGGAAAAGCATGCGGCCAAGCCGCTCCAAAACCTGCGGCAAAGTGCCACAGGTTTTGAAGCAGCGCTTTCCCAGTGGAAATCTCATGGGTTTTCACTGCGGCAAATCTGTGAGATTTCCACAGGGATTCTGCCCTGTGAGAACCCAGCCTTAAAGTGTCATCAGCCATTTGTCATTCTGTTGACTCAGTGGATCACTGCACCTTTAACAGTTTATCACCTTCTTTAATGACTTCCTTCTTAAAAAGTATGTGCATCTCACCCTTCAAAAAATACGTGTATCCTTCCCAACAAAATATACAAAAAATACAAATTGTGTAATCCCTAATTTCACCTGTGGTGGCGCTGCAGGACAAATGAGCACTTCTATCATTGATTACTGTTGATCACTGGATTTTCCAACAGCAGAACACCCCTGTAATCAGCTTAATGTTGATTTTCTTAAGTGAACATTTTTGCCTCTTTACTAGTTGCCGTTGATAATGCCGAGAGTCTAAGATGAAAGAGAAGAGGAAGCACAACATCTCCATTGTGTAAACTGGTTTTATTGAAAACTATGAAAAAACAATACACTATAAAGAAAAGAAGCCTAAGAACTCCTCGAGGGGTGTCAAACAAAGTTTATCTCTTTAATTCAAGCTATTTTCCTTGATTGCACCAAGAGTCTTGAAACTCACACTTGAAAGTTTAGATTTGTTTTCTTAGATCTAAAAAATGGCAATAACAAGAAGAGCAAAAGTTCCCTCTAATTTTCCCAATCATTTAAAAGGGTTGTCAAAGCAGAAGCATTGATGACTTAAGGTCCCCATATACATAAGAGTAAAGCCCACTGACCCTGCCAATTTTGGCAGAACCAGCTGACTATCCTATATGTATATGGGAGCGTCCCAACTCTTCCCTGATAGGTGATGCCAGGAGAAGGAAGTATCGGGGATCTTAGATTTCAGCAGAACCTTTCTTTTTCTTCTGATGGAAGATAAGGCATCATCAGAAGTGTCGGATATCGGGTTAGGGTCCTTCTACACAGGCCAATATCATTGTTATATGAGTAACGATCACCAGATTGGTGCTTGATTGACTGGTCTGTTACTCAAGCTAATAAACAGGATGAATGATCATTCATTGGATCGTTCATCACCCATTCACTTTTTGGTGGGGGGGGGGGGGGCAATTGCAGTGATGAGTACTGTCCATCACCTTATTGAAGAAGAAAAGCTCTCATTCTGGCTATTGCTACCCGGAGCTGTAATGATGTAATGTCTGGAGGTTGTTATTATTTCTGCACAGCTCAAAAGCCAAGTTCAGTGTAGCGGTTATATGATGAACCAATGGCCAGCCGGGATCAGAGCTGTTCATCCTATTCATGAACTAGAGGCATAACGATAAGCTCTGGGGCTGCAATGCAAAATCTTTAACAGGGCTCCTTCTTAACATGTGCCATTTATAATACTCCTGATATAGGGATTTTTGGGCCTCTAAGGCTCCAGAGCCTGGTAGACACTACTATAGTTATGCCCCTGCTATGAACTACTCATTACCTTAGGTATATAAGATTCCCTCGGAGTATCTTCCTAATTTTTCACTGAACAGCACATCCCCCTTTCACATTGGGGGATGTGCTGCTGAGAAAAATGATTTTTTTTTTAGGCAGCACAAAAGATGCACACAATGATCGAATGTATGCTTGCTCATCAGCTGATCACTGAGCTGTGTACACTAGGCAATGGTTGGGTAAATGAGCATTCTAAGGGACGCTCATTCACAGCCACTCTCCCTATTGAGAAAATGTGCACTCTCAGTGAACCAAG
The DNA here is from genome assembly GCF_035609145.1 of Eleutherodactylus coqui. NCBI lineage: Eukaryota > Metazoa > Chordata > Amphibia > Anura > Eleutherodactylidae > Eleutherodactylus > Eleutherodactylus coqui. Next base: position 501,451,981 of record NC_089837.1, on the reverse strand, counting down.
AATGTAGGTGTAAACTGGAAGGACAGAAGATAGCTACTTCCCTTGAACTCCACTGAGTTTCCTTTTAGTTCTGCTCTACTTTCTACAGAGGCCATGTACAGATATAGCAGTTGTAGACACAAATGGTGCATTATGCTAATTCAATTTAAAGCATTGTACTACATTGTGGTTGATTTATCATAGCACATTAACCCTTTCCAATCCAATTTGTATCCGGGTTTTCCTAGGGGGCTTACTCTTGTTTTGCCATTATACAACGGCGCTATATGCTGGCTAAAGCCAGTACTGCATGAGGTGACACGTTGGATAGGCTCTGACAGCAGAGAGGCTGGCAATATACAGTAAGAGAACCTTGACGGACGGATGTCTACCAACATCGGAGCTGTACAGCCTTAAATCATAATGTCTTCAGAGGTCAGACAGTGGATTGGAAAGGGTTAAATGTCAAATTGTAGTCGACCCACTTCAGTGAATGGCCAATCATGCAGCTTTCGAAGCAGCATCAAAGCTTTCTAGCTGCCAATTCATTCTAGTAACCTAACCATCATTGATTGAATATTGATGGACTATCCCCATATAATGGCATTAACCTTTCCCTGAGACAACCCTTTTAATTTCGACTGACCCTTTTCTTTATAATCTCATTGACATTCTAAGTGACAATTTTTTGGTTTATTTTTTGACAAAACGTAAGCATTTTGCAGCATTGAGGAAAAGCACCAACCACAATTTTAACTTATTTTTGAATCTCTCTTGCTGATTTTTGTTTGTGCAGAAGGTCTGTATTTATATATTGTAGATCTATATTTCATCTTAACCATCATTTGCTAGCCAAATCATGCTGCATTTGAACATTCAATATGGCTTCTGCATACGATAACACAATCGGTCAATCACAGAAAATTATGGCTCTACTTCTGAATGTCCCATTTGATAGGTTAAGCTGACTCAGCCAGTGATCAGTTCATCTTTGATATAGAATTTCGAGACAGTAGTTATGCTTGCTTCTCTGATCAAGAACATTTTTTGGACATTTGTCAAGTATGGCTTAAGTTGAAAGACCTCAATGTAAAACCATCTTCAGTGGTGATCCTTAAGACACTTGCTCCTCAGATTAAAATGGGCGAGTAGACATTGGACTGTTTAGGTTATTCATCAAAACAAAATGCTGCTGAACCAGTCGAATCTTCTTCAACACATCCCAAGTAGATGGTTACCATATTCGCTCTTTAGTTTAAAATGGGTCAAGTCACCAGCTCTGCTAAAAGCAGTCAGCAAATATGGCTACAGATACAATCAACTGATTGAAGGCCCATCTTTAACAAAGGTCCATAAGCCACTATACTTGCTCTTCAGATCGAGATGGGTCAAGTCTTCTCACTGGGACAACCTGTGTTGCTTTGCAGCATCCAGAACAAATGTACTTCAGAAAACAAAGATATGCACTTCCCGAAATCACTACAGTCACAATAATGATCACTGTTGCACCAAAGGCTGGTGAAACTGGGTCCTCTAGAACAGACTGGAGACCACCGTTTGTTGTTAGGACTGGTGTTTCGGTGTGGTCATCTGTAAAAATATAAAAATACAGAGGAATGGTTAAGAGGTCTTCTGGAATGTACTCTATGAAAGTAATGTGAAAATCATCATACCAACTAGTGATGAGTGTACTTTTGAAAAGTTCGGTTCCCTTTAGTTTGCCAAATCTCAGTTCAGTCTGAATGAATTTGGACCAAACCAGAACTTTGCCAATACCCCTGAAACTGGTGTATAACACTTACAAGAGCCATAAAGGTTCTATATAACACACTTCGTTCACCTAGGAGCGTATCTAAGTATTTAAACAGTTTTTAAGCCAAAGTTAAAGAAGAAAAAGAAAGAAGGAAAAAGAAGGAGAAACAGGGGGAAAAGAAGAAAGAAAAGAACAAGAAAAAATATTTTCATTTTTTTCCTTCTCCTTCTGCTTTTTTATTCTCCTTCTATTTCATTCTTCTTTTAGCAGCTTCAGCCAAGATCAACTGTCCGAGATCTGACTGAACCAAGCTTTTAGCAAGGTTTCACTCTTTCCTTCCTTCCTCTGGATCAACAAGGATGTTGAAACAGGCTGAACTAGATGGACATTGTCTTCATTCGGCCTAACATACTATGTTACAATGTTACTCAACACTGTTACAAACTGTAGAGGAAAGTTATTACATTAAGTATCTGTGGAGAAAAGTTCAACTGACCACCCAATTAACACACTATCACTAGGACACAGTATCATTGTCTGATTGGTGAGGTTCTGACAACTGCGACCTCTTCAGATTGGTAGAACAAAGTGCTCAGAAAGCACAAAGCCACTTTGTTGCTTATGGATTCTACTCGGGTCCACGGTCAACCCATTTTAGTCAATATCCAAATGTAGGCTCATAGAGAAAAATGTGTGTAGCAAAACCCAACAGAATAGGCAGAGGACCCACTTAGAAAATGTGAGAATGTAGGAGGAATGGAGTATGATACAGGTAGAGGTGCTGTCAACCAGAAGTCCGCTCCACAGAGTGGGCATGGGCAAAGCCAGGATATATAGAGAACACCTTGGTGTTGCATCGCAAGCAGGATGAGGTTAAATCCAAGACAATCAGCAATAGAAACCCGTTTTGGGGTAGAGAACCCCTTCATCAGTTTAGCCGTAATTAGTACAGTTGGAGCCTGGGTACAGGTGTGTTTATCACTGTACACCACAAATTGCTGGGGAAACCAGTGCAGCGGCAGCCGGGGCTGACGAATGGAGCCAAATGAGACACAGCCACGCAATTATAAAATGCATAAAAAGCAAAAAGTGCAATAAAATACCTTCTTGACAGTCAAATTTGCTCAATTACAAGGTTAAACTGTTGGGAATAATTTTTCTAATCGTGTGATGCAGGCGGGAAAACTCATCTGTCCAACCTACCTTGAGGAATACCATGGCTAGAACTTACATGAGAGCATTAATGCAGTCATCCTTTACTTATGTACTTGTTGAAGGGACACCAAGGCACCAGGACCGAAAAGCTTTAGAAAAACTTTAGATTTTTTTAATCTAATCTGACAGGGCAGAGAAAATAAAGCCAATGTTTTGGGCATTCAGGGTTTTCTAAAAAAAAAGTTAAGCTATTTTCATCAAGGGGTTGTCAAGATTATCTAAATTGATGGCCATTTTGTTTTTAGGATAGACCATCAATATTAGGCCCCAGTCACACGGGCATTTTTTCCCGCGATTTGCGGATCGCATAAGGGATGCGCATCCGCAAATCGCGTGACCAAGGCCGACGAGTCTCTGAAAAAGCTGCACCTAGCAGTGTTTTCAGTGAAACCGCCCCGCACTGCTCGCTATTCTCTGCCACAGCTGTGCCACAGCTGTGGCACAGGAGAACGATGTTCGCCCATTGAATTCAATGGAGCCGGCAATACAGCCGGCTCCATTGAAAGCAATGGGCTGCCGGCGAGCGAGAGATGAATTTCGGGAAGGGCTTAAAAATATAAGCCCTTCCCTGAAAACCATCCTAAAATATGTAAAAATAAAATATATATATATATATATATACTATGTCATTCAATAGCTGAGAGCTGCCTCTGATTGGTCCCTACGCTCAGCCAATCAGAGGCAGCACTCACTCACCCATTCATGAATTCATGAATGGGTGAGTGAGAGCTGCCTCTGATTGGTGAGGGCTGTGACCAATCAGAGGCAGCCCATTCAGCAGGCGGGGATTTTAAATCCGCGCCTGCTGAATACTACACAGAGAAGTTCAGGCTGCAAGAAAAAGGTGAGAGCATCCTTTTTTTTTTTTTACACATTTTAGGATGGTTTTCAGGGAAGGGCTTATATTTTTAAGCCCTTCCCGAAAATTCATCCCGCGCTCGCCGGCAGCCCATTGCTTTCAATGGAGTCGGCTGTATTGCCGGCTCCATTGAATTCAATGGGCGAACATCGTTCTTCTCTGCCACAGTTGTAAAAACTGTGGCAGAGGAGAACGATCTTTAAGTATATGTTCTCAATGGGGTCGGCGCTGCTGCCGCCGGCCCCATTGAGCACATATATAGAACACAGCGATGCGCAGAACGCAGATAGGCGCGTTCTGCGAATCGTTGTGTCCTACAATTGATCGCACATCCGCATAAAAAGCGGACATGTGACCGATCCCATTGGGATGAATTTGGTCTATAGATCTGCAGATTGGACAAAAAAACGGTCGTGTGACCGAGGCCTCAGATTGTTGGGGTACGACTCTGGACATCCCCACCAATCAGCTGTTTGTATAGGCCATAGTCCTTGGACAAGCACTGACACCTTTTCATTGTTTAAAGGAGTTTTCCAGGACTATGGTATTAATCACATATCCTTAGGATACGTCATCAATAAGTGCAGGGATGTACGACTTGGGATCCCTCCTAATAATTCCAATCATAAAGGAATTGTTCTGTTTGGATGAGCCACGATCCATAAATTAATCATAAGGTGTCCCACTGTTAAATCCTCCAGTGATCAGCTGTAATCTCTGGAAGAACTGGCAACAAGTGTTCAATTTCCCTGCAAAGCCACCACAGAAGACATGAAACATTAAATAGTTCCCACCAATGGACTACCCAAATAACAATGTATATAAGTATCAGGTCCTGCACAGCAAAAATACTGTTTATGGTCTGCCTAATAAATGAGGGTCCAATATTATTTGAAAATGAGCCAATTTTCCCCCAACAATCTCGCTTTACAAATCACAGTCAAAGTACATAAGAATTCTAGTAATCTCTTATATAAGTGAATGTTCTCTTCTTCTCCAGACTTTACCATCAAAGAACTTCTGAAAAATGACTTTGGCATGGCCAAGGGTTGCCAACCGTGATCTCCCAGCATTACAGGGAAGAATAGGAAAATCTTGCTGTCATTTACAATCCACATGAACATTAACAAAGGTTATAATGAATCATACATGCCATAGCCAGAGAGCAGTGACTGATCCACCATTGTCTTGTTTCCGAGAGAGTGGGAGAACTCAGCTTTGCGTCCACGCCTGGAGGAAGAATAGAGCCTTTCAATTTCATGCCTTGTGACCTAAGCCTTTGCCTTAACTGAGGAAACTAAGACAGATCCTTTACTTTATCCTAATGATCTCATCAGGTGGAGGATGGAAAGAAACAGGACCAAGATGTCACACATTCACAATGTCTTATTTCTTCCCCCTTGTCTACCCGGTCTATTCTTTGAATAGGCCACCATTAGAGATGAGCGAGCATGCTCGGATAAGTCAGTTTCTCGAGCGAGCCTCAGGGGGCGGGGAGTGACAGAGGGTAGCGGGGGAGAGAGTGAGAGAGATCTCTCTCTCTCCCCCGCTACCACCTGCTGCCTGCCGCTCCCCGAGCACGCTCGTACAAGAATGCAGTTACTCGAGAAGAGCGAGGCTCACTCAAGTAACTGACTTATCCGAGTGTGCTCGCTCATCTCTAGCCACCATCCAATCGTCTCACAACTAGATGTGAAGTTTTTAGCTTATACCACAGTTTGTTTTGGCCTTGAAAACTCTTATTATGAGTATTTAAAGGTAAAGAATTTGCGGTATTTTCTAGTAAGGATTGAAGAGCACATCTAATGTCATCTCGGTTGGAGAGATGTTTTGAGAGAAGCCTGACAGCAGCAGAAAAGTGTCCGAAATTGGACTTCAGTCCGTTCTATGAGTTTATTTTTACGACTCAAATAATTATTGGGACCAATTTAAGGTGGTTCCACTTCACTAGGTGCCTGATCCTGAAATCTAAAGCTAAATGTCATACAAGATGCCACGCTGGTGTCTTAGTAAGAGGCTCACCAACATTGTATTGTACTATCTACAGCTTTTCTTTGAAGTGAAATCCTCTTACTTCCGAATGTCCAGATGCAATTTATGTGTTTATGTGTTCACTTTTAATTGCATTTTTGGGTGGCAGATAAATGAAAAACAAGATTTTTGGTATTATTTCTTTACTTTTTGTTGTGCAGGATGAATAAAACAATTTTTTTTACTGTCTGGGTGATGGAAATACATGTATGTATTTCTGCTATCTTTTTACCATAAAGTTTGGGGTTTTGTGAGGAAAAATGTTTTATCTTTGGATTTTTTAAAATTAAATTTTTTAAAAATGTACAATTTTAATTCTGTCCTTCCCGTTGCAATTGTGTGATTGCGATTATATTACACTGCAGTACTTGTGTAGTGCAGTATAGTATGTTTATGAAAGTCCTCCTATCAAACCATACCTCCGGCAGGGTCTAATAGGTTGAGATGCATTACACACCAATAAGCCTTTGTTCGGCTACCTTGGATGATGGACGAAGCCCCTCCCCTTTGTCAAAAGCTTACATCCTGCAGTTGCTATTGCCCACAGCATATAAGGGATTATAGAGAGTCCCACAGATCAGACTTTTGGCATTTATCCTGTGAACAGGTCACACCTGCCTTGCATGTAGTGTGCTTGACTCTAAAGCCGGCTACATACCAGCCCTGTGCTTATCTGCTGTACATGGACGGTATAGCGGATGTCGTCAAAACGTTAACCACCGATGCCAAATGATCCGCAATAGTAGCGTATGGATTATAAGGGGAGTATATATCTGTTCAAACTATGGTAGAAGATGAGGGGCTAAGGCTACAAGGGGTTTTGATACAGCAGTCACACCCAGGTCCTGGGTTCTGAGGGGCTCTAAAGGTTTATCTACCTAATAAGAAGGTACCAATATTATAAATGGCGCACGGTAGCTAACGGGCTCTTGTGCAGATTTTGTGTTGGAGTCCAGAAAGTTTAGGTTACAACTCTGTGAGGGGCAGTCTGACTCATGAGTTGGCCTTCTGAAGGTTTATGCACAGTCCTATATAAATCCACAGCTAGGACATGAGAATGGTGAGATGAGCCGAGCACTCCACTACATCTGTATAAATAATGCTCATTAAATAATCATTTAGTCTCATTAAAATGATTATATTAATTAAATCCCAAGTATCTCTGTAGGACGTGGCACGCTGAGGAGATGATCCAACAAGAGGATAATTATGGGGGACTTCTTCAGTTCTTTGGTCTCCTTGACATTGGCTTATTCATAAAAAATGATATTTGGTTGTTTCTTAACAACTTGTACATCTCATGTTCCAAGTAATGCCCCTCATCACATACGGCAAAAGGCGTCTAACAGGAACAAACTGATCTACTTATAACAGATTAATGTAGAAGCCGGATATTATTATAGAAGGTTGAGATTTCGAGGATTGAAAACAGTGGAAAATAACTTAGAAGTTTCAGCTGTACGCCGTCAGATATTTTCTACATAGCAATTACAATGTTACTAAACAAATGTTTGCGGAGGGAGCGCACGGGTCATTGAATGGTCCCTGGTAGTAAGGGCTATGGTAGTATAAGATAGCAACGGAAGCAATATTCTTTAACCCCTTAGTGATGAGCCCATAGTATTTTTACGTCCTAGCTAAGTGGGCTTTAATACCCGAGGATGTAAAAACATGCATCCTCTGGGGCTAAAAGCCTCGTGGGCCGAGGATGTGACAGCTCTATGCTGCCGGCTCACGGAAGTAGCCAACAACATGGAGCTGTCATCCCAGGCCGCGGGGAGCTCCCCAGTAAAGTAAATAAAAAGTTTTAAAAAGTTAAAGTTTCAGCTCACCTCACGGATCGAATCCATGAGGGGGGTTGAAACTACTCTGCCCTGTCCTTCACGATCTCCCACGTTGATCTGGTCGAGAATGGAGCCTCCGCCGTCTTCTGCGCATGCGCGCCAACAGAAAGATAGCGACGCATGCGCAGAAGACCAGATCAGCGCAGGACATTTAAATTCTGCAGTCCCAATGTACACGCTGACATATATGGCCAGGGGATGCCCGGAGAAATTTGAAAAGATTTGGGGTGGCTGGGTGAATTGTCCTGCAACAGCAATGGGAGCACTGGAATAGGTATTAAGGGGAAAATGGATTGAGGGACAGCCACTTGATCTGTCTTTTAGGCTACATCTATCCTTTTAAGAGTCGCGCTGGGGGCTGGGTGGGGGGTTGGTTGTGGGTGTTCTTATTGTTTATTTTTTTCAGTTTTCTCCTTTTTCCCTGTTGCATTTGGTTTTTAGACTTGAAGTCCCTGTTATCTATGACTTTTTTTGTGGATTAGCAACAGCTGATGAAGATAAAATAACATTTTCTAGCCAAATATCCTGTGTCAGGAGGCGTGCACGCATGGATATGAGTAATGATGGCTTTGCTGTTTGGTATTTATCATATTACTATGATGGGTACCTGCGGTGCCGGCTGCCATTGCCTATTTGTTATTTGTTTTGGCTAAATAAAAAGTTCCTTTAAAAAATCCCCCAAAGCCCCCCAAATTTCCGGACATCACCACTGATTTGCGCATGCACCCACAAAATGGTGGCGCATGCGCAGCAGAAGCTAATGCCAAAGTTACCTATGGCATAGTAACCTGCAGGGACCAAAGTCATTGCCATCATGATCAAAAGACTTCTGAAGCCCAATGCATATCTTTTCCAGTATCCTGAGGGGCAAGTTGCTACGGACAGTTGGGGGTCACTTTGTCCATAGGTCTATATGACATTATAATACTGCCTGCTTCAGACATGATTTTTATTTTAAATTATGATTCAAAGTGAATATTTAGTACATTTCTGCCTTTCTTGAATTTTCATGTTGTGTTTGGTCCAAAGTCAGCCTGTGCCAGTGAATGTGCCAGTGGCATGTGATACTAATTAGTCGAAGAGTTGAAAGTAAACACAGACTGAAGAGACGATATTGTAGACAATGTCTTAATTTTCAGTAACAAATTCACTCTAAGTTTCCAAATAGTGAACTTTAAAATAAAGAAAACACCTCATCGGATAACACCATCTGGGTCGTTGGCAGCCGTACGGCCCCTGACATGTCAGATGAATCCACTAGAAAAAGTTATTTCACACTAATGACATCTATTACATCAACTTGTTTCTCTTTTCGATAATATCTTTCTCTTCTGTGTTTGTAACAGACTTAAAGGGACCCTCTGGGTCTGGAGAACAAAAGATCGCCAAACCGCTTCTTTGACTACCTGACGCACACTGTGCCTACCGTGTTTCCCCGAAAGTAAGACAGTGTCTTACTTTCTTTTTATCCCCAAAAGCCCCACTATGTCTTACTTTCGTGGTATGTCTTATATTGGAAAAAATAAATTTTTTTTTTACATTTTTCTTTTTTTTTTTTTACACTATTTGAGTCCCTCTGAGGGACTTGCAGCAGTATGCCTATGATCGCTGTGATAAGGCATGGCAGAGCTACTGCTCTCCCATGCCTTATCGCCTATACTGCGATTATAGGCACAGGCAATACAGGACGCCAGTGTCTGGCATCCTGTTGACATGGCGACAGGCCGGGCTCTCGCGATGACATCGCGAAAGCCGGCCGGAGACACAGAAGGATCGCGATTCCTCTGTGAACTCTTTCCCTGCCGCGATCTACTTAGATCGCGGCAGGGAAGGGGTTAACAGCGGGGCGGCGCATCTCTGATTCCCCCCCCCCCCCCCGCTGTTGCAGCGGGACGCCGGCTGTGAGTGACAGCCGGCTCCCGCTGCGGGATAGCACGGGATCTTATGTGATCCCGCGCTATCTCCAGGACGTACCGGTACGTCCTGTTGCGGGAAGTACCAGGCTCCCAGGACGTAACGGTACGTCCTGGAGCGGGAAGGGGTTAAGATCAGAGGGAGGTGGCAGACGCGGCGACGTATGGAGAGGGGGACGGTGCGGACGTGGGCAGGAGGCGGCGCGCAGCTAGATGAGAGGGAGGCGGCAATACCCCCGTGTTTCCCGGAAAGTAAGACATATGTCTTACTTTCGGGGTACGGCTTACATTGGCCGACCCCCCTGAAACCCCCGATACGTCTTACAATCGGGGGTGTCTTACTATCGGGGAAACACGGTAGTACACATTGGTAATCTAAGACACTACATTCTGCTCTGACTGGCCAGCACTGATCATGGGGGCAGCACTGACCATTCAAAGCATGTGTAGTTTCCTACATGCTGTGCATTAGTATGTATCAGGTAGTCACAGAAGTATTGGGGCCATCTTTATTTGTCCAGGCGTGGAGGGTTGTTTTAAAGAATGTGAAAATGAATCCCTAGTGATAAAAGTATCTTCAAAATTCAACATGGCGGTCTTTCTTTCCGATGGTTGGTGCTTGGAATAGGGCTATTTATTTTGGTAGGAGGAGCAGGGTCTGTGGTGTAGGCAAATAAGCTCAACTGATTAGGTTTGCATTAGTGAATATCTTCCTTTGAACAATTAAAGGGGTTCTACCACCTTTGACACCCCCAGATATCCTCGAATGCCCTTGTGAATAGAGCAGCAGTGCGTACACTCAACCACCCCATTCACTTCTCTGGGATGGAGGGAGATTGCCGGTCGCATCAATCATCGCTTATCCCACTGAAGTGAATAGAGCAAACTACCACTCCATTCACAGGGATTACCTGGGTCTGGCAGAAAGACGTGTCAATATCTGCCAACAGATTCCTGAGGAGGCAGGTGGTCAAAACCCTTGACTGACAGTAGACGACCTTCAGCAAGATTTGGTGACACCTGGCATTGATATTAAGGTTTGCACAGAAAGGTGTATAATAAACACTGAAGGTGGCCTAACTCCAAGATGTGCATCTCTGTTGACCCAGAAGCTCAAGAGATGTCATCTCTATTATGTTTAAAACTATGTAAATAAGGCAGAAGAGACATTTTGGGATCCTGTTCTGCGGAATGATGAAACAAAACTGGAACTTTTCAGGACTATGAATCAGCGGTACGTGAGGAAGAAGAAGAATGAAGCATATCCTGATAAGGACACCCTGCCTGCAGTGAAGCATGGTGCTGGCTCAATGATTGCTTTAGTTCCTCTGGCACTGGAAATCTACAGCATGTAGAAGGCAAGATGGATTCAATCAAGTATCAGGAAATCCAAGGAGAAAACATCATAACTTCCATGAGGAAGCTGAAGCTTGAGCATCATTGGACCGTCCAACAGGACAATGACCCCAGCATACCTTAAAGTCCATCAAGGCTTAGTTTCAGAAGAAGTCTTGGAAGATTCTGGACTGGTCATCACAGTTGACTGACTTGAACGGCATAGAAAATCTTTGGTGGGATATGAAGAATGGAGTCTGCAGCACACAAATCCAAACATATTAGTGAACTGGGGGTCACTGCCCACGAGAAAAGGGCTAAGATTCCTCAGTAACACTCTCAGAAGTTGCTGTCTGGCTCTGCATCATGTTTACAGCAGGTCATCAAGGTTCTCTACTAAGTACTAGAGAAGCTGCTCATGAAGGCAGTGAGTAAGGGCTCCTTCACACGGGCGCTGTGATTTTCGGCTGGCCAAGTCACGGACACAGCACCGCGGAAAATTTCATGCACAAGGGGCAGCAGTGACCAAGTCATGGCTGCATCTCCCATTTAAACGCCCGTTCAGATGGCTAAGGTGCGGCAAGTATATGACGCATGCTGGGATACCGTCAGGTGGGGAGAGAGAGTTTAGCTCTGCTAAACTCCCTTCCTCTTCCCTCTCTGCCCCTTGCTGGCTCACAGCAATGGGAGGGGACGGGAACTAGTATGTTAAACTCCCACCCCCTCTTTGCCCCTTGCCGGATGTCAGCAAGAGGAGGTGGCAGGACAGGGTGTGAGCTAGTGTGCTAATCTTCCGCCCCCTAACCTTGCTGGCAGCTGGCAAGGGGTGTAGATGGGGAGGTAAGGGGGAGGGAGTTTAGCAACGCCTCTGCTAAACTCCCTCCCACCTGACCTTTTTCAGCAGCTTCCATAGGCGTCTATGGGACCTGATGCCATACTTCATCCGAAAAGATAGGTCTAAACCTGCCGCAATAAAATGCTTGTGTTAAATTAGCCTGATTCTGAGACCGCCAGAGTCAGTAAAAGTAGCATTTTATGGTGAATTTGGAGAAACGACTTATTATATTAGTTGTGGTGTGCGATTCACATTGTTCTTTTTTGTCTTTTTTCAAGCAGCTGACAATTTGAAAATTTGGAAAACGCGAAATCTTATTTGAACATGGTTGAATAACTTTGATTGCAACGGTATGAGCGAGGCAGCTAGATGCACCCCTACTGCAGCATAAACATACCTGATTATATCCTAAACGATATGATGATGAGCGCCCACTTTATTCCCAAACAATCTTATTCCATTAACATTCTTCTGCTGTGATTCATTTGTTAATAATTTCATTTAATCTTTAATCTGATCATAAAGTTCTGTTATTTCCGAGTCGTCCAGTTGTGTCTAACGCTCAGCACGCCCCGTGTCCTAGATAACATGGCCTTTAATAGACAAGAAGCTGAAGGCCTTTCATGCAGTAAATGAGATGAATTTCTCCCACATTAAGGAGGATACTGAGATAAGTGTCCTATTAATGATTTCCTTTAGCCTGAAGGTTTGCCGGTTTTCTAAAGATATTAGAGCACTGTAGATGCGAGGAGAATTGTCAGAAGAGCTTTCCATTTCACATTATTAATCCATCAGCCGGTGCATACTAGGGTCTTCGTCTGTTCCATTAGAACAGTGTTCCCCAACTCCAGTCCTCAGGGACCACCAACAGGTCATGTTTTCAGGATTTCCTTAGTATTACACAGGTGATGTAATTATTGTCAGTGCCTCAGACATTGCCACACGTGTTCCTACTATAGGAGATCCTGAAAACATGACCTGTTGGTGGTCCCTGAGGACTGGAGTTGGGGACCCGTGCATTAGAACACTTGTTGGGAAACTAGGGTGGGTCTATGTTAATCACTGTGTTAGGCTGCATACTTCGTTATTTCATCAGTTATCTATGCATAAAAGCTACGTTTTAAGAATTGATTCAGTGAAAAATAGTTAGTCCCACATCGATTCTTCTGCCTCGGTGAATACAGTTCTAATCTACATGGCAGGTTTTCTGTCTTCGAATATAGACACCAACTCTTGGCTAGTAGAAGGAAATACTGTCTTTTCAGATAAGGAATTTAGTCCCCAACTCCAACATAGCTCGATCAAATCTTGCTTCAAGTACCTTACTTCCATTTCTAGGGAATATACCCGTAACTGGTGGGAAATCCAGGGGCTCCAAAAATACCTTGAATTTCAAAACGTTCCTAGAGGTTTACGTTCATCCCTTCTCCCACCCACGAGATGTAGAACACCAGAATTCTTGGGGAAATGTGAGAAGGAGATGACTAAAACTTCCCTCAGACTTATAAAATTACTGCTTAAAGGAAGAAAAGATCACTTTTAAAAAGAATTCCCGCTTGTTAATTGAAGCAATAAAGAAGGCCAAAGTTTTCTCCACAGACCCTGATTTCCAAGTGAAAGAAAGACCACATCTACATTTTCAAAGGGACTTATAGGATTTCAGGGACAACAGGGCATATAAGTCCATAAAACCAAGATCAGAGACTGAGGTAGGCTCTTCAGAAGGTGATACTTCTGAGGGTGAGTCGAAAAGGAAGGATAAAACGGGGTCTTTTTTAGGGAGAAGCAGAAACAAACTCACTCAACGCAATTAAGGAAGAGGAAGACAGGCCTTGGGGAGAGGAGCAGGGTTCCTAGGTCAGCCAATCGTCCATTATTTTTTTGAGGGAGTGCAGGAACCAACTATGATCCCCATGCAGGAAAGGGCTACAAACATTAATGCTGGTCAATAACCTGGTACTCAACCCAATATGGGAGATGTTCTGGTGCCTTCTGGCGAGGACAGACTCAGAGTTATTAACCTGTCCCCCAGACCACTAACAGAGGGTGAGCGTGTTGGAGAGGGTCCTGTCCATTGTTCTAGCAAATTGATTCAATGGGTTTGTTTGGACGAAGGACATGGCCCTCTTCGTACGGAAAATTAGGTGGAAAAAATTCCAAACTGCTAGTGATCATAACACATAACACACATAACAATCATTAGTACTCATGGCCTAGAAATGGGTGATCTACAAGGCCAGAAGGATCTGAAAGCACTGGAAATTAAGTCGCTGAGGTCAATAGGGGATGTTTTTTTTTTACGGATCTTAAACCCCCGAGTACAAAGAATCCCCCACAGTCAGTCTCACCATATATCAATATCTTTGAGAAAATAATAATGAATGAGAAAAAATATCTCATTGTTTTCAAGAAGGCCGGGTAACTTGACATCAGTAGAACTGTCCTCTCTGACACATTTGGAGAATGATATGGGTCAAGTAATAAAACCATCAGACAAAGGTGGTAACATGATTGTGATGGAGCGGGACAATTATGCAGTATGCGGTTATTTGGGGATCACTTGACATATAGAACACTCACGAGTGACCCAACAGTTGTGTTTTTGGACAAACTGAAATCTTTGTTGTTACAGGCAAAAGACAACAAATGTATCAGTCCAACAGAAGTTAATTTCCTATTACCAACTTACCCTGATCTTACCCCAACTTACCAAATTGCCACGTTCTACTTCTTACCGAAAATCCATAAGGGACTCAATCCCCTGAAGGGTAGACCAATTGTCTTGTAGGAATTTACCTGGACAAAGTATTACGTCCGTTTGTAACAACTTTACCCTCCTATGTGAGGGATACTACAAAGGTCCTTAGGAATTTAGAGGGTGTCCATGTTGGTCCAAATGTGCTTCTTGCCAGTTTGGATATTAGTATCCCGCATGAGGGGGGACCCCCTCTCAAATGCGGTATACCGAAGGGACAGTTCTTGTGTCTTAAAAGGAGCTGTTCATCAGAAGAGGATTTCCAATCTGAGAGTCAAAAACTGTATGCAAGATTTGACAAGAGGGGCTACCTGGATGAGACCATCGGGGATACCTATGAATATGCAACGAAACAAAGGAGGAGTGATCTATTGATCTGTAAGCCGAGAGAATCTGATCATAAGTTGAGAATAATTGGCACATATGACAATGGGGTCCCCACTATGCATAAGTTATTATCAAGATACTAGTATATTTTGAGAGAGGACCCAGACCTTAGGGATATTTTACAAGAGGTGCCCTTACTTACTTTTTGGAGGGGCGTAACATTAAAGATAGGGTGGTTAAAAGTCATCTCCATCCTGTACCTACTGAAACCTGGCTAAGTAGATCGCAGTTTGTGGTACCTTCCTATGCGGTGACTGTATGGCATGCAAATTTATAAAGAAGAGGGATTTGTTTGTGAGTGCCCACACCATGAGTCTTATAAAGTCAGGGAATTTCTGAATTGTCATTCGAGCAATCTTGTGTGTATTCCTACTTGCTCATGTCAGAAAAACTACTTGGGCAAGACTAAGCAACAATTTAGGCGACGTATATTGGCACACGTAGGCAACATTCGGAGGGGTGAGAATACTCCGACCCCTGTACACATGCACCAGTTCCACAATGGGAGATTAGACCAGGTTTGCTTCCAGGCTATTGAATCAGTCAGATCCTTTGGATGATGGGGCAATATAGACACAGCTTGCTCCAGAAAGAAACTGAGTGGATCTTCTGAATTGACTCAGTTTCTCCAAGGGGCTTAAATGAACAACTGTCTTTTACGTCCTTTTTATAGGTATCCATATGGTCTAACACCAAGCAGTACTGATAGGCCATGAGGGGACATTGACTACCTACTAATTTGCCAAATGGGTTATGCACTTCTTGATGGCTATTAATTATTAGCTTTAATAAAATGATTACATTATGCATCCACCTTGCCTTCCAATTAACTACCGCCTGTGACAGGAGCGCTTACCCAGGTACTGTAAGCTCATCAGACCCAAGGATATAGCACACTCCACTCCTTTTTTCTATTCTCTACAGCAGGGGTCCCCAACTCCAGTCCTCAGGGACCACCAACAGGTCATGTTTTCAGGATATCCTATGGTAAGAACAGCTGTGGAATGTCTGAGGACCGACAATAATTATATCACCTGTGCAACACTGAGGAAATTCAGAAAACATGACCTGTTGGTGGTCCCTGAGGACTGGAGTTGGGGAACTCTGCTCTACAGAGTCTAAGTCTACAGCAGGAAGTCAACTGCACTTTCCAAAAACTTTTGACATGTCAAAGGTTTTGATTTGTGAGGATCTCAATGCTGAGACTCCAACCATTCAGTAGAATGAAGTGCTGGGAGCCCATGTTCAGCTAGCAAGCAGTGACAGCTCTTTGCTGAGTGTTTCTGCTGCTACGTTCAGCAGCTGGATCCCCAATCAAAACTTATGACATATCAAAAGTTTTTTGAAAGTGCAGTTACCAGTTGAGGTGAATTCGGCAGTAGGCCCTGAGCAGGAGCTCGATTCTCCACCAATTCTCATTCGCCACGTTCTCTATATATAAATGGAAAGTAAATGTCAGAGATAGCACTCGAGTTGCTCATGTGATGGTATGCTAATTGTGTGCATCATGGGATTAACTGAAATTGTTGCGATCAAAAGCTAAATTTCAGCATTTTTTCCTGGACACAGTCACTGTGTTGGGTAAATAATGTGTTAATTTGATAGATCTGACTTTTATGGACACAGTGATACCAAATATGTTGTTTTTTTGGGTAGATTTTTATTATAAGTATGGGAAAATGTTTGATTTTTTTTACTTTTAATACCTTTTATTTTTTCAAATAATTACTAAAACTTTTTAAAATGCAATTTTCCAATTTTTTTAGTCTCCATTGGGGTACTTGAACTTGCGATTGATCCCTCTATCATGCCCTGACACAGGCATAGCTTTATAGGCAATCAGCCATGGTGGCACTGGGGACCTTCAGAAAGCCCCTGGCTGCTAAAGCAACCTAACAGCACCTCATGATCTCATCTTGAGGATACTGTTCGGGTCCCACAAAACCAATGGGGAAATTCAACTGCCACTGTCAAAACTGACAATGGCATTTATAAGGTTAATAGCCACAATCAGCATTAATGGTGATCACAGCTGTTGCCAGCAGGTATTAGCCATGAGAAACAGTCGGCACCCGCATTGTATGGAGTGGAATTGGCTCCTGGTTCCCCTCTATACAAATCCTGAACGTAGAGGATGTAACTGTACGTCCTGTATCCTTAAGCGGTTAAAGGGGTTGTATGAGATTAGAAAAACATGTCTGCCTTCTTCCAGATACAGCTCCCCTCTTGTCTATGGGTTGTGTTGGGTATTGCGGCTACTCAATGGGAATAACATGGAGGATCATCAATAGGTAAGGACACTTTTACTGCAGCCTGGTCTGTGGTCCATTCATGGGTTTGTGGGAAATGTCATGCACTATAAGGGTGAAGCTGCTCTAATTCTGCATAAAGTAAAGAAATTGCAAGAAAGTAACAAAAGTTTTGCCCATATGTGATGGACCTTTGTACGAGCAAGGCTCTTCCAAAATCTCTCAGTGAAAGTAATTTCCCGAATGACGACACATGAATGGAAGTTGTGTTCATTCTGCGTTCAGATGACCTGTGTTCTCGGCTTGTGGGTGACTACAAAGGTCACACGAACAATGATGTAATGGAATAAATCAATATCGGTCGCTAACACAATCACTCCTGTTTTCTTTGGCTGCCATAAAAGATCTGAGCGTTCATTCATCTATCAAGCTTTTTATTGTGAAACCTACAAGGAATTGTTCTGAAGGCTTTGTGCCCGCTGATACTCTATAAGTTATTACTGGAATCGGGGTGAAGATCTCATTAAGGGGGTCAGTTGACTTACAGCTAGAGATGAGCGAGCACCAAAATGCTCGGGTGCTCGTTGCTCGAGTCTAACTTTCCGTGATGCTCGAGGGTTCGTTTCGAGTAACGAACCCCATTGAAGTCAATGGGCGACTCGAGCATTTTTGTATATCGCCGATGCTCGCTAAGGTTTTCATTTGTGAAAACCTGGGAAATTCAAGAAAGTGATGGGAATGACACAGAAACGGATAGGGCAGGCGAGGGGCTACATGTTGGGCTGCATCTCAAGTTCCCAGGTCCCACTATTAAGCCACAATAGCGGCAAGAGTGCCCCCACCCCCTACCAATTTTTACTTCGGACAAACCCTCATTAGCAAGGCACACCTTAGCTAAGCACCACACTACCTCCAACAAAGCACAATCACTGCCTGCATGAAACTCCGCTGCCACTTCTCCTGGGTTACATGCTGCCCAACCCCCCCGCACGACCCAGTGTCCCTGCGCAGCCTTCAGCTTCCCTCATGCCACACGCTGGCCTCATAGCCACACCACCCTCATGTCTATTTATAAGTGCGTCTACCATGAGGAGGAACCGGAGGCACACACTGCAGAGGGTTGGCAGGGCCAGGCAGCGACCCTCTTTAAAAGGGGTGGGGTGATAGCCC